>NC_140021.1:17896734-17966734 GCF_964263955.1 Coregonus lavaretus | reverse complement strand
TTGGCGGCGGATCCGGCTCCGGGCATGATCCCCACTCCCTCTCTAACTCCCCAAAGTACCCCTGGTCCGGTCTGGCCCTGCTGACCGGAGCTGGACTGCACACTGGTGGAGCGGATTGCTCTAGCTCCGGCGTGAAGCAGCTGACCCGTGCCGAACCAGGCACCGGTGGCACAGGCACGGGCTGTGCCGGACTGACGACGCACACCACTGGCTTGGTGTGGGGAGCAGGAACGGGCCGAGCCGGGCTGACGAAACGCACCCCTGACTTGGTGCGGGGAGCAGGAGCGGGCCGGACCAGGCTGACGAAGCGCACCACTGACTTGGTGTGGGGAGCAGGAACGGGCCGAGCCGGGCTGACGAAATGCACCCCTGACTTGGTGCGGGGAGCAGGAGCGGGCCGGACCGGGCTGACGAAGCGCACCACTGACTTGGTGCGGGGAGCAGGAACGGGCCGAGCCGGGCTGACGAAGCGCACCATTGACTTGGTGCGGGGAGCAGGAGCGGGCCGAGCTGGGCTGACGAAACGCACCATTGGCTTGGTGCGGGGAGCAGGAACAGGCCGGGCCGGGCTGGCGACATGCACCATTGGCTTGGTGCGGGGAGCAGGGACGGGCCGGGCCGGGCTGGCGACGCGCACCATTGGCTTGGTGCGGGGAGCAGGAACAGGCCGGACCGGGCTGACGACGCGCACCATTGGCTTGGTGCGGGGAGCAGGGACGGGCCGAACCGGGCTGGCGACGCACACCACAGGCTTGGTGCGAGGGACAAGAACAGGCCGGACCGTACTGGGGACACACACCACTGGCCCTACGCAGGGATCAGGAACGGGCCGGACCGGACTGGTAACACACCCCAGTACCTCTCGCCGTGCCTCTACACTTTCCTCCCCTTTTGTGACCAGTGGCCCCCGTAACCTGGCGGCCTCCTCTACTAACCGCTCCATCGCGGCCCCCTGCTGCCCCGTCGTCCACGGCGTGAGCCCCCCCCCCCTAAAAATGTTCTGGGCGTCTCTCCTACCCGTAGACCAGGTCTCCATGTCCCTCGCCAGACTTTCGCCCTTCTGCTTCCAAGTCCAGCCCTTCTCTTCCTCACCCGGCTTGACCCAGTCGAGGAGGCGAAGGAGATCTGCTAGAGATCTCCCTGGCGATGGCTCCTGGACACGCTGCTTGGTCCAGTCTTGGTGGTTTCTTCTGTCACGATCGTCGGGAACAGAGGAGGACCAAGGCGCAGCGTGGAATGCGAACATATTTATTTATAGATGATCACACGAACAAAACGAAAACGTGACGTCCCTGGTTACATTCACAAACCAACACGGAACAAGAAACCACACCAAATGAATGCCTAACGGCTACTTAAGTATGGCTCCCAATCAGAGACAACGAGCTACAGCCGTCTCTAATTGGGAGCCACCCTGGCCAACATAGAAATACAACAACTAGAACAAACACAAATGAAAACTCACACCCTGGCTCAACATACTAGAGTCCCCAGAGCCAGGGCGTGACAATATGTGGAGAAATCACTTTGCAAACCTCTACAGCAATATAACAAAGAGCCCAGAACAACAAGCGATACAAGAAAAATTACAAATCCTTGAATCAGAATCCTGTGGATACCTCAATTACAGAACAATAATTATTAGACAGACTTTGCACTCTCCAACCCAAAAAGGCCTGTGGTGCTGATGGTATTTTAAATGAAATGATCAAATATACAGACCACAAATTCAAATTGGCTATACTCAAACTTCAACATTATCCTAACTGCATGTATTTTCCCCGATATTTGGAACCAAGGATTGATCACACCAATCTATAAAAATGGAGACAAATTTGACCCAAATAATTACAGAGGAATTTGCGTTAACAGCAACTTGGGGAAAATTATCTGCAGTATCATAAATAGCAGACTGCATCATTTCCTTGATGAACACAACGTCCTAAGCAGAAGCCAGATTGGATTTGTTAAAAAATATTGTTCAACAGACTACATTTACACCCTCCACACTCTAATTGACAAACAAGTAAACCAAAACAAAGGCAAAATCTACTTGTGTTTTGTAGACTTCAAGAAAGCATTTGATTCAATTTGGCACAAAGGTCTTTTTTATAAACTAATAGAAAGTGGCAAAAACATTAGAAGAATCGGCAGCACATGGTCTCACCCTACACAGCACTGAAATCAAGTGTCTGCTATACGCATATGACCTGGTGCTACTGTCTCCCACTAAGGAGGGGTTACAGCAGCATCTAGATCATCTGCACACGTTAATCTAAAAAAACAGAATATAATGATATTCCAAAAAAGGTCCGGAAATCAGGATGACAAATATAAATTCTATTTGGACACAGTTCTATTAGAACACACCAAAAAACGACACGTATCTAGGACTAAATATCAGCAACACAGGTAGCTTTCACATGGCTGTGAATGAGCTGAGCGACAAAGCAAGAAGTGCATTCTATGCCATTAAAAGGAATATTAAAATCGAAATTCCAATTAGAATCTGGCTCAAAATGTTCCAATCAGTCATAGAACCAATTGCTCTATATTGCAGCGAAGTATGGGGTCCGCTCTCTAATAATGAATTTACCAAATGGGACAAACATCCAATCGGAATAACGCATGTAGAGCAGAATTGGGCCAATACCCCCTCCTTATTCGAATAGAAAAAATACCCATCAAATTTTACAACAATCTAAAAACATGTGACCCCAAAACATTACATCACACAGCTCTACTATGTCAAGAGATGAAACAAGAGAATAGTCTCAGCCAGCTGGTTCTGAGGCTCAGTTCACTAACCCAAACCAACCTCATAGAGCCTCAGGACAGCACTCAGAAAATCTGGCCCAACCAAATCATCACAAAGCAAAAATTTAAATATATCACCTATTGGAAAGACACCACAAAAAATGAAAGTAAACTTCAATGCTATTTGGCTCTAAACAGACAGTACATGGTGGTAGACTATCTGACCACTGTGACTGATAGAAAATTGAGGAAAACAATGACTAGGTACAGACTCAGTGAGCACAGTCTGGCTATAGAGACCGGCCGTCACAGGCAAACCTGGCTGCCCAGAGAGGACAGGCTGTGCTCACTCTGCCCCCGGGGAGAGGTAGAGACAGAGCTGCATTTCCTATTACACTGTGATAAATACTCAGACCTAAGAGAATCTTTATTTCCCAAAATTATCATTCAGTACAAATAATTTGAAACAATAAAAGATGAAGAAAAAATAAAATATTTATTGGGTGAAAAGCCAAATATGAGTCCTCCTGCCACAACCTGAGGGACAGCCAGTGAAAAGTGTAATGTAATGTCAATAATATTTCCTGTTTTGTTTTGGCTTTCATACCATGTCATGTGTCTTCTCTGTCATGTTGAGACTGGTCTACTACTATTGCTTTAATGTATTTTTATTCTCATTAATATTGTTGTTGTAGTTGCTGTTAATGGTAATCCCATTTCCACTACTACTATTATTATTGCTGTTGGTCCCACCATTTTTGTTATATGTATACTTTGACAATTTATCTTGCCATGCTGAGAGAGAGAGAGAGAGAGAGAGAGAGAGAGAGAGAGAGAGAGAGAGAGAGAGAGAGAGAGAGAGAGAGAGAGAGAGAGAGAGAGAGAGAGAGAGAGAGAGAGAGAGAGAGAGAGAGAGAGAGAGAGAGAGAGAGAGAGAGAGAGAGAGAGAGAGAGAGAGAGAGAGAGAGAGAGAGAGAGAGAGAGAGAGAGAGAGAGAGAGAGAGAGAGAGAGAGAGAGCGCGCTGCAGGTCTAGTTTCCTTGTGTCCGGATCCAGTCATAACCGCAGTTAATAACAATAATTATTTACACAGCATATGTTAATATCTACTATACTAATGTTATACTGTACTGATACTTGTACTGCTACAGGTTTATAACATATGTCTGAACTGTAAAAGAAGGCAGTGTTACTTTAACTGCTGTCCATGGTGCTGAGAGTGTGGCCTTGAATATGGTTATGAAACCCATGTTACTTCATCCTCAGAATACCGGATGTTTTTTCAAATGCTTTTATCTAATACTTTAAACCACGGTTTTCTAAGGCTATAGGCAGTGCCTACAGGCAGTTGCAATATGTCAGATTTCACATAATATTACCAGGAGCTGCAGTTCGGTTCTGTGTAGTCTGTCAAAGGCTTCTATTGTCCAACTAATTGTCAGTTGACATTTCTCTTCCTGATTGTTATAGACATCAAATCAGTGGCGTGATAAGACTGGAAGGTATTCTTTTCCGTATTACCTCCTCATCATGAATATGAATGCAATGCAAACGACTAATTTCACAAAGATAACAGTGAACAGCTCTGTGTGTAGTGACAAAATAATTATTTGAGGGAAAAGCAATCATTTAAATTGCAAACCCCTCAGAGGTGTGTGGGGCTTTATTGAATTGCACATTTCTATTGCTAGCTCATTTGGCCACATAATAATGGAAACAATGAATTAGGAGATTAGGTACCTGCCGCATATTGACGATTCATAATGTGCAGGAATCCACTCATCATACAGAGCATTCAAAGCACTGATTATTAGGAGAGGAACAAGGAAAGAACACAAAGCTAATCAGCCCATGTTTTGAGAGAGGGAGAGAGGGGCCTGTGTTGTATTAAAACTGTGTTGTGACTGTGTTCTAGAGAGTGTAACACAGATGCTGCCTGCTGTACCTCCTAGATAGAGGAGAGAGAGAAAGTCCTCCTTGGAGAAGCTGTGTGGTGTGTAGCTCCGCGTGCCCCAGTGAATTGCTGTGACCTAGAGCGATTCTTGAACAAATAAGATTGCCTTTGTGTGTGCATTATTTTCTGTTGACATTTGCTAAGCGCTGGCCAGGGCTGCTGCTGGCCGTGGGAGATAGATAGAGGAGGGTCTATAATGTGTCTGTATCAGCCCAGGCTCTTTAATGTTACCTTGAAGAAAGAGAGAGAGAGAGAGAGAGAGAGTGTAAAGGTTATTTTACTTTTTCACACCAACAAAAATATTTCGGAGAGGAGAGACAGCCGACTGAAGGTGCCCTCCCTCCCTCACACAGATTTTCATTTATGTATCTGTTAGATCTCATCTTTATTAATGCCTCAATGCAATTTGACCTGGAGTGAAAGCACAAAGGCTATAATGTATATTTTTACAGGAAATGTATTCTATATTAATGTTTGAGAGGGGTTGTACATTCAAATAGGTCAGAAATGTGAGTATTATGTATTCTGCACATTTTGACGTGTGTGTGAGTGTATGCTTCTGTTTTTCAACACCAAACCCACCATTGGTGTGCTTGACCAAATAGCTCTATTTTCATGTCATCTGACCATAGCACCGCCTGGAGTTTGATAAATGGCATTGGCACTTGGATTGGAACCGGTGCTATGGTCAGATGACATGAAAATAGAGCTCATTGACCACGCACACCAGTGGTGGGTTTGGCGTTGAAAAACAGAAGCAAATGTAGAAAAGTACCTAATATGGTGGTGGATCTTTGATGTTATGGGGCTATTTTGCTTCCACTGGTCCTGGGGCCCTTGTTAAGGTCAACAGCATCATAAACTTTACCAAGTACCAGGATATTTTAGCCAAAAATCTGGTTACCTTTGCCAGGAGAATGACACTTGGCTGCAAGTGGATCTTCCAGCAAGACAATAACCCCAACATCCACAAATAAATTGTTAATTGATCACAAAATCAACATTTTGCAATGGCCATCTCAGTCTCCGGACTTGAACCCCTTTGAAAACCTGTGGTTTGAATTGAATCTGTATGGAGGAATGGTCTAAGATCCCTCCCAATGTGTTCTCCAATCTCATAAAACATTTTAGAAAAAGGCTCAGTGTCGTTATCCTCGCAAGGTTAAGGTGCTAGAGTATTGAAAACGGGTGCCAATCATTTTTACCCCTATCTTTTTTATTTATTTATTTTACTTGTCAAACACAATCTCTTTCTCTGAGTAATAGTATTAGCATAAATTAACACAATTCACAAATGTTTTTAGCATACAATATAGCTCAGTATTTGTATTATTTATTTTATACAGTCTTTTTTGCTCATCTTTATCAAGGGTGGTAATAATTATGGACCCCACCATATGTGTTTGTGTGGATGCGTGCCTGTGTGTGTGTGGCTCTACATCTCTCCAAGACTCCTCAGTAGCCCCTCCTCCAGTATTAATCATTGAGCTCCAGATTACAACCATGATGCAAGCTAATATCTCTAGAGCCTTTCAGCTCTTTGCATTGTGTGTGTGCGCTTCCCTCTGCCCCATTCATTGTGCTCTGTCTCCAGCTATTCTTGGGGCTGAGATACACTGCCGCAATATCCGTTATGCTATGGGCTAAAGCATAATTTATTGTCAAATAAAAAAAATGGGTCAACAGTGATGTCAGCTGATGATCAACCACCCAGGTTTAATAAAACATCTTGCTGTGGAGCGTCTGTGTGATTGTATGTGTGCATTGCGTGTGTGTGTGTGCACGTTGCGAGTGTGCATGCACTGCGTGTGTGTGTGTTCATGGCGGTGGTGGCCGTCTACCTGGCTACAGCCCCTCTATAACTGCCCTGCTGTCAGAGTGATAAGTGGTATTAATGGCAGACCGGTGCACTCTGCTCTGCACTGAGCTCAGGGAATTGCAAGTTGGGATTATTATATGTGTCTAGCTGGAGTGGAGAGGAGGGTTTCTCTCTCTTCTCTCTCTCTTGTTCATCTCACTCTTTTTTCTCTTTTTTGACTTTCGTTTTTTCTCTCGTTCTTCTTTCTCTTTTTTTTTTACCTCTTCCTTTCTGTCTTGTTCTCTTTTTTTCATTCTCACTGTTATTATTATTATACCTTCAACCACTTTCTCTCTTTTTCTCTATTTGTCTCTCTCTCTCTCTCTCTCTCTCTCTCTCTCTCTCTCTCTCTCTCTCTCTCTCTCTCTCCCTCTCTCCCTGTCTCCCTGCCTAATCATCTTGAGACTCCCTTCATTCTTTCATTACTCACACCTCTAACAGCTCGCTAACAACAACTTTTTTCTCATCCTGTTTTGTAGGTGCCTGAAATGTGCAGATGCCCCGTGTCAGAAAAGTTGCCCTACCAACCTGGACATCAAGTCATTCATTACCAGTATTGCCAACAGGGTAACCGTTCACTTCCTTTCTATTCTAAATGACACAAATGATTCATATGAAAGCTTTGATATGCCAAATTGTTTGTCAATTTATAAGTGTCTTATCATTACTATTTTGACTAAAACATTTGTAATATCACTTAGAAAATCACAATATAACACAAAAGACAGAAGACAGTCCAGTATCTCTTTAGGACCATGTCTGCAGGATGTTGCCAGTAAAGCTGTGATTGGTGAAGACATGGGCTTGGTATTTGATTGGTTGATATGGGCTTGGGATAATTCGATCCCCCCAGCCCAGTAGCAGCCAGCTGTATTCAGAGAGAGAGAGAGCCCCAGCCCTGCTCTGAGCTCAGAGAGGAACAGCTCTAATTGATGTCTTCTGCCAGGGTAAAAGCAGTACATGGTATAAAAATAGCCCTTTATGTTGCTTCCATCCATATGATCAAGGCCAGACACACACACACACAGCCTCACACTAGCGTGCCAAATTGCTATTTAATGATGCTCTGTAAACAAACCTGCATAATGCATGCTGTGTCTGATAAGAAATGTTGTTTACAGTGAAGTTATATGATTTTGTGAATGGGATAAACATTATAAAACAGATAAAATCAGTCATTTCAGTGTCCGTGTAGATGAAAGTGGTGAAATAAACAGTTGGGCTACCACAATGTTGTTATAGAGGGAAACAAATATGAAAGGGTTTTTAATCTAGGACTCCTCCTGTTGTTTCATTATCTAATGTATACCTTAGCCTAGCTAATATTATATGTGTGGGCAACATTATTTGCATGGCATAATGAAACCTAAAGCGGGCATAATCATATTAATAGGTGCATACTGCTATTTTTACATTTATGGTATTGTTTGTTGTTGGAAAACCCAAACGGCCGGAGGGATTTGAACCAATATTGGCTCCTTGCCTATACTTTTACGTCTATGACTGTTAATTTTCAATGCTAGGGAACTTTATAGGGCTATTGAGGCTTTTACATTTGATTTAAGCAGGAAACTCATGATCATTCAGATATGAAAGATTTTCATTATCATATTTTAACAAATAAAGGTGATCATCAGGTTTACACAGAGCAGTAAGCTTAAATCTTGAATATTTACTGCAATACAACAGTGTCCTCGATTTTGATTGACTCACTTCATAATGGAGTTATGCTGTCTTTAAGGAAATTCATTTAGACTAAGTAGCGTTTCCTATATTCTTCTTGCCAGTGAAATTACATAAATGATATAGTGTTATAGAACTGTTATGAGGTCTATCAAGTCTTTTGCCATTCCAAATGAGAATTATTCTTACATTTCTGTTATTCTTTAGTTTCTAAAATACTATTATTCTTCAGTTTCTATAGAAACTACAATATATATACAGTGGGGAGAACAAGTATTTGATACACTGCCGATTTTGCAGGTTTTCCTACTTACAAAGCATGTAGAGGTCTGTCATTTTTATCATAGGTACACTTCAATCACATTGTATGATTTTTAAGTAATTAATTTGCATTTTATTGCATGACATAAGTATTTGATACATCAGAAAAGCATAACTTAATATTTGGTACAGAAACCTTTGTTTGCAATTACAGAGATCATACGTTTCCTGTAGGTCTTGACCAGGTTTGCACACACTGCAGCAGGGATTTTGGCCCACTCCTCCATACAGACCTTCTCCAGATCCTTCAGGTTTCGGGGCTGTCGCTGGGCAATACGGACTTTCAGCTCCCTCCAAAGATTTTCTATTGGGTTCAGGTCTGGAGACTGGCTAGGCCACTCCAGGACCTTGAGATGCTTCTTAAGGAGCCACTCCTTAGTTGCCCTGGCTGTGTGTTTCGGGTCGTTGTCATGCTGGAAGACCCAGCCACGACCCATCTTCAATGCTCTTACTGAGGGAAGGAGGTTGTTGGCCAAGATCTCGCGATACATGGACCCATCCATCCTCCCCTCAATACGGTGCAGTCGTCCTGTCCCCTTTGCAGAAAAGCATCCCCAAAGAATGATGTTTCCACCTCCATGCTTCACGGTTGGGATGGTGTTCTTGGGGTTGTACTCATCCTTCTTCTTCCTCCAAACACGGCGAGTGGAGTTTAGACCAAAAAACTCAATTTTTGTCTCATCAGACCACATGACCTTCTCCCATTCCTCCTCTGGATCATCCAGATGGTCATTGGCAAACTTCAGACGGGCCTGGACATGCGCTGGCTTGAGCAGGGGGACCTTGCGTGCGCTGCAGGATTTTAATCCATGACGGCGTAGTGTGTTACTAATGGTTTTCTTTGAGACTGTGGTCCCAGCTCTCTTCAGGTCATTGACCAGGTCCTGCCGTGTAGTTCTGGGCTGATCCCTCACCTTCCTCATGATCATTGATGCCCCACGAGGTGAGATCTTGCATGGAGCCCCAGACCGAGGGTGATTGACCGTCATCTTGAACTTCTTCCATTTTCTAATAATTGCGCCAACAGTTGTTGCCTTCTCACCAAGCTGCTTGCCTATTGTCCTGTAGCCCATCCCAGCCTTGTGCAGGTCTACAATTTTATCCCCGATGTCCTTACACAGCTCTCTGGTCTTGGCCATTGTGGAGAGGTTGGAGTCTGTTTGATTGAGTGTGTGGACAGGTGTCTTTTATACAGGTAACGAGTTCAAACAGGTGCAGTTAATACAGGTAATGAGTGGAGAACAGGAGGGGTTCTTAAAGAACAGGTCTGTGAGAGCCGGAATTCTTACTGGTTGGTAGGTGATCAAATACTTATGTCATGCAATAAAATGCAAATGAATTACTTAAAAATCATACAATGTGATTTTCTGGATATTTGTTGTAGATTCCGTCTCTCACAGTTGAAGTGTACCTATGATAAAAATTACAGACCTCAACATGCTTTGTAAGTAGGAAAACCTGCAAAATCGGCAGTGTATCAAATACTTGTTCTCCCCACTGTAGCTGTGTGGCAACAACATGGTCTATCTTCATCTGTCCAGTCCTGTCACTAGCTCTCTGATCTGGCAGCCAGAGGACATGACAATCATCCCCAGATCGTTGTCAGTCAGCGCCGTTCATCCCTGTTCCGTAAAGTTCACACTGGGGGAACGAGACATCTTATTTATGCCACAACCAGTAAAGAATGCACAACACATCTCTGTACTGATGTTCACTTATCAGTATAAAGGCATTATATTCTGATATTGATAGAGCTACCACATGAGAGCAGGGTTGATACACCTGCTGTGGTTAAGGTATGTGTATCCTGGATGCTTGCAGTACAGTACTGTATATACACCCATTTCAGTTAACCCTCAAGCTATCGACTGGGGTCATTTTGACCCCAGAGGCATATTTTTTATCATACCCCAAAGGTGGTTTATTCTTCCAATTTTACATGACCTTGTCAATCAACTTGTTCCTAACCAATCTAAGTCATTGTTTAGTTTCTCTATGAATATGGACCAACATTTTTTAAAAGTCCTTTGGGGTCATTTTGACCCCAGCCCAAAACACTTAATTCCGCCTATAGTAATTTGATAAATAGGACCTTTATTTGAATCCGGGTTTCTCTGGAGATCGAATATTAAGTTATTCATATCACCAGAGGGGTAGAGGCGGACCTGAATCAGTGATTTTGACCAGATAGACAGATCACCTGCAAAGATGGAGCATCTTATGTACTCGCCTATGGTTATAACTGGTTATAACTAGGTGTGACCGTGTACAAAATCAAAATTACCTTAGATATATGCTTAGTTCCAGTCAAAACAGTTCATAAAAGTCTGTCAGTGGTATGAATACTTGGTAGAACTGTAATACAGAAACCAGAGACCCTCTGAATGTACACATAGTGCAGTAGTAGTGTGTATTATCCCCCCCAAAATTATTCTACTGAAAATGTCCAGAATTCCTATAATATCCTTCAATATTCTATATGTGCCACTTGTTTTGACATTTTGGGTGCTATACCATTGGTTTGAAGTGACAGACAATTCGGTCATGCTATTTGAAGCAGTCGTTATTACCACATAAATATGACAAAATGAATATTTACTTTCAAATCCTGAAAACAGCCTGTGTCTGTGTGTGTGCCTGTGTGTTCTGTGTGTGTTCCAGAACTACTATGGTGCGACAAAGTTGATCTTGTCAGACAACCCCCTAGGCCTGACTTGTGGCATGGTGTGCCCGACCTCTGACCTCTGTGTGGGGGGCTGTAACCTCTACGCCTCTGAGGAAGGACCAATCAACATCGGAGGGCTGCAGCAGTTCGCCACTGAGGTATGGGTGTTGTAGTCCTCTTGAACCAGTTCTGTAGTCCTAATCAGACTCACTTGAGCTACTTGATTCACCTCGATACACACTGACAGGCATATTCCAGACAATCATTTGCATCACATTATGAGATACGCATGCGTTATATGTTAGAAATTATGCATACATAACACATTTTTTTCACTTATGTGAAAGGATATAATTTTTCACATCGTTTAAATTGGTCAATTTCTTTGCCAGAATGAAACAAGATTGAGATCAAGACACCCCCTCACACACATCCAGTTTGAGCAGCTGACGAGCTGCTACCTGTACAGTAGTAGTGGTGGTATTTTGATACATTTAAAAGGAGTGTATATGTAGAGACACATCAGGTGTATGTGTGGATGGATAGGCTGTTGGGCTGCAGGACTGTGTTAGGGCGAAGCCATTGAGAAGGTGTATTTCTGACTGCGTATCAAAACCAGCTGTTGGTAGTTAGCAGTGAGTAGCCTTAACAATGTGATTGTTACAGATAAGATTTGGTTATAATTGATGTTTTAACATTTTTGCTATAACATTATGTGTACTTGTAAATGTGTACATAGAATATATACAGCAACAGCAATATCTTACCACATGTTGCAAACTTTGTTATACATCTATACAGTCCTAGGCATATATTTTTGGATTTTTAACATACACATTATCCTGGATCTTCAGAACAGCTCAAGCAGTTACCATATATTTTCTTACTCACTACTGCACTGTTAACCACTGATATTGTATTTGTATACGTCATTACGTTAACCTATTGCTACTGCTACTCTGCACTCTACTGTACTACACTGCTCTTTACTCTGCACTCTACTGTACTACACTGATCTTTACTCTGTACTCTACTGTACTACACTGCTCTTTACTCTGTACTCTACTGTACTACACTGCTCTTTACTCTGCACTCTACTGTACTACACTGCTCTTTACTCTGCACTCTACTGTACTACACTGATCTTTACTCTGTACTCTACTGTACTACACTGCTCTTTACTCTGCACTCTACTGTACTACACTGCTCTTTACTCTGCACTCTACTGTACTACACTGATCTTTACTCTGTACTCTACTGTACTACACTGATCTTTACTCTGTACTCTACTGTACTACACTGCTCTTTACTCTGCACTCTACTGTACTACACTGCTCTTTACTCTGCACTCTACTGTACTACACTGCTCTTTACTCTGCACTCTACTGTACTACACTGATCTTTACTCTGTACTCTACTGTACTACACTGCTCTTTACTCTGTACTCTACTGTACTACACTGATCTTTACTCTGTACTCTACTGTACTACACTGCTCTTTACTCTGTACTCTACTGTCCTACACTGCTCTTTACTCTGCACTCTACTGTACAACACTGCTCTTTACTCTGTACTCTAGTCTATACAGCAATGTACTCTACTGTGCTGTACTGCTCTGTGTTGTATTTCCCTCTGACTGTACATTACATTATCCTGTCTCTACTAAGTCCCCATAACGGGTGAGGGAGTGGTGGGCTGCAGCATCAAGCTCAGTATTAATGGTGCCTCTCAACCCGTTGTTATGGCGTCGGTACAGCCCTCTGACATTAAAGTCATAATTCTCCTCTTGTTTATCATCCAAGCCTAGCCTTCTGGTACGATAAACATCAGATTCACCATTAGGAAACAGGCTGGTGGAAAGAGAGCTGGGGGGAGGAAATAGAGGTAAAAACCAGGGAAAAGACAACAGAACAGAGAATTATGCAAGATGTCAAAGTCAACACAGATGACTTAGTTAAGATGCCAGTGTTAAGCAGACATAAGGAATGGGAGAATCTTTATTTCATGTCTAAAACACATAGGCTACAGGAGTCAATGCCAACTGAAATTCATTTTACTGTATGCTCTAAAGAAAAAGGACTAAAAAATAAGGGAAATGGAAGAAATACACAGTGCCAAGAAGTCCTTTAAAAGAATACTGTACATATATTTTTTTAGTGGTAAATAGATATGAGAGGAGATGTGTGGATGTTCTTCATGTGCCATGCCCGTTATCACTGATGACAGCAGTCTGCATAAAGCTACAATTGTTTGATCATCTGTGCTCCTATCTTTTTTCCCTAATTCTTCCTCATGTTGAATAATGATTAGAACATCAGGTGTGTGTGTGTGTGCGTGCGTGTGCGCGTGTGTGGGTAGCGCGTGTGCACTCTTCAGCGAGTGCATATCTATGTACTGTAATCTGTATGCGTGTGAGAAAGTGAGAGTGGGAGTGTCTGTGTGTGTGTTTTGTGTGTTTGCGTGGGTGGGTGTGTGTGCCTGCATCTGTGTGTGTCTGTGTGTGTGTGGGTGGGTGATTATGTGTGTGTGTGTGTGTGTGTTCATGGTGTAGCTCAGAGATAATCAGGATATCTGTTCCTGTCATTGTCGTGGTGAGCTTTATTTAGTTCCATGGTAACAGCTAATTAAAGTGAAATGTCAGAGATAGTGTGTGGGCTTGAATTACTGCCATTGACCCACACATCGTCTTGTAGGGCTGCCTTCTGCTAAGGATGCATTTCCTCTATACTAACGAACTCTTTCATTCTGGAGAGGGTTCAACAAGATGAGTACATTCTGAGGAATGGATGTAAATGTTCTTACTTATTCTACATACTGTAGATGGAAGGAATCTTACACTTCTACAAAATGACTGAAGGATCATTATTGTACGCATATTGACAAAATCCTACTCTTTTACAAATTGAATGAATGGTTCTGCAGGTAAATGAAAGAAAAATAACTGTGACCATGTCACTTTACCTACGTCACCGTTATGTAACTGTATCCAACTGTACTGTAGATGTGCTCAGCCCAATTAAATTGAACTATTCCATAGTTCAAGGTAGAGTACATTCATAGACAACACAGAGCTACTGAATGAAGAACGGCAGAACGAGATCACTTTGTATGAGAGGAAGTCAAGATGACAAATCGTATGCCTGTATAGACCTTCAGCAGAATATATAGTGACGTGGATGATTATCTTTGCATGTTAGTCTGTTAGTTTCCCTCTATTGCTTTAGAACAATGAGACACACACAGAACGAGAGGCAGGTTGGCTCGCGGCATTGCCAGGGGTTGGGTTCTTTAATCGGTGTATTTAGAATCCTCTCAGGTACTGTGTATGCCATGCATTTAGATGCTGTTCTTTGGTACAGAAATTGAGTACAACAGTACAACAAAACAGTTCATTTCTAGCTGTCTCGCACACCTTCCGCCTCCTGCCTTCTTCCTATCAAGACGAATCTAGTAACACACCTCAGAAAGCAAGAGACGCTCACGGTGAAGTTACATTACTTCCTAAAGGATAAAAGGCACAATTACAAAAACCTTCCGTCCGCTGCCTTCTCTTCTCTCTCTCACCGCCCACCGCCCGCCACATCTGCTGTGACTACTATACATCTCTATCATGTGGCAGCTCTCCTCTCCTTAAATGTGAAAGGTCAGGGCGGTTATCTAGCAGATAATTAGATAAGCTCAGGAAGGAGAGAAAGAGAAGGGGCTATCGCTGCTCAGCTTCTATCAGCTCCTCTCAGCTCCATTCAGCTTGCGCTCCATGCTCCTAGCTCAAGTCCCTCTCAACATTACTGATAAAGTCAAAGCCACCTTTCATTTAGGCTTTATTCTTCTCCTAATCTTATAGTGGATATAAGCGTATTAGTGTCTATCTAGAGTCTGGAACTGAGGTGTATAATATGGGCTAAATGACAGTGTTACTGTTAACTCTCAGTAGTTCAGACAGACCAGAGGGGAGTTGTCTTGTGAAAGCTGTATTGATGTGTCCAGTTTGTTATGATGATATGCACTGGGCAGGGGAGAGTTATGTTTCATCCATCGAAGCTGGATGATGCTTTTGATTGATGCTTCTGTATGCGTGTGCTGTGTGCTTATTGTACCCAGTGCTACCCACACATATACATAAAATGTGAAGCAAAGCGTCTAACGCCACAGCGAATTGTCACAAGTAGTTTGGTGTTCAATGTTCAATTAGAGTGTTCAATTAGAGTGTGAGAGGAATTAGAAAAACAGAGATGGGTGTTTTGAATAACAAGGCCTCGGAACTGCTCTTAAGCACTATTACAAATGCATTGTCATGCAGCAATTTGGGCTTCACAGTTCATGAAACTCATGAATAACTAAATGAATATCACCTATATCTCAGGCATAATATTGTAGTAACAATCCAAGCCTTTATGTATGGATCTAGATCATCTTATTAAGGAGACAAAGTATCCTCACTCTCATTTCACCCCTAATTATGGATATGTTGCTGCTACAGCATTCTCTTTCAACTGTTTGTGTTGCGGTAGTCTATATATCTCTTAAACATCATCAGTGGACAGTGGCTATCTGATTAATGTTGTTTTCCTTCCGTATTTTTCCTAGTATATTACTCAAGGGCTAGTTATTTAACAGCCAGTGTGGTGTAGTCCCAGAGCTAGCTTTTAGTTGGGCAGACCATGTTCTAATTTGATTGGAGTTTTGAAATGTTTTATATGTGTAATCAAACACTTTGCCTGGTTTTAGCAAGGCTAGGACAAATGAACACGCCATACAGTCAGTCAGTCTAGGCATTGGCAGGCATTACTAGTATTGGATGGGGATAAACCAAGCATAAATTGAATCGAACGAATGACACAGGACAAAAGGGTTTGGAACTGGTTGTGGTTCGTTAATGATGGCCTGTATTCCACAAGGAATTGAATGGTCTAAGTAAGTAAGCGATCAAGCAAGTACGTAAACCAAACTCCCTAATTTGTCTGTAATCCCCCCAGATCTTCAGTAAGATGGGCATTCCTCAGGTGAGGAACCCAGCTCTCCCTCCTCCAGACCAGATGCCTAACAGCTTCCATTCCAAGATCGCTCTGATTGGCTGTGGCCCGGCCAGCATTAGCTGTGCTTCCTTCCTGGCTCGCCTTGGCTACGATGACATCACCATATTCGAAAAACAGAAGTGGATCGGCGGATTGAGGTAAAACTTCTCAATCCCACCAGTGTTTGTTGTCACACCTAGACCTCTTTTCAAGTTGACAATTTAATTATTTACCCCCCAAAAAATGTTTTTCAATGGCTGGTAACATAACAAAAATGTTATCCAATAATGCTCCCAAAGTGTTTAATAGGACTAGGACAATGCTTTGACCCCAAACTTGGTCTTCATAAAGACAAATTAGGAGCTCAATATTAGAAAAGTGTTGTTAATGTTTGGTATACTCAGTGTATATTGTCACAGCAAAATATTCCTGCAGCAACAGGATTTGAGCGTTTAGTCCACAAAGTTTTGCCAAAAGTAGGCTAAATGAACAGTGCAATACTGTTAATATATCGTGTGCTAGTGTGGATTTTCAGTGAATTTATGTAAATGACAAAGCCCATCTTTCTCAGCAACAAAAGAGTGATCAAATTAAGATCCTACATCTGTATTAATTCGCTTCCTGGGCAGCAATTAGTCAATGGTGTAACTTATAGCCAGATCTGTGGCTCCTTGTCAACGCTTGCGGATATGCATCTGTAATTCATCTAAATCCATGTCCTTTTGTGTGGGGCATTTACCACTAAAGGGCATTGTTGATCATGGGTCTGCTGGATCAATATAAAGAACATTGTATAAGGTCACAGCTGCTAATGAGAGGCTTGGTAATTGTGAATATTCATCTTTCAAATGCCTGAGTTTGGACTGGGTTACCAATTACCTACCAAGGCCTTCAGTACATTTTACATTTTAGTAATTTAGCAGACGTTCTTTGATTTCTGCTAGGAGTCCTGTAAATGTCCACAGTGGGTTTCACGTACCTTGAGGGACCACAGGGAATATAATTAAGAATTTGAGGTTGGACATAGAAGCAGGATAATTTTGAGGTAGAGAAAGTAGAAAAAGTGAATACAAACCCAAATCATCAAATGGAATAAGAAAAAAGAATCGGTGTTGCAACAGTATAGAGAATCCATTTTCTGTCTATTTTTTCCTGCTCACGCCTAACTTTTCATATTCCTCTGAGAGTCCTTTCTCTGTCCTCCCTCTTCTTCATCCTCATCATCCTCCTCCTTTTCCTCCTGCTCCTCCTCCCCCTTCTCCTTCCCCCAGTCACATTAATTTTTCCTCTCTCTCTCTCTCTCTCGCAGCTCTGCGGAGATCCCTCAGTTCAGGCTGCCATATGAGGTAGTGCACTTCGAGGTGGAGCTGATGACGGATTTGGGCGTCAAGGTAATGAGTCCCCCACCTCCCCTCCCACTCTCTCTCTATCTCCCCCCTGTCCCCTCTCTCCATTTCTCCCTCCATCTCTCTCTCTCCATTCCCCTGTCCCCTTCCTCGTTTACATCAGAGTCTAGCGCAGGCGACAGGTCTGGGAGAAGATCAGCAGCCCAAATGTCAGGCGCATTAATAAAGAACAATTAAAAGCTGCATCAGGCAGGCAGGCGGGCAGGCTCCAGGCTGCAGAGACCTTGTGTCTCCGGCACCGGCTGCAACTTGGGGCGATGCTCTAGCTTGTCTGTCTGTCTGTTGTCTGAATGCCACAATGGTGAGAAAGGGCAATCGATAGTCCTTGCCACGGCCAGCTAGCCAGCCAGCCAGCCACTGCAGACCAGACCAGACCAGACCGCACCTGCTCATGATTCATTTTAGACCAGGAAACAGATTTGGTTGCTGAAAAGAATGGAGGGAGTGGAGTGAGTGGAGGGGAGTAGTTAGAGGTGAGGCATTTGCATGTCTATGTGGTTCCTTCTGCTCTGTTCTGTTCTGTTCTGTGAAAAGATCAATAGTGGAAGTGAAGAATTTGAAGTAAAGAGTGAATAGCGGCCTAAGTTAGCTCATTTTGATTATTGGTACACCTCATTAACAGAGATTCTCATCCAACTGGAATGTTAAGCCAAATGTTAGAACTTTGGGTTTTTGATAAAGTGTTTTACATATAAAATGTATTATAATTATACAATAGATTATATGTTTAAATGTTCTTAGAGCTGGTGCTCCCATTATAACTAATGAGTTGTGTTGTGTTGTATTGTTTCAGGTGGTGTGCGAGAAAGCCCTGGGCCAGGACGGGATGACTCTGCTCTCTCTGAGAGATGAAGGGTACAAAGCTGTCTTTATCGGCATTGGTTGGTTATTCATTTATTCCTTTTCTTGTCTTTTCCACCCTTTCTCTGTATATACAGTGCATACTGAAAGTATAAAGACCCCTTGACCTTTTCCACATTTTGTTATATTACAGCCTTATTCTAAAATGGATGAAATAAATAAAAATCCTCATCAATATCCCATAACGACAAAGCGAAAACAGGTTTTTCGAAATGTTTGAACACAGTGGCCTCCATCATTCTTAAATGGAAGAAGTTTGGAACCACCAAGACTCTTCCTAGAGCTGGCCGCCCGGTCAAACTGAGCAATCGGGGGAGAAGGGCCTTGGTCAGGAAGGTGACCCAAGAACCCGATGGTCACTCTGACAGAGTTCCAGAGTTCCTCTGTGGAGATGGGAGAACCTTCCAGAAGGACAACCATCTCTGCAGCACTCCACTAATCAGGCCTTTATGGTAGAGTGGCCTGACGTAAGCCACTCCTCAGTAAAAGGCACATGACAGCCCGCTTGGAGTTTGCCAAAAGGCACCTAAAGACTCTCAGACCAAGAGAAACAAGATTATCTGGTTTGATGAAACCAAGATTGAACTCTTTGGCTTGAATGCCAAGTGTCACAAACAATTTAATCAATTCAGAATAGGGCTGTAACGTAACAAAATGTGGAAAAAATCAAGGGGTCTGAATACTTTCCTAATGCACTGTATGTACTCTCATACCAATATGTTTGAGCAAATGTAAAGATGATGTGGGTTGTATTCATGGAGTGATTACATGAACTTGTCCAATAAGAATAGCTTATTTCTGTTTTCTGTCGCAAAACGTTTTGTGGTACCGTGTGCTCTAATGAAGTCAACCATGGTGAGAGCATTTGGTACCATTTCTGTAATGATGTGACACTCAGTGGCCCATAGGGATCTGGTCATAAGTAGTGCACTATATAAGGAATAGGGTGCCATTTGGGATGCATCCTCTGTGAGCTGGCTGCTCTCTCAGAGGTCCTGCTTTGACCCGCCTCGCAGCATCGGCCTCATTCACTTGTAATTTGTTATTTCTGTGTGCGATACTGTGTCCCAGCATGCTAAATTAACAGAGCCTGTTGTGAGGCCCGCTGGGGCGCCACCGAGCATGCCACGTGCCCCTGTCAAATATCTCTACCCAGAGTACCCCCTGCTGAGTTATCCCAGAGCTCTGATTCGCTGACCCGGAATACTCTTTAGCGATACACCTTACCACTGGCACGGAAGGCTAACCTGATGTCAATCCTCAAACGCACACAGACACACTCACGCCCGCACGCACGCCCCAACACGCACACATAAATGCATGCACACACACGCACACACACACTCCCTCGTCAGGGTCCGAGGGCTCATTATAGTCTGTGCTCTCCCTTTTTCATCCACTCAGATATCTGCAAATTAAATCCATCGTGACCCATGACCTGTAGAATCAATTGAACCTTTCAAAATACACGGTCTGGTCTCTTTTTGCTATTTCAGTCTCATTTGCTTGTCTATTTGCATCTTTCAGAGTCTAGCTGGTCCATTAGTTTATGGAATGTTGAAACAATCGGTGCAGGATTACTTTCTTCTGTGGCTGTACATCAGTTGAAGCAGTGTTTGAGAGAGACAGAGAGAGTTAACATTTATACCTCTATGAACCTGTCAGCTTCATTCAAATGCTCCCATTTCTCATTAGAATCAAAGAAGCACTCCATTACATAGTGATGATTTGCCTCAACTGAAGACTTCGTCTTCTGCAGAAACAAATATATGCCAAAATGAAAGAAACGTATTAAGGGAGTAATAATATTGTTAAAAATAAATCTATACAGGCAAATAAATGTAGCTGTATTGTAGCTGTATGGATCTGGGGAAATCCAACGTTCCTTGAAGCTGTCTGTCTGTTTGTTTGTTTTTACTGAACTAAGACAGAACAAAGAAGACTCCTATAATTCATTGTTTCAAAACGCTCCTAGTCATTTGATAGCGGACTCCCTAATTACGGAGAGTCGTTTATTTAAAACCATTTTGGGATTTTTTTTCTCATTTTCCTCACAAAGGGATGTAAAGGAATTTCAATTCCCTATGAAAAATGAATTGGAAGTGTGTTTGCAATTAATTTCTGTGATTTCATACTAGTCCTTTACAGCCTTTCATACTAGTCCTTTACAGGCTTTTTAAATGTCATCCTCCAACATGATTGACATGCTAATTTCTCCCTGGCAGTATGCTGAACGGAAGGCAGGTTGAGGGAGAGAGATAAGGGCATTGTTTCTGAGCTATAGGCTTAGGAAGCTAGCTCAAAGGTTCATTTGGTTTAAACAGTGGATTAACCCTTTATCCTCCGCTCTACAATGTGATCTGTGGTGGTGAGGCTCAATTGTCTTGGTTCTCCTTTGATTTCTCTGGTTTACTAAAATTCCATCCCTTCTTTGGTGTTTTTAAAGACAGCAGCTGTTCTGCATATTACTGAAAGGCTGGAAGGACAGATGAACGGACCGTCCATTGATTGGATTGGCACATCTTGAAAAGAGGGGTGGAAGAAATAAGTTGATGTAAAGAAAATAACAAGCAGGGAACGTGATAGAAGTGGTTTTGAATGGTTAAAAAGGGTTCTGATCATTTTTAAAGACGGCTTGTGATTTTAAAACATTGGAAAATCAATAGCTGATGTTGTTGGATAGTAGACAGGATGATGCAGATCAGGGCTGATTTTCGATCAGGAAGTCAACATCAGGTTGTGTCAATCAATTCACATCAGAAGGAAAACTTGACATACATTTCATCGTAATTAATAACAATTGATTTAATGTATATATTTATATAGAAACTCATCTCTTCCACAACCAATGTGTAGCACTACCAATTTATCTTTTGAAATGGTACCCTTTACTGCGTTTGAATTATTATGGCTCACTTGGAGTCCAGCATAAGGCCTATCTATGTGAGTGCCAGTGGCTTCCATAAGGTGTGGCGGAAGCGTCCATTTCCTCTCTCTGGACGTGTCCCTTTCTCCCAGTGACAAGGTTAATGGATCCCAGTACAGAGGGCAGTTATGGCTTCAGAGGTCTTGATTTATGTTAAATCTTAATGTACTTAGTGTGCCGCTGCATTATTTAACAATCTGTCCTTGGTGCTTGTTCATCATAAGGGTGAACGAGGTCAGGGAGTGAATGTGTGCTCCCCTCCTCCTTCTACCCCTTGTCCCTTCCTTTTCTGTATTTTTCCTTCTCTACATCTGCCTCTCTCTCTCGCTCTCTCTGCCTCTCTCTCTCTCTGCCTCTCTCTCTCTGCCTCTCGCTCTTTTTCTCTCTCGCTCTCTCTCTCTCTCGCTCTCTCTCTCTCTCCATCTCCCTCTCACTCCCTGTCTCTCTCTCTCTGTCCCTCTCGCTCTCTCTCTCTCCGTCCCTCTCTTTCTCTTTCTCTAGTCTGATGGCAACTGATAAGGTTTGATTAATGAGAGGAGGGCCCGGCGGCGAATGAAAACATCTGCAACAGAGGATGTATTATATATCATATTATATTCTTAATATAAAAAAAGGGGTAGGGTTCATTCCACTGTACACGGACGGCCTGCCGAGGGAGAGGGAGAAAGAGAGAGACCGACAGAGGAGAAGGGAAATTAGATGAAATACGTGGCAAATGGAGCCGCATTACTTACAATCCACTTTGTCATGATCGTCTACTGCAAGGGTTTTCTGTTCACGAGCTTTGATTTGGTATTGAATACTAATGATGCATTCGGAAAGTATTCAGATCCCTTGACTTTTTCCACATTTTGTTATGTTACAGCCTTATTTCTTAAATTGATTAAATTAATAAAAATCCTCATCAATCTATGCACAAAACCCCATAATGACAAAGGAAAACAGTTGTTTCTGAAAATTTTGCAAAAAAAATACGTATTTACATACGTATTCCGACCCCTTGCTATGAGACTCGAAATTGAGCTCAGGTGCATCCTGTTTCCATTGATCATCCTTGAGATGTTTCTACAACTTGATTGGAGTCCACCTGTGGTAAATTCCATTGATTGGACATGATTTGGAAAGGCACACACCTGTCTATATAAGGTCCCACAGTTGACAGTGCATGTCAGAGTAAAAACAAAGCCATAAGGTCGAAGGAATTGTCCGTAGAGCTCCGAGACAAGATTGTGTCGAGGCACAGATCCTGGGAAGGGTACCAAAACATTTCTGCAGCATTGATGGTCCCTAAGAACACAGTGGCCTCCATCATTCTTAAATAGAAGAAGTTTGGAACCACCAAGACTCTTCCTAGAGCTGGCCGCCCGGCCAAACTGAGCAATCCGGGGAGAAGGGCCTTGGTCAGGGAGGTGACCAAGAACCCGATGGTCACTCTGACAGAGGTCCAGAGTTCCTCTGTGGAGATGGGAGAACCTTCCAGAAGGACAACCATCTCTGCAGCACTCAACCAATCAGGCCTTTATGGTAGAGTGGCCAGACGGAAGCCACTCCTCAGTAAAAGGCACATGACAGCCTGCTTGGAGTTTGCCAAAAGGCACTTAAACGACTCTCAGACCATGAGAAACAAGATTGAACTCTTTGGCCTGAATGCCAAGTGTCACGTCTGGAGGAAACCTGGCACCATCCCTACGGTGAAGCATGGTGGTGGCAGCATAATGCTGTGGGGATGTTTTTCAGCGGCATGGACTGGAAGACTAGTCAGAATCGAGGGAAAGATTAACAGAGCAAAGTACAGAGACATCCTTGATGAAAACCTGCTCCAGAGTGCTCAGGACCTCAGACAGGGCGAAGGTTCCCCTTCCAACAGGGCAACGAACCTAAGCACACAGCCAAGTCAACGCAGGAGTGGCTTCGGGACAAGTCTCTGAATGTCCTTGAGTGGCCCAGCCAGAGCCCGGACTTGAACCCGATCGAACATCTCTGGAGAGACCTGAAAATAGCTGTGCAGCGACTGCTCCCCATCCAACCTGACAGAGCTTGAGAGGATCTGCAGAGAAGAATGGGAGAAACTCCCCAAATACAGGTGTGCCAAGCTTGTAGCGTCATACCCAAGAAGACTTGAGGCTGTAATCGCTGCCAAAGGTGCTTCAACAAAGTACTGAGTAAAGGGTCTGAATACTTATGTAAATTTGATATTTCATTTTGTTTTTGTTTTTATACATTTGCTAAAATTTCTACAAACCTGTTTTTGCTTTGTCATTATTGGGTATTATTTGTAGATTGATGAGGAAAAAAAGAAATAAAAAAATCAATTTTAGAATAAGGCAGTAAAGTGGTCTGAATACTTACTCTATAGTCAGGTAGAGTAACACTGTAGCGAGGTGTTTGGAGAGGGTCAATTTGAACCCAGATGAATAGGTTTAAAGGTAATGTCCTGTAACTTCACTTTGAAAACACATTGCTGTTGTTGTTGTTGTTTAGCTGCATATAGTCCGAAAGGTTTCAATAATGGTGCTATAGTATTTTCTTCTGTTCGTATTGAAAACAAATGCTATATTGTTTGTTTGGCGCATATACTGTTAAACCAAATATGTGTTTTATTTCTGTAGATTAACTACTTATACTACTGCTGCAGAATTGGCTGCCACAAATGTTTTAACATAAAAGCCTTCTCCTAGAAATGAGGGACACTACTCACTTGTGTTTCTTAGTGAAATGTGCCCATTGTTTCATATACTGTAACCCTGCATTTTTAAACACTGTTAGAAAACTACTCTGCTATGTGTCACAATTTACCCTCCCAGTCACCATTACTCAGCAGTTCATATCCATATTTAATGAGCCCTCAGCCGTGATATACTGTAATTACCCCATTAGGAGCCATGCATTTTAACAAGTGGGTATATATAAAAATACACCAACATACTGATATAGTTAATGTTACAATATTGCTTCAAAAAGGTTATTGCTATATTATTTCAGTGTGTCACTTTCCAATTGTTCTCGGTGGCTGCATTTACACAAGCAGCCCAATTCTGTTATTTTGCCCAATTTTGGGCAAAAGAGCTGATCTGATTAGTCAAAAGACCAATTAGTGGGAAAATATATGTTTAAACGCAGCCTCAGTTTCTGCTATTGTGTTAGATCTGAGCCTTGTTCATATCAATGTGACGTGATTGCTTGTGGTAAAATAGAGGCTTTGTCAGGTATTTCTAAGATTAAAGCATTGTCCCTGTAAAATAAATCACTGTGATAGTTGTAGGTCAAGGTTTAGAACTCAGTACTGAACACAATGGAACCAATACAGTACCGTTTCTGTCCAGTGTAGGTTTTTACTGGATTGACATGACAGTAGAGAGCCCTGTCTTCCATAGGATTGTAGACAGGAGGAGTGAGAGAAAAGGATAGTTGGGAAGATGGATGAGGAGGAGGAAGAAAAGGAAGGGTACACAGAAACCTTTACTTTTAAATCTTACCTAGTTTCCCTTATGGAAAAAACACATGACTTCACATGTGGAAAATCACATTTTCACGTGAAATTTCCATGTTTTGCACATGTGAAATTCCACATATGAAAATCATGTGAAACTGTGTATTTTGGGAACACTTCACATCTGATGATATTTCACATGAAGTTTCACATGTGGATTTTCACGTGATCACATAACCTTGTTCATGCTAATATTTTTCACGAGATTTCACAGGTGATGCCCTGCAAACAAAAATGAGTCGTTAGAATACATTGTGTATGTTCATTTATACAGTAATTATCATTCAACATGTCCTCACTTGGGATATGAACTCGCAACCTCTTGGTTTAAGGCATTCCGATCTTCCAGCAATGCCACCATCTCTGTGTTAATGACTGATTTCACCTGTACTCATACGCTTTGGACTTAAGTAAAGTCAATCTCAGTTTTGTTAAAAAAACACTCAAGAAAACTATTATATTTATCATAGTGATTCAGGAGTAACATTAAAACAGAATAATATGCCTTACCAACATTCGACAACTATACAGAAAACCCCTCAAATTGCGGAAATAAGTAAATGAAATCAATGATGACAGAATAGTCAGATTAACTGATAGCAAAATAGTGCCATCTGCTATTTTAGTTAAGTGCAGAGATGTATTATAGGTAATGAATATGTAAAGTCATGTTACAGACTTTGCAGCACAGCAGAAATATGAGCAGTTGAGTTCAAAGCCCAGTTGGGGCCATATTGAAAAGTCAGTACTAAGTGATCATGTCAAATGTAATCATATTGTCATTGATTAAAGATTTGTTTTACACTATTTTATCTGAACAGCGTACCACTTACTTTAAAACCCCCATATACAGTGGGGGGAAAAAAGTATTTAGTCAGCCACCAATTGTGCATGTTCTCCCACTTAAAAAGATGAGAGAGGCCTGTAATTTTCATCATAGGTACACGTCAACTATGACAGACAAATTGAGAATTTTTTTTCCAGAAAATCACATTGTAGGATTTTTAATGAATTTATTTGCAAATTATGGTGGAAAATAAGTATTTGGTCAACTACAAACAAGCAAGATTTCTGGCTCTCACAGACCTCTAACTTCTTCTTTAAGAGGCTCCTCTGTCCTCCACTCGTTACCTGTATTAATGGCACCTGTTTGAACTTGTTATCAGTATAAAAGACACCTGTCCACAACCTCAAACAGTCACACTCCAAACTCCACTATGGCCAAGACCAAAGAGCTGTCAAAGGACACCAGAAACAAAATTGTAGACCTGCACCAGGCTGGGAAGACTGAATCTGCAATAGGTAACCAGCTTGGTTTGAAGGAATCAACTGTGGGAGCAATTATTAGGAAATGGAAGACATACAAGACCACTGATAATCTCCCTCGATCTGGGGCTCCACGCAAGATCTCACCCCGTGGGGTCAAAATGATCACAAGAACGGTGAGCAAAAATCCCAGAACCACACGGGGGGACCTAGTGAATGACCTGCAGAGAGCTGGCACCAAAGTAACAAAGCCTACCATCAGTAACACACTACGCCGCCAGGGACTCAAATCCTGCAGTGCAAGATGTGTCCCCCTGCTTAAGCCAGTACATGTCCAGGCTCGTCTGAAGTTTGCTAGAGTGCATTTGGATGATCCAGAAGAGGATTGGGAGAATGTCATATGGTCAGATGAAACCAAAATAGAACTTTTTGATAAAAACTCAACTCGTCGTGTTTGGAGGACAAAGAATGCTGAGTTGCATCCAAAGAACACCATACCTACTGTGAAGCATGGGGGTGGAAACATCATGCATTGGGGCTGTTTTTCTGCAAAGGGACCAGGACGACTGATCCGTGTAAAGGAAAGAATGAATGGGGCCATGTATCGTGAGATTTTGAGTGAAAACCTCCTTCCATCAGCAAGGGCATTGAAGATGAAACGTGGCTGGGTCTTTCAGCATGACAATGATCCCAAACACACCGCCCGGGCAACGAAGGAGTGGCTTCGTAAAAAGCATTTCAAGGTCCTTTAGTGGCTTAGCCAGTCTCCAGATCTCAACCCCATAGAAAATCTTTGGAGGGAGTTGAAAGTCCGTGTTGCCCAGCGACAGCCCCAAAACATCACTGCTCTAGAGGATATCTGCATGGAGGAATGGGCCAAAATACCAGCAACAGAAAACGTTTGACCTGTGTCATTGCCAACAAAGGGTATATAACAAAGTATTGAGAAACTTTTGTTATTGCCCAAATACTTATTTTCCACCATAATTTGCAAATAAATTCATTACAAATCCTACAATGTGATTTTCTGGATTTTTTTCCCTCATTTTGTCTGTCATAGTTGACGTGTACCTATGATGAAAATTACAGGCCTCTCTCATCTTTTTAAGTGGGAGAACTTGCACAATTGGTGGCTGACTAAATACTTTTTTTCCCCACTGTAATTTCATTCCCTTACAATTTTTTTGTTGCTGTTTTCACATGTTGAGCGGTAATTTTCACATGTAAAAAGAAAGAGACACATGCGAAACCATGTATTACATTTAGAGTTCACATGTTAACACCAACTTTTCATGTGAGGAGAATAACGTATTTTCACCTCACATGTAAATTGCAGATTCACATGTGAAATTTCTAGTTACATGTGAAAAACGTTCGAATGAGCATTTTCACATGTGAACATTTTTCATATGTGCAAATCTAACTCTCACATGTGGAATTGCATTTTCACATGTGAAAAACGTATACATTTTGCATCCCCATGTTGTCACATTTATTTCACATGAGATCATGTTTTCACATGTTGCTTTTACATGTTGTCATGTTATCACATTAACTTCACATAATATCATATGTGATCACATAAAACTTTCAGGAATTGACGTAATTCTGTCTGTGCCATTTGTTAATTTGTTGCTATAAAACTATTCTCACCTCTGTTGCTTTACTTCTGTGTCGTTTTGTCACCAGGTCTTCCACAGGCTAACAGACATAAGATATTTGAGGGGCTGACGATCAACCAAGGCTTTTACACCTCCAAGGATTTCCTACCGTTGGTTGCCAAAGCCAGCAAAACAGGTAAACAATGCAGCCAATAGAACGAGCGGTGACAGCAGCAACTAAATAGTTTCTTTTTTTACGATTTTATTTATACTGAAAAATATAAACACAACATGTAAAGTGTTGGTCCCATGTTTCATAAGCTAAAATAAAAGATCCCATAAACGTTCCATACACACAAAAAGCTTATTTCTCAAACATTTGTTTACATCCCTGTTAGTGAGCATTTCTCCTTTACCAAGATAAACCATCCACCTGACAGGTCTGGCATATCAAGAAGCTGATTAAACAGCATGAACATTACACAGATGCACCTTGTGCTGGGGACAATAAAAGGCCACTCTAAAATGTGCAGTTTTGTCACAACACAGTGCCACAGATGTCTCAAGTTTTGAGGGAGCGTGCAATTGGCATGCTGACTGCAGGAATGTCCACCAGAACTGTTGCCAGATAATTTAATGTTTATTTCTCTACCATAATGTCGTTTTAGAGAATTTGGCAGTACTTCCAACCGACCTCACAACCGCACACCATGTGTAACCACGCCAGCCCAGGACCTCCACATCCGGCTTCTTCACCTGCGAGATCGTCTGAGACCAGCCACCAGCCTCCTCACAAGGGTCTTAATCGGACTGCAGTCCGGCGTCGTAACTGACTTCAGTGGGCAAATGCTCACCTACGATTGCCAATGTCACACTGGATGAATACCGGACAGATGCCCGACAGCGTATATGGCGTAGTGTGGGTGAGCGGTTTGCTGATGTCAACGTTGTGAACAGAGTGCCTCATGGTGGTGGTGGGGTTATGGTATGGGCAGGAATAAGCTACGGACAACAAATGCAATAGCATTTTTTCGATGGCAATTTTAATGCACAGAGATACCATAACAGGATCCTGAGGCCCATTGTCGTGCCATTCATCCGCCGCCATCACCTCATGTTTCAGCATGATAATGCACAGCCGCATGTCACAAGGATACTCACCAGACATGTCACCCATTGAGCATGTTTGAGATGCTCTGGATCAACATGTACGACAGCGTGTTCCAGTTCCCGCCAATATCCAGCAACTTCCCACAGCCATTTAAGAGGAGCGGGACAACATTCCACAGGTCACAATCAACAGCCTGATCAACTCTATGCGAAGGAGATGTGTTGCGCTGCATGACGCAAATAGTGGTCACACCAGAAACTGACTGGTTTTCTGATCAATGTCCCTACCTTTTTTTTAAGGTACAGTATCTGTGACCAAGAGATGCTGTATCTGATCTGTATTCACAGTCAATGAATTTATTTCAATTGACTGATTTCCTTATATGAACTGTAACTTCGTAAAATCTTTGAAATAAGTGCATGTTGCATTTATATTTTTGTTCAGTGTAGTTTTCACATAATTAATTAAACTCTTAGACATACAGTCGTGGTCAAAAGTTTTGAGAATGACACAAGTATTGGTCAATAGTTTGCTGCTTCAGTGTTTTTAGATATTTTTGTCAGATGTTACTATGGTATACTGAAGTATAATTACAAGCATTCCATAAGTGTCAAAGGCTTTTATTGACAATTACATTAAGTTTATGCAAAGAGTCAATATTTGCAGTGTTGACCCTTCTTTTTCAAGACCTCTGCAATCTGCCCTGGCATGCTGTCAATTAACTTCTGGGCCACATCCTGACTGATGGCAGCCCATTCTTGCATAATCAATGCTTGGAGTTTGTCAGAATTTGTGGGTTTTTGTTTGTCCACCCGCCTCTTGAGGATTGACCACAAGTTCTCAATGGGATTAAGGTCTTGGGAGTTTCCTGGCCATGGACCCAAAATGTCGATGTTTTGTTCCCCGAGCCACTTAGTAATCACTTTTGCCTAATGGCAAGGTGCTCCATCATGCTGGAAAAGGCATTGTTCGTCACCAAACTGTTCTTGGATGGTTGGGAGAAGTTGCTCTCGGAGGATGTGTTGGTACCATTCTTTATTCATGGCTGTGTTCTTAGGCAAAATTGTGAGTGAGCCCACTCCCTTGGCTGAGAAGCAACCCCACACATGAATGGTCTCAGAATGCTTTACTGTTGGCATGACTGATGGTAGCACTCACCTTGTCTTCTCCGGACAAGCTTTTTTCCGGATGCCCCAAACAATCGGAAAGGGGATTCATCAGAGAAAATGACTTTACCCCAGTCCTCAGCAGTCCAATCCCTGTACCTTTTGCAGAATATCAGTCTGTCCCTGATGTTTTTCCTGGAGAGAAGTGGCTTCCTCGCTGCCCTTCTTGACACCAGGCCATCCTCCAAAAGTATTTGCCTCACTGTGCGTGCAGATGCACTCACACCTGCCTGCTGCCATTCCTGAGCAAGCTCTGCACTGGTGGTGCCCCGATCCCGCAGCTGAATCAACTTTAGGAGACGGTCCTGGCACTTGCTGGACTTTCTTGGGCGCCCTGAAGCCTTCTTCACAACAATTGAACCTCTCCTTGAAGTTCTTGATGATCCAATAAATGGTTGATTTAGGTGCAATCTTACTAGCAACAATATCCTTGCCTGTGAAGCCCTTTTTGTGAAAAGCAATGATGACGGCACGTGTTTCCTTGCAGGTAACCATGGTTAACAGAGGAATAACAATGATTTCAAGCACCACCCTCCTTTTAAAGCTTCCAGTCTGTTATTCTAACTCAATCAGCATGACAGAGTGATCTCCAGCCTTGTGTTAACGAGAGAATCACTGACATGATGTCAGCTGGTCTTTCAGTGGACCCACTCTCCCCAAATAGAGCCCCACCAGCCACTATACTTTAATTTTATTTACAAGGTATTACAAACTGACCACAGTACTTAAGTGACAGTCTTTCTCCAATGTATTTACAATAACATAATCCACAGACTGTTGGTACATTAGGATAGGAGTTGGAGCTTAAAAGCCCTAAAAAGGCACAGCGCCTAAAAGTACAAAGAAGTACTTTGCTTTATGTTTTTTGTGTGTTTTCTGTTAAATGTCTGCTCAGTCCACATGTTCACACGTTCTATATATGTAATGTATACAATAACTATGTATTCATACAATGACTCTAAAATGTTATCTGGTTCTTCAATGATAGACGGAACAGACAAGGTTAACTTTGATTCTATACAAGTAAAGGACAACAAAATCCAACTTTTAAAAAAGCATAAGGTTCTTGATCATTTAAAGAGATTGTCAGCAGATGTGGTTTTCCTTCAAGAGATACATAAAAAAAAGAGACATTTAACATTTAAAGAGGAGCTGGGTTAAAGAGGCCTATTCTGCCACCTACTGTAGTAACAGCAGAGGTATAGGAATCCTTCTAAACAAGAATAAACCCTTTTCCCTTATATCCCAGCACACAGACTAAGAAAGCCGTTTTCTCATTTTGAATTGTACCTTACATGGTGAAAAATACACATTGATTTCATTGTATATCCCCCCAGGGGCAAATGTGGAGTTTTTAGATATAATTCAAGCTATATTAGATCAAATCCAGACAGGAACTATTATTTTAGCAGGTGACCTGTACTGAACAAAAATATAAACACAACAAGTAACAATTTCAAGGATTTTACTGGGTTACAGTTCATATAAGGTACTCAGTCTATTGAAATAAATTCATTAGGCCCTAATCTATGGATTTCACATGACTGGGAATACAAATATGCATCTGTTGGTCACAGATACCTTTAATAAAAAGTAGGGGCGTGGATCAGAAAACCAGTCAGTGTCTGATGTGACCACCATTTGCCTTATGCAGCGCGACACTTCTCCTTGGCATAGAGTTGTGTGGAATGTTGTCCCACTCCTCTTCAATGGCTGTGCGAAGTTGCTGGATATTGGCGGGAATTGGAACATGCTGTCGTACACGTCGATCCAGAGCATCCCAAACATGCTCAATGGCTGACATATCTGGAAGAACTGAAACATTTTCAGCTTCCAGGAATTATGTACAGATCCTTGCGACATGGGGCCGTGCATTCTCATGCTGAAATATAAGGTGATGGCGGCGGATGAATGGCACGACAATGGGCTTTAGGATCTCGTCACGTTATCTCTGTGCATTCAAATTGCCATAGATAAAATGCAATTGTGTTCGTTGTCCATAGCTTATGCCTGCTCATACCATAACCCCACTGCCACCATGGGGCACTCTGTTCACAACGTTGACATCAGCAAAATGCTCACCCACACAACGCCATACACGTGGTCTGCGGTTGTGAGGCCAGTTGGACGTACTGCCAAATTCTCTAAAACGACTTTGGAGGCGGTGTATGGTAGAGAAATGAACATTAAATTCTTTGGCAACATCTCTGGTGCACATTCCTGCAGTCAGCATGCCAATTGCACGCTCCCTTAAAACTTGAGACATCTGTGGCATTGTGTTGTTTGACAGAACTGCACATTTTAAAGTGGCCTTTAATTGTCCCCAGCACAAGGTGCACCTGTGTAATGATCATCCTGTTTAATCAGCTTCTTGATATGCCATACCTGTCAGGTGGATGGATTCTCTTGGCAATGGAGAAATGCTCACTAACAGGGATGCAAACAAATTTGAGCACAAAACTTTTTGTGCATATGGAACATTTCTGGGACCTTTTATTTCAGTTCATGAAACATGGGACCAACGCTTTAGATGTTGCGTTTATATTTTTGTTCAGTGTAAATCACACATTCGGCAAGTTAGACAGACGCAGCATTAAAAAAGGTAAATTCAAGGAACCTCCAAAGAGGCAAAACATATTATCTTTACAAATAATTTACAGGACACCTGGAGATTACTATTCCCAACTACAAAAGACTACTCCTTTTTTCAAAGGTTTGGACACACCTACTCATTCAAGGGTTTTTCTTTATTTTTACAATTTTTTACACTGTAGAATAATTGTGAAGACATCAAAACTATGAAATAGCACATATGGAATCATGTAGTAACCAAAAAAGTGTTAAACAAATCAAAATACATTTTATATTTGAGATTCTTCATATAGCCGCCATTTGCCTTGATGACAGCCTTTCACACTCTTGGCACTCTCTCAACCAGATTCACCTGGAATGCTTTTCCAACAGTCTTGAAGGAGTTCCCACATATGCTGAGCACTTGTTGGCTGCTTTTCCTTCACTCTGCCGTCCGACTCATCCCAAACCATCTCAATTGGGTTGAGGTCGGGGGATTGTGGAGGCCAGGTCATCTGATGCAACACTCCATCACTCTCCTTCTTGGTAAAATAGCCCTTACACAGCCTGGAGGTGTGTTGGGTCATTGTCCTGTTGAAAAACAAATGATAGTCCCACTAAGCCCAAACCAGATGGGATGGCGAATCGCTGCAGAATGCTGTGGTAGCCATGCTGGATAAGTGTGCCTTGGATTCTAAATAAATCACAGTCAGTGTCACCAGCAAAGCACCCCCACACCATAACACCTCCTCCACCATGCTTTACGATGGGAACTACACATGCGGAGATCATCCGTTCTCACAAAGACACGGCGGTTGGAATCAAAAATCTCCAATTTGGACTCCAGATCAAAGGACACATTTCCACGGTTTAATGTCCATTGCTCGTGTTTCTTGACCCAAGCATGTCTCTTCTTCTTATTGGTGTCCTTTAGTCGTGGTTTCTTTGCAGCAATTCGACCATGAAGGTCTGATTCACGCATTCCCCTCTGAACAGTTGATGTTGAGATGTATCTGTGACTTGAACTCTGTGAAGCATTTATTTGGGCTGCAATTTCTGAGGCTGGTAACTCTAATGAACTTATCCTTTGCAGCAGAGGTAACTCTGGGTCTTACATTCCTGTGGCGGTCCTCATGAGAGCCAGTTTCATCATAGCACTTGATGTTTTTTGTGACTGCACTTGAAGAAACTTTCAAAGTTCTTGACATTTTCCGTATTGACCTTCATGTCTTAAAGTAAGAATCTCAAATATAAAATATATTTTGATTTGTTTAACACTTTTTTGGTTACTACATGATTCCATATGTGTTATTTCATAGTTTTGATGTCTTCACTATTATTCTACAATGTAAAAAATTGTGTCCAAACTTTTGACTGGTAGTGTATATATTTAGTACATCAGAATCTCAAAATCAACACAATAAATGATCAGATTGAAACTCCTTTTCTCTTCTTCTCCCGCTTTTAGGAATGTGTAGCTGCAAGTCTTCCCTGCCAGAGCTGCGTGGCACTGTGATCGTGCTGGGTGCAGGAGACACAGCGTTCGACTGTGCCACCTCTTCCCTGCGCTGCGGTGCCAAGCGCGTCTACGTGGTCTTTAGGAAAGGCTTCACTAACATCAGGGCTGTCCCAGAGGAGGTAGAGACAAACAAGAAGAAAGGAGAGAAAAGGAAAGAAAGGAAAAAAGAAAAGACGTTGACAGAGAGAGAGATTGCTAAATGTTACCGGTGTACCAGATGCTTAACTTGTTTGAGAAAGAGAGAGGAAGACAGACAGAGAGAGAAAGACCGGAGAGAGAGATAGACAGAGAGATAGTGTTAGGGAGAAGGCTAGTGAGAGGAGAGAGGACGCTGTGTTTATTAAGTTGTCTGTGTGAGTGTCCTCTCCTTGGCCCTGCTGACATGTCTCTTAAGCCGCTTTTCTCTCTGGTTTATTGCAAAGGCCTGTCTTTGGGTCTGGAGGGCGGTAACTGTCAAAAGCTCTCCGCCTGCACACACACACTGCCGTGAGCCCCAGACGGACTCACTGGGATCTGTCCCTTTCTAGTAATGCTGCCACAAAGGAGAGAGGAAGGATATCATAGGCAGTGCTGTTTCTATTTTCACTGTTCCTTCAAAAGATATCCCTGCATTTGAAGCATGACATTGACTCGTGTACTCTCTTCAGTCTTGATTCTTATCAACTTTTGATGTGTTAGACCGTCAGTAAAAGTATCACTTGGAGTTAAGATACATTCTTCAACTGCTGTATATTAGTTATGATTGTGAGTGTGATGAGAAGTTCAAGGTGTCTTTCTGTCAATGCTATTTTAGTTTGCAGTTGAGTTTGACAGCACAGTTCATTCTAGAATCATCGTCCAACGGCATCTTTATTCATGCGTCGTGTCAGAGCTCACCTCTTGCTGCCATAGTAACGGCAAAAATAACCCCTAACGAAATGAGAAAAGTAAGGTGATTATCAACAGCTGTTTGCTTTTCCCCGCAGAAGCCGACAGTTAAGCTGCTAGCATCGCCTCTCACTAATTACGTTTGTTTATAAGGTATATTAAGTTTAGGCCTCTTGTAGGCGTCAGTAACCTTCACATCACATTGAAAAAAAGCTAAATATTGTGTGAAGCATGAGCATTGATGTCAACTGAGACAATTTCAGAAAACTGTGGGAGAAAGGGAAGCTATTATAGAAGCAACCCACCCCCCTTCCCTTTTGTGCACATCTCAGGACTGGAAACGTAATTTCAATGACTTTGTTGTAGATGGGGGCTTTTTTCATTAATCCGTATGAAATTGAAGGTCTTTGAACAAAACAGGAACATTTCGTAGTGTCTTCTATTGTGTGCCGTTGTAATGCGTGAAACTACAAAATATATTTTCCAGTCCTGACTAACCAAGGGAATAAAAAGGTTTTACCTTGGGCTTGATAATTAAACATCTTTCTGTCCAGTTTTAGATGAAATTTACTTTGCATTTGATGAGAAATATTGTGATAAAAAATTATAATCTTTGATACAAATAATTTAACACAATTCAAGCCACAATTTGAATATGTAACCTGTCTATGACCCCTCACCGTTGACCCCTGACCTCTGTATTTCCACAACCTATAGATGGAGCTGGCCAAAGAAGAGAAGTGTGAGTTCATGCCCTTCCTGTCCCCTCGTGAGGTCATCATGAATTCGGGTCGCGTGGCGGGCATGGAGTTCTGTCGTACAGAGCTGACAGACGAAGGTGATTGGATGGAGGACGAGGATCAGATCATACGCCTCAAGGCCGATTACATCATCAGCGCCTTCGGATCCATGCTGAGCGACCCCAAAGGTATCAATCATAATCAAACTTTATTGAAAGTGCATTGAACATTTTTGTATGAATGACAGCTTTGCAAACATGTTCTATGTTCTACAGTAAGTAAAGGTGCCATGTGACCATTGACTAACAGCCATCCCAGTAGTCTTGCTATTGATACACAATAATACAGACTTTACTCTGAATGGAACCAGAGTTTTGCCATACGAGTAGACTCTTTGACAGCACAGTCGACTGTTATAGTTTTTATCAACTCTTACAAATATCCTCAAATTGAGTGTTTCTCTGAAGAGTTTGTGTTGAATGTTGTCTACATTATTGCTTTAAAAGCAGCGTGAGGAGGTTATCCTTAAGCCGCATTAAACAGACAGAAAACCTGGGGAACAAACACTAGCCATTACGTTGATGCTACACCTGGATCTCCCTTTTTCTCCTGGAGATGTCTCATTATACGAGCGAAGACAGTGGTCCCATTTGGATAGGACTGTCTAACTAATCTTTGTTTAGCACATTTGGAGCAGAATTTAAGAACTTTTCCTCATCATCTACGCACAATATGCCCTGTGTTGAGGCTCTAATTTAGATGAGTGCCGGTGATGAGAACTCAATGTACTTTGGTTTTGAGGCTCACATGTGTGTGTGTGTGTGTGTGCGTGTTAGCGTGCCTGTGTGTCTGCCTGTATGTGTGTGTGTTTGCAGAACCTTGTCTTATTCAAGTTGATATATCATAACATCATAAGCACCTGCCCTGCATTCTCCTACACAACAACAACAGTCTAGGACAGGGATCATTTACTAGATTCAGCCGCGGGCCGATTTTTCTCGAGCAGATGGTCAGGGGGCTGGAACCTAATTACAAATAATGTGTAGACTGCAAATTAATCGCAAGAAGCCCAAACAGATACAGTGTAATATTTGACTAAAACATCATTTCAAACCTTGCTTACATTTGTATTCGATCACGTATCTCTCTATTATTGGGAATACTTGGGAACAGATTTTAAAAAATAAAAATCACTTGGAGCTGATTTCCTGGTGTCGTTACAGTCTTTTATGTCCAACAATATATCTATATCTATATCTATATATATATACACACACTACCAGTCAGAAGTTTGGACACACCTACTCATTCAAGGGTTTTTCTTTATTTTTACTATTTTTTTTACATTGTAGAATAATAGTGAAGACATCAAAACTATGAAATAACACATATGGAATCATGTAGTAACCAGAAAAGTGTTAAACAAATCAAAATATATTTTATATTTGAGATTCTTCAAATAGCCACCCTTTGCCTTGATGACACGCTTTGCTCTTGGCATTCTCTCAACCAGCTTCATGAGGTAGTCACCTGGAATGCATTTAAATTAACAGGTGTGCCTTCTTAAAAATTAATTTGTGGAATTTCTTTCCTTAATGCGTTTGAGCCAAACAGTTGTGTTGTGACAGAAGATAGCCCTATTTGTTAAAATACAATTTTTTAGATTTTTTGTCATTTAGCAGACGCTCTTATCCAGAGCGACTTACAGTTAGTGAGCGCATACATTTTTCATACTAATATAGACCAAGTCCATATTATGGCAAGAACAGCTCAAATAAGCAAAGAGAAACAACAGTCCATCATTACTTTAAGACATGAATGTCAGTCAATACTGAACATTTCAAGAACTTTGAAATTTTCTTCAAGTGTAGTCGCAAAAACCATCAAGTGCTATGATTTAACTGCCTCTCATGTGGACCGCCACAGGAATGGAAGACCCTGATTGACCTCTGCTGCAGAGGATAAGTTCATTAGAGTTACCAGCCTCAGAAATTGCAGCCCAAATAACTGCTTCACAGAGTTCAAGTAACAGACACATCTCAACATCAACTGTTCAGAGGAGACTGTGTGAATCAGGGCTCCATGGTCGAATTGCTGCAAAGAAACCACTACTAAAGGACACCAATAAGAAGAAAATACTTGCTTGGGCCCAGAAACACGAGTAATGGACATTAGACCGGTGGAAATGTGTCCTTTGGTCTGGAGTCCAAATTGGAGATTTTTGGTTCCAACAGCCGTGGCCATGTGAGACGCGGTGTGGGTGAACGGATGATCTCCGCATGTGTAGTTCCCACCGTAAAGCATGGAGGAGGAGGTGTTATGGTGTGGGGGTGCTTTGCTGGTGACACTGTCTGTGATTTATTTAGAATTCAAGGCACACCTAACCAGCATGGCTACCGCAGCATTCTGCAGCGATACGCCATCCCATCTGGTTTGGGCTTAGGAAAGGCTATCATTTGTTTTTCAACAGGACAATGACCCAACACACCTCCAGGCTGTGTAAGGGCTATTTTACCAAGAAGGAGAGTGATGGAGTACTGCATCAGATGACCTGGCCTCCACAATCCCTCGACCTAAACCCAATTGAAATGGTTTGGGATGAGTCGGACCGAAGAGTGAAGGAAAAGCAGCCAACAAGTGCTCAGCATATGTGGGAACTCCTTAAAGACTGTTGGAAAAGCATTCCAGGTGAAGCTGGTTGAGAGAATGCCAAGAGGTTTTTCTTTATTTTTTACTATTTTTTACATTGTAGAATAATAGTGAACACATCAAAACTATGAAATAACACATATGGAATCATGTAGTAACCAAATATATATATATATATATATTATTTGCTCAGAAAACATGTGGGGGCCAAACCTGCAGGCCGCCAGTTGGGGAAAACTGGTCTACGATTATATATATATTTTTAACCCACTTGCTTACAAGACAACACCTGTCTTTTTGTGTGACACAGTCGCCAGGGCAGGTAATTAGATTGCATTGAGAAAAGGCCATACCTGCTATGATTTTGAATTAGGCTGCTATTGAATAAACAGAGGTGGGTGTCACAGGAGGGCCACGACCGCCACACACTGTCCAGAGTCACCCAACAATGACATGAAATCACTGTAATGAGTTTCATGCTACAGACGACCACCCGGTGACGTCCGCACACGCACACACACACACACACACACACACACACACACACACACACACACACACACACACACACACACACACACACAAGTGCTCAGCAATAGAGCGACAGAGCTTTACAACTGGTTACCCAGCTAGCGCAGCCATTAGCCAACCTTGCGATGCAGCACAGATGCACAAATACATAGTTGGGGCTACCTAAGCAGGCAGAAACTGAACATGTTTTACACGCATTCAAAATAGGTCGTGATGGTGAAATACACATCTACTCAACCAAGTAATTAAGATAAAGAGAGAGTGTGAGAGACTGAGTTCCGCTGATGTTCTTGCCTGACTGTGTCTATCTGACTGTGTCTTATTGATTTTATAGATGGGGTAAAGGCTTGATTGACTGATTGTTATCGTAATTTGCTCCACTGATTCGGTTTACCCAATTCCTCGTCTTCACAGCTCAAATGGATTTTACTATCCATTTTGTTACTCTTTTTGCATGCCAAATGGCACTCTATTCCTTTCATAATTCACTACTTTTGACCAGGGCCCATAGAGCTCTGGTGAAAAGTAGTGCACAGGAAAGGGTGGCATTTGGGATACAGTCTCTCTCTTTCCTCCCCCCTGGTACTATGGTTGACCTGTTGCTAAAGAAACATCCTTAGAACCTGCTCCACATCCCCAAAGGTGTCGTCGTGAGCTAAAGAGGGTATTGTTATGATTAACAATTAGTCACCAAGGTTAATTAAAACATGAGGAATTACTGATAAGAGCCTGAATTAAATGGGGTGCATGACTTCGAGCAAACTAGTTTTCATTTGATAGGATGATATTTCTGCCAAACCTGATTGCCTGCATATTTAGGAAGAAATTGATCCATGCCTTGGCATGCGAGTGTGTGTTTTTGTGTTTCTGTTTGTGTGTGTACAGTATGTGCGTCAAGCATGCTTGCAAGCGTGTTTGTGTGTGTGATTTCATGGTACACAAAAAACAAAATGCTGAGAAAGGAATCCCCAGAGTAGTACAGTCAGAATTATCCTTATTCTAGAACTATGAATCACTTACTCACTTAAGTATGTTGTCAGACCCACAGAGGAGGTTCCGCTTGGCAGTGAACACAGCTGTAGAAGGATGAGTTAGCAGTTAAAACCTGGCCTGTATAGTCTGGTGGGCTGGACCCAGTGTGCGTCGCAAATGGCACCATATTCCCTACATAGTCAACTACTTTTGACCAGAGCCCTATGGGTCCTGTTCAAAGGTAGCACATGCTTCAGAGGTACCCATGCTTCCTTCCTGCATTTGTCTACTTCCTGCTGAGTTTCGTGGAGGGTGGGTGGGAAACTGGAGATATGATGCACCCTCCTCCTCTGTGTTAGCTAAGCATCTCTTTCCCTTTACGCTGTCCTGTCACGCTGTTTTTCAGTGGCAGGGACTGGGAGACGAGTCAGTATCAAGGGAAAGATGAACGGAGCAAAGTACAGAGAGATCCTTGATGAAAACCTGTTCCAGAACGCTCAGGACCTCAGACTAGGGCGACGGTTCACCTTCCAACAGGACAACGACCCTAAGCACACAGCCAAGACAACGCAGGAGTGGCTTTGGGACAAGTCACTGAATGTCCTTGAGTGGCTCAGCCAGAGCCCGGACTTGAACCCGATCAAACATCTCTAGAGAGACCTGAAAATAGCTGTGCAGCGACGCTCCCCATCCAACCTGACAGAGCTTGAGAGGATTTGCAGAGAAGAATGGGAGAAACTCCCCAATACAGGTGTGCCAAGCTTGTAGCATCATACCCAAGAAGACTCGAGGCTGTAATCGCTGCCAAAGGTGCTACAATAAAGTACTGAGTAAAGGGTCTGAATATTTATGTAAATGTTATTATGAGGGATGTAGGTGTTGTGTAGGCCCTAGCTACAGCAGTTATAGCATAGCTGTTATTATGAGGGATGTAGGTGTTGTGTAGGTCTAGCTACAGCAGTTATAGCTAGCTGTTATTATGAGGGATGTAGGTGTTGTGTAGGCCCTAGCTACAGCAGTTATAGCTAGCTGTTATTATGAGGGATGTAGGTGTTGTGTAGGTCTAGCTACAGCAGTTATAGCTAGCTGTTATTATGAGGGATGTAGGTGTTGTGTAGGCCCTAGCTACAGCAGTTATAGCTAGCTGTTATTATGAGGGATGTAGGTGTTGTGTAGGTCTAGCTACAGCAGTTATAGCTAGCTGTTATTATGAGGGATGTAGGTGATGTGTAGGCCCTAGCTACAGCAGTTATAGCTAGCTGTTATTATGAGGGATGTAGGTGTTGTGTAGGTCTAGCTACAGCAGTTATAGCTAGCTGTTATTATGAGGGATGTAGGTGATGTGTAGGCCCTAGCTACAGCAGTTATAGCATAGCAGGATATGCTAATAATGGCTCAGAATGGATGATTAAACATATGGATTTTATGGAAATATATGGTAACACAAGCTATATTAAATATTAAACTGAATATACCAATACACATTTCTGTACAGTATAATGAGGTAGGTGTCTTCTTCTAATAAGTGAATGGGCAATAGCCCAGAATTTCTACTGCAATCAACTTGACACCATTTTGTTTCCTCAATCTCTTATTCATCACTATGGCAGGACGATGCTGCTGTGTTATGCCCCATCAGTGTATATGATAACATTCACTGCATCATACATTGTCATGTGTGTGTGTGTCACGCTGCAGCAAGGCGGCCGTTACATGACAGCCGGTGTTCCGCTCTGAGGGGTTTGACACGCCAAACACACGGCAACTCTCTCCACATTCTCTACTGTCCTACCCTTAAACTTCAATAGTATGGTTGCAATAAAAGATAGCAGGCTCTCTCTGTATTCTTATGTGTGTACATTTCCTTGTATTTTGGGCATCAAATAAAAACCTTTCCCCATTGAATAGACTGGGAAGGTGAAACTTTCCCCCCTCCCTCTAGTAATTCTAATAGAGTGTAATAAATCTTGTCCAACACGCAGATCTGTATTTAAAAACATCCCTGCTGATAGATGCAGGCCATCTTCCATGCTGAAAAGCATTTAGCCTGAAAGATGAATTGTATAGGTGAGCGCGGGAGGTAGAATTAAATGAGCTTTTTTATAATGTAGATCAGTTTGACAGAGTATCTCTGGGCTAACATTCAGCTAACGGTGAATGAAATGCCTCAGGAGATGTTACGTTAACCTAGCTGAGAGTGAGGGGAGAGACGGAGAGCGTGAATCGGTCTTGTCACAGACTTCATATTGCTCTCTGTAGGGTTTGTAGTCCATCACGGTCGCTCAAAAATGTATTTATCTCGTCCTCTTCCTCTCTCTCGTCCTCTTCCTCTCTCGTCCTCTTCCTCTCTCTCGTCCTCTTCCTCCCTCTCGTCCTCTTCCTCTCTCTCATGCTCTCTTTTTCTCTCATTGTCTTTCCTTTCTCTCCTCTCTCTGTCTCTCACTTTCTGTCGTCTCTCGCCTCCCTCTCTCCCTTTCTCTCTCTGTCGTTCTGTTTCTCTTCCTTTCTCTCTCTCTATCTCTATCTCTGTCACACAAACACACACACCCCACAACACTAACTGTGGGTCCTCTCTCCCCTCTCCTCCAGTGAAAGAGGCCATGTCTCCGGTGCAGTTGAACCGCTGGGGTCTCCCAGAGCTGGACTCAGAGAGCATGCAGAGCAGTGAGCCCTGGGTGTTTGCTGGGGGCGACGTGGCAGGACAGGCAAACACCACCGTGGAGTCAGTCAACGACGGCAAACAGGCATCCTGGCACATGCACAAATACCTACAGGTTTGTCCCCAGCCCCAGGGCTGTGTTCTACACACACACACACACACACACGCACACACACACACACACACACACACACGCACACAGAATGTCACAACGTTTTCAACACACATGCACACTAACACACACAAACACACACTTAGAAACAAGCTTCCCCACCTTCACTGTGATGCGGTGGTGCTTCTGAGACTGCAGCAGATGCCTGGTATTAAGTCCAGCAAACCTCCATGGTAGAGGGGGGATTTGGACAACTAATTAATTACGATGAAGAAGAAGATCATGTGTCAACGGTACTGTATATGGGGATAGATATGTACAGTGTAACGTAATGTTAATAATGTTATACAAATCTGTTTATCACCACACTGAGTAGATTAGTAAATGCAATGAAATGACGCCGCTCTACAATACAACCTAAGCTGTACTGTTTGAGTCATTTACTTGTTTTAGCTGCATTAAAGAGTGAAGTGCATTGTAATGCTACATAAACACACATCACCTTCACTGTGCTGCTAACTAGCATGAAGATACCTGGGATGAAGAGAGAGAGAGGGAGGGATAAAGAGAGAGAGAGGGAGGGAGAAAGAGAGGGAGAGGGAGGGATAAAGAGAGAGAGAGGGAGGGAGAAAGGAGGGAGGGAGAAAGAGAGGGAGAGGGAGGGAGGGAGGGAGAAAGAGGGAGAGGGAGGGAGATAGAGAGGGAGAGGGAGGGAGGGAGAGGGAGAGGGAGGGAGATAGAGAGGGAGAGGGAGGGAGCGGGAGGGAGAAAGAGAGGGAGAGGGAGGGAGAAAGAGAGGGAGAGTGAGCGAGAAAGAGAGGGAGAGGGAGGGAGAAAGAGAGGGAGAGGGAGGGAGAAAGAGAGAAAGAAATAGAAAAGGAGAGATGGAGGCTTTATAGAAAGCTAATGTTTCACTGACAATCAACAAAACCCTCACTTTTTGAGAGTGACTTAAAACATTTACACAGTATCAATATTCAGTACTTCATCTCGCTAGACTTTCAATTGTTTACTTTTCTTTTCCCCAATTACAGCATCCCCGTGTGTAGATTCATGAATGAACCAAGACAATTACATCACTTCTCAATTAGCAGAATATGTCAATATTTAAATAGTCCCGATACAATATTAGTTCTTTCCGTTGTGGATTAATTAATGTCTTCTGTGGGTTTGAAAAGGAAGTGGAAAGGAAGCCGAACGATACATTATCATCATTACCACATTCACCTCGAAACACTCAGCATGTACACTCTGTACTGTACTGCATGCAGCACTTACTGTGGTGAACACTAAGTGAATGAGTCAAAGTGCAGTACAGATGGTTGTGTGGTTCACTAGTCTGTGTAAAGGCAGGATCAGAGAGGACTCTTTACTGCTCCCGCATTGTAATAACAGAGATAGCGGTTGACTTCCAGCCTCCCATTCTCCCAGCACGCCGGCTTGTCTTCCTGAGGTGCCTGACCTCCTCCACATCCCTCTATTTCCCCTCAGATTACGATTATACTGCAAAGTGCAGCGCTCGGCAGACCGGGGCCCGGTTCAGATGCAGGTTAATTGTAGTAATGTAGCTGTGTTCAGTGCAAAGCATAGACAAGTGTTTATTTGCAGATTAAATGCCACTTGTAACCAGAAAGGAAGCAACAGTAGATTTCTTTGCTTTTTACGGTAATGGCCCAAGGAAGAGGAAATTAATTGAGGCAATTTGCTGGAAAGGGTCAGCAACTAATATCTGAGCTATTCAGAGATCCCTTGAACTACTAGATCCCTTGTGTTCTACGTTCAGGATAATAGTGTGTTTTATATCAGAATGTGTTATTACTGTGTCATAGGTCTCCCTTTCGATCAGTGCATTTAGGCCATTTTCAGTATATTTTTGCTATCATATCATGTGCATGGTTGAATTTAGACCTTATTTATGCAAGAAATTCTTGGAAAACTTACTGCTGCATGGGAAAACTAGTTTCAAAGTAGACAAGTTCTCATCCCAAATAGCACTCTTCCCTATGTAGTGCACTACTTTTTACCGGGGGCTCTGGTCAAAAGTATTACACTGTATAGAGCAGGGCTCTACAACCCTGTTCCTGGAGAGCTATCCTCCTTTAGGTTTTCACCAACCTGATTTAGCTTATCAACCAGCTAATTATTAGAATCAGGTGCGCTAGATTAGGGTTGGAGTGAACACCTATAGGACGGTAGCTCTCCAGGAACAGGGTTGAGGGCCCTGATATAGGGAATATGGTGCCATTTGGGATTCAGATAAGGAGACATGTTGTGGGGAAGATGACGATCCAGAACATTTCAACATCTTGACAGCTAAAGCTGTTGTTGGTTGGAACTCTGGAACCCCCCAGTATTCCTAATAATCACCATCTTTTGTATTTACATGTTCCCTGCTGCTGTTTTCCCCCGTGTTGCTTGGCGTGTGTTTGGCGTGTATTCCTCCACATGCCAAATCCCTCGAAGGGGAATACCGGCTGTCATGTAACAGCCGCCTTGCCACAGCATGACACACACACCCACAAATACATACACACACAGCATGACACCTCCTCGTTCATTATGCGGCGGTGACATCATTACAAAAGCAATAAGAGGTCTGTGATAATCGCTGGGCTAATTAGGAGGAGGAGAGGAAGAGGCTGCTGGATGGATGGCTGTTGTATGTTGACCTTAGGGATACGTCCCAAATGGCACCCTATTCCCTATATAGTGCACTAATTTTGACAAGGCCTCTGTGTAATGAATAGGATGCCATTTGGGACATTGGGCGCCTAGGGAGGATGAGGAGGCTGCTGGATATATGACTGCTGTATCTTGACTTTCATCATAATACCAGTGGTATTCTCGTTATCTTACAGTTCTATAACTAGGATTGCCACAAATTCCCTGTTTTTTCAGACATCCCAGTTGTAATATTCCCGGAATCAGAAGAGAATAAGCAGGAGATCTAGAATGCTCTAACCAGGATTTTGGGAAAAGCTGGGTATTGGGAAAGTTCCTGGAATTTTTCAACCCTATTCCTGTCGTTATCTCACAGTACTGTAACTGGATGTTTTGTCCTTCCAGTCTCTCCACGGCCAGACGGTGTCCAGCGTCCCCCAGCTCCCTCTCTTCCACTGTGCCATCGACTCTGTGGACATCGGTGTGGAGATGTGTGGAATCAGGTTCCCCAACCCCTTTGGCTTGGCCTCCGCTCCCCCCACCACCAGCACAGCCATGATCCGCAGGGCCTTCCTGGAAGGATGGGGCTTCGCTCTCACCAAGACCTTCTCCCTGGACAAGGTACTCATGTCTACACAGCTTTATATTAGTGTGTAGGTGGCTATTGGGCATTAAGCAGGGACATGCTGCATGTTTGTTCTGTAGCTGGTACCATTTAATTGCTGGAGCTAGATATTACATTCAAGTGGAGCAAAGAGAGCAGAAGAAGAAAACGTAAAACAAATCCCAAACTTCAGGAGGTGATGCTTTCACTTCTTCTTTATATCTTGCCCTACCGACGACATCAGCCATGCAGCTAATTTGTGACTGGAAGCGCACATTGCCTCGCTGAGTTTGTAAATTATACCTGATGTAGAGAAAGCGTGAGGCGAGCGTGGCTATCCCTGTTTTGATGAAAATATATCACTGCCTCCATCACTTGTTTTATGGACTGCCCCCTTGTCATTTTGAAAAGGTCAACTTTCTGTTTCTTTGTAGAGAGAGCAGAAAGTGAGGAGAGAAAGAGCCTGGATAGATGGGTATGCTACTGTTGCTACTACGGTTTCACCACTGCTGGCTTTTGAATAAGCTTAATGTACCATGCCTGGACTTACCAAGGGAGTTCAGAGAGAAATCATGGTCAACCTGGGTATAGGCTTGTTGTATTATATTCTATCCTTAGGAGCTTTGCTCTCAGCTGAAGCATCAAGATTGACAGCTGCACATATGATAATGATTCAGCCTCAGAATACAGTTATGTAAACTCTGTTAGTCTTTTTAAGAATTTTGCACATATGTGCGACGTCCCCACCCCCTTCACCACGTCCTCCCTCTTTCGCTTTCTCTTGACATTTATAGATGCCAGATTGGGGTCTAATATACTGTTGCAGCTATTGGCTGTCAGTGTAGCGCCAAAATACCAGCCGATATCTCAGTAAACAGAAATCATATTATTCCTTATTGTGTGCTCTGCTGGTTTAGATTGTTCGGGGAGCTTTCTTTAGGGAGAGCGATAAAGAAGTTCTTTTAATGTCAATATGAATGAAACAGGCGGCTCTCCTTCGCTATCGTTTCAACTTAAACACAGAAGACCTATTTTTTTAATATCCTGTTTCTGCACTCGCTAGTGCCGTTCACTGCTGGCTGCTCCTATCATAACATTACAATGTGTTGCCATTGATAGCGCTTTGAGATGCACAGTGGATTGCTGGGTGAATATGAGGATTGTCGTCCTGGCTGTTTCTAGGGCTTGTGTAAAAAGGAAAAGAATGTGATGTGAATGGTTAATTAGCTATTATAAGGCCCAGCATAAGGAAGAGAAGGGAGAGAATAAAACAAAGCTAGGGGGGTCTACCGTTAATCTGAATTAATGAACTGTGTTGCATATGAAAAACGTGCCACGAGGCCAACCTTCTGGCCTCTTCCTCTCTGTGAACTGTGAGAGCCATGTCTGAAAAAGGAGGAGCACGGGGGGCCAGTGGGCCATTGTCTCAGTCCCCCCAAGCCTCTGATCTATAGGCCCGTTTCCCTCCTCAGGAGTGACGAGTACATTTTTCCTTACGTTGTACCAATTACCCAGCTGTTAAATCCCTGTGAGTGATACATGTTGTTATGTTTCAGTGGCTAATTACCACATCTTTAGATGGATGTCAGTAATACACATACACACATTTATGTATATACACGCACACACACACACAACACACACACATTGCTGAGGTCGTTACAGCAGGAAGGTTTACCTGTAATAGCTAGGGACCATACTGTCTCAGTTAATCATTTGACTGTCTCAGGGTGGTAGGATTCACACCTGCAATTGGCTGAACCCTGATGGGTACAGTAACTGCCTGGTCCTAGAAGCTCCCGCATTCAGGTTTAACTGGTGTGCCAAAGTACATCAATGCTAACTGGAGTTACAGGTAACATGTCACAGGTAAAGAAGATAATGATTATGTTTTTATTGTCCTTTAAGAGAAAAGACAAGTTGCAGGTTTCGTGTACTTTTTCACAAGTGAGGAAGATACAGTACGTTTCATAGAACTTATCTAGTGCATCCAACAAACGTAAGCAACTTCCTCTCAACAACAATGGAATAATGCTTGGCATTTACTTCAAAAGCAATTAAGGGGAGAGATAATAGCAGACCTACCCACTCCTCATTTACAACATTACAAAAACGTATCCGTGATGAGGTAACTCCATCTCCATGGTAACCCTAACATTGTTAACACACATCCTATGGCCCGACGGTGACGCATGCACTCACACACACACACACACAGTTCCACAGGCCTCTGCTTCATGCACTCGACTCTGTAAATCTAACTCTACAAATTAACAACACAGTTTAATCAACGGCTCCAGCATTTTTATTAAGAGTAAGAGGTGAGGAGGTCGTGTTCTGCCGATGCCACACAGATTCTCTGATGGTTTTAACCACTAGTAAATAGCATGGAGCCATGTGTGTGTGCGTGTGCGCGTGTCATGGTAATTAGCCTGTTATTCATCCTGTAGGAACTGGACTGGCTTTTGGCTCATAATAAGCTTTGCTGCACGATTCAGACTGTTTAAACTTCCAACTGTAGGAAAAGTGCATGATGCATTCTTTGAAGGCCAATAATACTATAATAATTGATGTATGTTTTCTTGGAATATACTGTATATCAGGATTACTGTGGTTGCTAAGAATCAAGAAGGTCCTTAAAGGCACCATAACGTGCTTTAATTTCAAAACCAGCTGTTGTTTTTTGTCATTTCAAGCAAAGTCTCAGCTTAACCAAGAAAATGTTTTTACCAAAAATACATTTTCCAGTTTTCCAATACAAACAAAATGATGTACTAATGATGCATGGTATCACGCCAAGTAACACTCAGATGAACTCACAGCGAGCTGTAGCTAGGCACCGGAAGGAAGGATGAGTTTGATGAAATTAGGAGACAAAGCTGATCTCTGGCACGTACACTACATGACCAAAAGTATGTGGACACCTGCTTGTCGAACATCTCATTCCAAATTCATGTGCATTAGTATAGAGTTGTTCCCTTCTTTACTGCTATAACAGCCTCCACTCTTCTGGGAAGGCTTTCCACTAGATGTTGGAACATTGCTGCGGGGACTTGCTTCCATTCAGCCACAAGAGCATTAGTGAGGTCAGGCACTGATGTTGGGCGATAAGGCCTGGCTTACAGTCGGCGTTCCAATTCATCTCAAAGGTGTTGATTGGGGTTGAGGTCAGGGCTCTGTGCAGACCAGTCAAGTTCTTCCACACCGATCTCGACAAACTATTTCTGTATGGACCTCGCTTTGTGCACGGGGGCATTGTCATGCTGAAACAGGAAAGGGCCTTCCCCAAACTGTTGCCCCAATGTTGGAAGCACAGGATTGTCTGGAATGTAATTGTATGCTGTAGTATTAAGATTTCCCTTCAGTGGATCTAAGGGGCCTAGCCCAAACCATGAAAAACAGCCCCAGACTATTATTCCTCCTCCACCAAACTTTACAGTTGGCACTATGCATTGGGGCAGGTAGCGTTCTCCTGGCATCCGCCAAACCCAGATTTGTCAGTCGAACTGCCAGATGGTGAAGCGTGATTCGTCACTCCAGAGAACACATTTCCACTGCTCCAGAGTCCAATGGCGGCGAGCATTACACCACTCCTGCCGATGCTTGGCATTGCACATGGTGATCTTAGGCTTGTGTGCGGCTGCTGGGCCATGGAAACCCATTTCATGAAGCTCCTAACAGTTATTGTGCTGACGTTGCTACCAGAGGCAGTTTGGAACAGTGTTGCAACCAAGGACAGATGATTTTTACTCGCTTCAGCTCTCGGCGGTCCCGTTCTTTGAGCTTGTGTGGCCTACCGCGTCACGGCTGAGCCGTTGTTGTAGACGTTTCCACTTCACAATAACACCACTTACAGTTGACCGGGGCAGCTCTAGCAGGGCAGAAATGTGAAGAACTGACTTGTTGGAAAGGTGTCATCCTATAACGGTGCCACGTTGAAAGTCAATGAGCTCTTCAGTAAGGCCATTCTACTGCCAATGTTTGTCAATGGGGATTGCATGGCTGTGTGCTCAATTTTATACACCGGCTGAAATAGCCGAATCCACTAATTTGAAGGGGTGTCCACATACTTTTGTATATATAGTGTAGTTTCTCTGCCCTCTGAGCCATGCAAGAGGTAGTCACCACTCCTTTGATCTCCCAATTAAATTAGATATTATAACCGGTAAACATGTAACTAACTGTAGATAATGAGTCTGTAGTCATCTGTATTTTCCTCTCCCTCTACACTCATACAGGCACCATACAAACTCCACTTCCTCTCTAATTTGCTTGTTAAATAAATACAAACTGCTGGAGTGTGACTGCCTAGTGCGTTCTGATGCCAGATCTTTTGTGCTGTTTTCTATTCCACATCATAGATTTTCAGATCGGTAGTAAAATAAACAGGGCCTGTCCTAAGGCAAACAAAGGATAATGGCGCTCCGCTACAGAGCGGGAGGGAGGTTGGGGAGGTAATGTCTCGAGCTCTTATTATTCATGTTTAAGCTTTACAAGTGGTTCAGCTGTATGATGTTCCATTGGCTACAGGCTATGGATGGTTAGATGGTTACTGTATATGTCTGGAGGAATGCTTCGTTGAACTTCGACCCTTTGTCTCTCTCTCTCTTTATGCCTCACTCTTTAGCAGTTTCTCTCTTGCACAAGCTATCTTTCTCTCATTTACTGACACACACATCCACACACACATCCACACCTACACCTAACCAAAATATACTTGCAAGCTGTGCAAGCTTACCCTAATTAACCGTCGGCTTAATTAGATGATTTACTGTGTAATTATCAAGCAATTAGTCAACACCTCTCAGATCTCACTGACTGCTTTGACAGCCATGATTCTCTACCACTGAATCCAGTCAAAATCGCCTACGTTTGATTTAACTTATTTAAATTTTAATGTGAAACTACTTGTGCACTAGCATGAAGCAATCATTACTGATGAGGGAGGACACATGTTAGAAGATATAATGACACATGGAAGATAGCTGATGTGGTTCGTCTTCCCTGGAACAACAGCAAAGTTGGAAGTCAGTGTGTAGCAGGTCTCTATAGGGTTAGAGGGAATGGGGAGATTTTCGACTTAACAATAAATGTAATACTTTCTACGTAAGTCACTCCTTCAATGTCAATGGCTGAGGCAAACACAATGTACAGTGTTGTACTACTGTGACTGCATTATCATAGTTAATGGTTAGATAGATATTATTGGTTGTTATTAGTGTAAGATATGTAGCAGTAACAGTGTCTGTGTGTATTAGCCTTCGGGGGACTATAGAGGGGGAGGGAGATAGCAGAGAAGGAGTGAATGGTGAAAGAGACTAATGACCAAACTGACAGACAATATCCTTCTTCATTTATCACAGCCGACTAATATCCTTTGGCTTTGACATTCATTTATTTAGTCCCTGACAGGGCCATTCTGTCACCTACCCAGTAGCATCAGTATGATGCTGCTAGCGGGTGTAAAGAAATAATGTGTCCAGTCCAGTTAAAGCACTAATATAAATGTTGATACTTTAACAGGTTACAGAGTACACTGACTCTCTGTACTGCTCTGTTCTATTCTTCGACTTATTTCTTCAGTTTGCACCCTCCTCACGAAGGGAACGTCAAGGTCTTGCTGTAACTTCGAATGTTTTTTTGTCATTGCATCAGGGTCGTTGGAATTAAAGACTTGCTGAAGCTGCTAAGGATATAACAATAATAGGAGAGAGAGAGAGAGAGAATACAGTTTATCTAGGGTGTACATTTGTTAGTTAGATGTTGTCATGGATTCAAGGTTTCTGAGTTTTAGAATTGACAGCTTACAGATAGGAGATAATTACTGCGGAGGAGACTATCTCTGTCAGGAATCTAAACTGGCATCAACAAGGATAAATGTACATACCATACATACACACACACAACACACACACTGAATGCTTTGCTACCAAGGCCCATCTCATATTGGAGAATAGCGTAGGCCCACTTGCTGACAAGCCCCTTTCCCCCACCTCCAGTGTTTGTGTGTGTGTGTGTGTGTGTTTGTGTGTGTTTGCTACCAAGGCCCATCTCGTGTTGGAGAATAGCGTAGGCCCACTTGCTGACAAAGCCCTTTCCCCCACCTCCAGTGTTTGTGTGCTTGTGTGTGTGTGTATGTGTGTGTGTCCAACACAGTAGGCACAGTAAACACCAGCACTAAATGATGGCTTAGCAAGTGTTCCATCTGCACTTGGGGGATGAAGATGATGAATGATGATCACAACTCCTCAGAACTGCTACCTGGCCTTTTTTATTTCCCTGTCTTTCATTTTCATATTTTTCTCTCTCTCGTTCCCTTGTTTATGAAGTTTCATGTTGGTGGGTCAGTGGCTGGCTGCAGTGGACAGTCAGGGAGGCAGGCTGCGGCGGAGGAGAAGGGAGAAGTGAGCGGGCAGCCCTTTGATTTTGCCTTCATGACTGTTTATAATGATTCATGTCTGGACGCAGGACCACACTGGTTGTGCGTCCCAAATGGCACCCTATTCCTTATAAGTGCACTACCACTGACCAGAGCCCTATTGGAATAGGGTGTCATTTGGGATGCAGTTTTGGTAATAATGGAATCAAGAGGCTCTAGTTCTGCTACATAACATCATGCTAGCATTTTGTTACACGCAGTATACTCAAAGAGCCTCTATCCATATTATGCTTATACATGTTTTTATATCCAAAAAGACCAATGCTATGTTTACACTTTTACTAACTGAGAATTCTCAACTCTACAATACGTACGTCACATCTTAATGGAGTTGAGTGGCGAGGAGTTTTGGCAGAGTGTACATCTGACTACATCGAGTCGGTGTCAATCAATACTTGTGAAAATGTTCAGTCTTTAATGCGTACCTTGTACTTATGTTTGTCCTGTGTAAAGGTGTTATTTTATTTGAGTGCTGAAATCTGTAGTTTTTTATAAAAACTTAATTCTATGTGACCTCTGTCAAATTGCATTGCGTAATCCACTGTTTTCCAATGGAATTTGAAGCTTGCGATTTCAAACATGCACTACCATTCGATACTTTTATAAATATAAATTGTGTAACACTTACTGTGTACCTGTGCTCGTCCTGATTCTTATGGAGTTACCAGTGGGAGTTGGAATCCATTGTTTTTGAAAAAAAATTGCATTCCATGCATCCCCTGCCAAACCCTAAAAATCTGCCATGCAATGACGGGGCTGCTCCTCTGTTAACAAACAGCGACTCCCTTGGCGGAGGTCACGTAAAATTATATTTTTATCAAAAACTACAGACTGCAGCACCCAAAGAAAATAACGCCTTTACACAGGACATACATGAGTGCGCATTTAAGAATTGAAATTTTTAAGTATCGACTGATACCGACTCGATGTTGTTAGAAGTACACTCTGCCAAAACTCATCGCCACTCAACGCCACTGGAGTTGAGAATTCTCAGCGACATTTTTACAACGCATTTCATTTTGGTTTTATCTCAGTAAAAGATCAACTTTATTTGGTCACACTTTATTTGGATAGTCTGGATATTCCATCTGTAGATGCTCTACAAGTGGTCTTACTATCAACAAACTGTTTATAAACAACCGCTTGCTAAGGTTAGGGTTAGGTCCAGAATAGTGCTGGAATGTCTCAGAATGGCGCTGGAATGTATAGCAACCGTTTTACGGGCTCCTGACCAATTCTGCTATTTTGTGTGTTTTTTTTGCGCTGATCTTAACTACATAATGTTTCCGCCATCATTTCCTATGACCGAAAAGAAGTCCTGGACATCAGAACAGCGATCACTAACCTCAATTTGGATGAAGATTTCTACTTCAATCAGTTGGCGGCAAAGGACATACTGCTCACCCCGGACTAGGCCATAATCCCCGACACTCGGGAAGAGAAAGAGACGGCGATATAGAGGCCGACGTGCGGGTACCCTGATGAAACTACGGTGGGGAGTACATTTTCCACCTCTACCATCTGTTCTATTGGCAAATGTAGAATCACTGGAGAACAAACTGGACAAGCTCCATTCGAGACTATCCTATCAACGGGACCTGATTAACTGTAATATCTGTGAGATTCAGTGACCGGCCGGAGGAAGACGACACGACAGCACCCTCCTCAGGGGATAGGTACTCAGTGTAAAGCCAATTAGTACACAGCTGGGCCCACTAATTGCTTTGTGTCTCCCTCTATAAACGTGTGCCAGGAGATGAGCTCGGGGCTGAGAGCATACATGGGGACCTGTGAGGACGTCGTACTCTCCTACCTCAGAGAAAGCTTCTTCTTCTGATGCACCTTGGCTCTCGGGTAAGCAAGGCAGGCTATAGGTAGAGAGAAGCGTCCCCCCTGTAAATGTTATGTGTAGACAATAGTCTAAAGACGGGTGAAGCCTTTTGTTGTTTTGTTTTCTCTGTTTGGCCACGGCCTTTAGGTCAACTGCTTAGTTTATTTTTATATTCCTTTTTTTTCACTGTTGTTTCAGCGGTGGACGCTACCCTGTACTGGAATCATTTTGTCGGGTGAAAGAAAACCAGTTTATTGACAATACAAAAGCAAAGGAACCACAACCACTGCCTCCGGTCTGTTCATTTTATGCCTCCCCCCTTGTTTCGGACAAGCTGATCCATCACAACTGGTGGAGAATGCGGGCATCTTGAGGCAAGACCACAATCAATCCCCTTTCCGGTGGCTGTGATTCTTTTTTATCTTTCAGAAGCCCACTACACCCGCTGATAGGCATGAGCGAAGAGTTGCTACGTCAGCTAACGGCCTGCGCCATCGCCCAACAGGAGACCCTAGACCTCCTCAGGTCTGAACTAGCAGACCGCCCTTCTCCCAGGGATCGTAGGAGGCCCAACAACAGCGCGCTGATTCCACGTCTGTCGGAGGACGACGATGTGGAGGCCTATCTTCTGGCCTTCAAAAGAACGCTGCAGAGAGAGAGATTGCTTCAGGATGACTGGTAGGGCCTTCTGGCTCCCCTGCTCACAGGCAAAGCACAGGCGGCGTACTACGACATTGAAGAAGGGGGTGCTGTGGATTATGAACGTCTAAAGCTGGAGATTCAGTCCCTCTATCAGCTGAACCCCAGAGACCGGGCCCAAAGGTTTCATGCCTGGAAGTACGCCGAAGAGGAGTCTCCGAGGGGCCAGCTCTACCAACTTATCCGTTTGGTAAGTGGGTGGCTATGCCCCTCAAAAACCACGGCCAAAATGTAGACAAGTGTTTGAGGGAATTACCCGTCACCATGCATAAAATAGTCGGTCAGGATAATCCAGTTACAGTTGACCACCTAGTCCAGGGCATCGAGTTATACTTGTCTACTAAAAGCCTTGCTGCCGTTAGCAGGGGCGAGAAGACCAGTGGTACGTCCCATGTATAGCCAGAGGGTCGACAAGGCCAGCACCCAGCCCCGTAGAGGGCGGCAGGTAGCTTAGTGGGTAAGAGTTGTTCTAATCCCCGAGCCGACTTGGTGAAAAATGTGTTGATGTGCCCTTAAGCAAGGCACTTAACCCTAATTGCTCCTGTAAGTCGCTCTGGATAAGAGTGTCTGCTAAATGACAAAAAATGTAAAAAGACTAAAAATGTAAAAATACTTTTAGTAAGGCCACACCTCAGGGCCCTATACAGTGTTTCAAGTGCAACACGTATGGTCATATGGCTAGACACTGCCCCAGTGTAGAAGTCCTTATGCCCACTGAATCCTCAGCCACTCCCCCCGTGACCAGACGGAATGTCCCGCGCCACAGGTATGTTGGCATGCGGAGCTGGCCCCGGCTTGGCGTGTGCCGGTGCGCGTAAGAGGAACGGACTGGGAGGCCTTCCCAGATTCGGGATCCTGTCCAACGTGCCCCGTCTCGAGACGGAAACAGCGGTAGCCTGCATCCACGGGGACACCAAACGCTACCCCTCAGCCCAAGTCAGCTTCCATACCCCTGCCGGGAAGACCACCCTGATCGTCGGGGTTGTTCCCCAAATGAAGGTACCAGTGCTTCTGGGGAGGGACTGCCCCCTGTTCGAGCTTCTGTGGAGGAGGGCGGGGGAGTAGCCCCGATTGAGCATGGAGACCGAACAACCCTAATCGCCAAGCACTGGTGCACTCAGAGCCCACCCGGAGACGCACTCGACGGTGCACACCGCATGGGAAGGGACGGGATGTAGTTAAGGAGGCGTGACAGGGCAACCGAAATTCCTCATCAGGCCAGGGGGAGAAGGAGACTCCCCCGATGACAGACTGAGGCACTTGTTCCAGGAGACCATGGAGGAGGACAGATCTAACCAGAACCCCGTCCTGAGTCCAGTCGATGAGCTCCAGAGGGAGCAGTTACGGCAGGTGTTTCAGGAGTCATCGAGAGAGAGCACCTGGAGGGAGTATGGCACGGAGTCATCCGACCCCGACCAGGAGCACCCCCTCCCTCACCCCAACACGCACGACTTCTCCCTGTTGGAAGAACTAATGGCCCAATTCGGAACCGCCAAACACCGGGACCCCGACCTTCGCCAGGCTATGCGGAAGGTGAAGAGGATAGATGGGAGGAGTATCGGCTCGGGAGGTGAGTTAACCACTCCTTATTACGCCATCAAGCGGGGTCTCTTGTACTGGGTGGACAAACGTAGAGGGGTAGAACAGGAACTGTTAATGGTGCCCCGTTCATACACAGAGGTTGTGTTACACATGGTCCATACACAATGTACTAGGGGGCCACCTCGCCAGGGAGAAGACCACCGAACGGTTGCTGGGGCATTTCTATTGGAGGATTACCCAAGATGTCGCTAAGTATTGCAAATCTTGTGACACCTGCCAACGCACTGCTCCCAAGCGAACATACCGTAACCCTCTTATCCTTCTCCCAATTGTAGAGACCCCATTTGAGCGCATAGCCATGGACCTGGTGACACCCCTGCCGTGTTTAGTGCACGGACATGAGTACATCTTGGTGGTGGTGGACCATGCAACGACGTTCCCAGAGGCTATTCCCCTGAGTTCGATGGCAACGAAATAACTGTATCTCAGGTTCTCCCGAGTGGGACTCCCGGCCACCATCCTGACCGACCAGGGTACGCCGTTCATGTATAGACTGATGAAGGACCTGTGTCAGTTATACCAGGTCAAACAAATAAGGACCAGTGTGTACCACCCCCAGACGGACGGGCTGTGTGAAACATATGTTTCTTGGATACTTGGCCATGTAGGACATGGATAATATTCTGACGGGTTTTTCTATACATCGGCAGGAGAGAACGACAGCGTCGGGTAAGCTCAAAGGGGGTGGTGTGTGTCTCGTTGTTAACAACAGCTGGTGCGCAATCTTCAATATTAAGGTAGTCACGAGGTTCTGCTCGCCTGAGTTAGAATACCTTATGTTAAGCTTTAGACCATACTATTTACCAAGAGAGTTTTCATCCATATTTTTTGTAGCTGTCTATTTACCACCACTCACCAAGCTGTATAGGGCCATAAGCAAACAAGAAAATGCTCATCCAGAGGTGGCGCTCCTAGTGGCCTGTGATTTTTATGCAGGAAAACTGTAATCCGTTTGACCTAATTTCTACCAGCATGTCACCTTTTTTTTCTTCACCTTTATTCCACACACAGAGACACATACAAAGCTCTCCCTCGCCCTCCATTTGGCAAATCGGACCATAACTATATCCTCCTGATTCCTGCTTACAAGCAAAAACTCAAACAGGAAGTGCCAGTGACACAATCAATATGGAAGTGGTCTAGTGATGCGGATGCTAAGCTACACAACTGTTTCGCTAGAACAGACTGGAATATGTTCCAGGACTCATCCGATGGCAATGAGGAGTTTACCATATCAGTCACCGGCTTCATTAATAAGTGCATCAACGACGTCGACCCCACAGTGACCGTACGTACATATCCCAACCAGAAGCCATGGAATACAGGCAACATCTGCACTGAGCTACGCCCTCCGATTAACCATCAAACAGGCAAAGCATCAATACAGGACTAAGATTGAATCGTACTGCACCGGCTCTGACGCTCGTCGGACCTGGCAGGGCTTGCAAACATCACGGATTACAAAGGGAAACCCATCCGCCAGCTGCCCAGTGACGCAAGCTTACCAAGCGAGCTAAATACCTTCTATGCTCGCTTCGAGGCAAGCAACACTGAACCATGTGTGACAGCACCAGCTGTTCCAGACGACTGTGTGATCACTCTCTGTAGCCGATGTGAGTAAGACCTTTAAACAGGTTAACATTCAAAATTCCGCAGGGCCAGACCGATTACTCAGAGCATGCGCTGACTAGCTGGCAAGTGTCTTCACTGAACTTTTAAAACTCTTCCTGACCCAGTCTGTAATACCTACATGTTTCAAGCAGACCACCATAGTCCCTGTGCCCAAGAACGCCAAGGTAAGCTGTCTAATTGACTATCGCCCCGTAGCATTCAAATCTGTAGCCATGAAATGCTTTGAAGAGCTGGTCATGGCTCACATCAACACCATCATCCCAGACACCCTGAACCCACTCCAATTTGCATAACGCCCCAACAGATCCAAAGATAATGCAATTTCTATTGTACTCCACACTGCCCTTTCCCACTTGTACAAAAGGAACACCTACGTCAGAATGCTGTTCATTGACTACAGCTCAGCGTTCAATGCCATAGTGTGATCCAAGCACATCACTAAGCTAAGGTCCCTGGAACTGAACAACTCCCTCTGCAACTGGATCCTGGACTTCCTGACAGAATACCCCCAGATGTTGATGGTAAGCAACAACGCTGACCCTCAACACAGGGGCCCCTCAGGGGTGCGTCCTTAGTCCCATCCTGTACTCCCTGTTCAGGCATGACTGCATGGCCGCGCACGACTCCAACACCATCGTAAAGTTTGCCGACGACACAATGGTGGTAGGCCTGATCACCGACGACGATGAGACAGCCTATAGGGAGAAGGTCAGAGACCTGGCAGTGTGGTGCCAGGACAACAACCTCTCCCTCAATGTCAGCAAGACAAAGGAGCTGATCGTGGACTACACGAAATGGAGGGCTGAGCACGCCCTCATTCATATCGACAGGGCTTTAGTGGAGCGGGTCGAGAGCTTCAAGTTCCTCGGTGTCCACATCACTAAGGCTATATCATGGTCCAAACACACCAACACATTCGTGAAGAGGGTACTACAACACCTGTGCTCCCTGCCATCCAGGACCTCTATACCAGGCGGTGACTTTTTCCACGTTTTGTTACGTTACAGCCTTATTCTAAAATGGATTAAATTGTTTCCCCCCCCCCTCATCAATCTACACACAATACCACATAATGACAAAGCAAAAACAGGTTTTTGGATTTTTTTGCAAATTTATAAAAAAATAAAATCTGAAATGTCACATTTACACAAGTATTCAGAACCTTTACTCAGTACTTTGTTGAAGCACCTTTGGCAGCGATTATAGCCTCGAGTCTTCTTGGGTATGACGCTAAAAGCAGAGAATATTGTTTCTCATGGTCTGAGAGTCATTTAGGTCCCTTTTGGCAAACTCCATGCGGGCTGTCATGTGCCTTTTACTGAGGAGTGGCTTCCGTCTGGCCACTCTACCATACGGGCATAATTGGTGGAGTGCTGCAGAGATGGTTGTCCTTCTGGAAGGTTCTCCCATCTCCACAGAGGAACTCTGAAGCTCTGTCAGAGTGACCATCGGGTTCTTGGTCACCTCCCTGACCAAGGCCCTTCTCCCCCGATTGCTCAGTTTGGCCGGGCGGCCAGCTCTAGGAAGAGTCTTGGTGGTTCCAAACGTCTTCCATTTAAGAATTATGCTGGCCACTGTGTTCTTGGGGACCTTCAATGCTGCAGACATGTTTTGGTACCCTTCCTCAGATCTGTGCCTCGACACAGTCCTGTCTCGGAGCTCTACGGACAATTCCTCCGACCTCATGGCTTGGTATTTGCTCTGACATGCACTGTCAACTGTGGGACCTTATATAGACAGGTGTGTGCCTTTCCAAATCATGTCGAATCAATTGAATTTAACACAGGTGAACTACAGTCAGGTTGTAGAAACATCTCAAGGATGATCAATGGAAACAGGATGTACCTGAGCTCAATTTAGAGTCTCATAGCAAAGGGTCTGAATATTTATGTAAATAAGGCATTTCTGTTTAAAAATATATATAAATGTGCAAAAAAATCAAAAAACCTGTGTTCGCTTTGTCATTATGGAGTATTGATGTAAAAAAAAAGATGTAATAAATGTTAGAATAAGGCTGTAACGTAACAAAATGTCTGAATACTTGCACTATATCTACCTCAATTACCTCGTGCCACTGCACATCAACTCGGTACTGGTACCTCGTGTACATAGCCAAGTTATCATTACTCATTGTATATACAGTGGGGAAAAAAAGTATTTAGTCAGCCACCAATTGTGCAAGTTCTCCCACTTAAAAAGATGAGAGAGGCCTGTAATTTACATCATAGGTACACGTCAACTATGACAGACAAAATGAGAAAAAAAAATCCAGAAAATCACATTGTAGGATTTTTAATGAATTTATTGGCATATGATGGTGGAAAATAAGTATTTGGTCAATAACAAAAGTTTCTCAATACTTTGTTATATACCCTTTGTTGGCAATGACACAGGTCAAACGTTTTCTGTAAGTCTTCACAAGGTTTTCACACACTGTTGCTGGTATTTTGGCCCATTCCTCCATGCAGATCTCCTCTAGAGCAGTGATGTTTTGGAGCTGTCGCTGGGCAACACAGACTTTCAACTCCCTCCAAAGATTTTCTATGGGGTTGAGATCTGGAGACTGGCTAGGCCACTCCAGGACCTTGAAATGCTTCTTACGAAGCCACTCCTTCGTTGCCCGGGTGGTGTGTTTGGGATCATTGTCATGCTGAAAGACCCAGCCACGTTTCATCTTCAATGCCCTTGCTGATGGAAGGAGGGTTTCACTCAAAATCTCACGATACATGGCCCCATTCATTCTTTCCTTTACACGGATCAGTCGTCCTGGTCCCTTTGCAGAAAAACAGCCCCAAAGCATGATGTTTCCAACCCCATGCTTCACAGTAGGTATGGTGTTCTTTGGATGCAACTCAGCATTCTTTGTCCTCCAAACATGACGAGTTGAGTTTTTACCAAAAAGTTATATTTTGGTTTCATCTGACCATTTGACATTCTCCCAATCCTCTTCTGGATCATCCAAATGCACTTCAGACGGGCCTGGACATGTACTGGCTTAAGCAGGGGGACACGTCTCGCACTGCAGGATTTGAGTCCCTGGCGGCGTAGTGTGTTACTGATGGTTGGCTTTGTTACTTTGGTCCCAGCTCTCTGCAGGTCATTCACTAGGTCCCCCCGTGTGGTTCTGGGATTTTTGCTCACCGTTCTTGTGATCATTTTGACCCCACGGGGTGAGATCTTGCGTGGAGCCCCAGATCGAGGGAGATTATCAGTGGTCTTCTATGTCTTCCATTTCCTAATAATTGCTCCCACAGTTGATTTCTTCAAACCAAGCTGCTTACCTATTGCAGATTCAGTCTTCCCAGCCTGGTGCAGGTCTACAATTTTGTTTTTGGTGTCCTTTGACAGCTCTTTGGTCTTGGCCATTGTGAAGTTTGGAGTGTGACTGTTTGAGGTTGTGGACAGGTGTCTTTTATACTGATAACAAGTTCAAACAGGTGCCATTAATACAGGTAATGAGTGGAGGACAGAGGAGCCTCTTAAAGAAGAAGTTACAGGTCTGTGAGAGCCAGAAATCTTGCTTGTTTGTAGGTGACCAAATACTTATTTTCCACCATAATTTGCAAATAAATTCATTAAAAATCCTACAATGGGATTTTCTGGATTTTTTTTTCTCAATCTGTCTGTCATAGTTGACGTGTACCTATGATGAAAATTACAGGCCTCGCTCATCTTTTTAAGTGGGAGAACTTGCACAATTGGTGGCTGACTAAGTACTTTTTTTCCCCACTGTATATTACAACTTTTCTATTATTTCTTTAATATCTTTCTCTCTGCATTGTTGGGAAGTAAGCATTTCACTGTTAGTCCACACCTGCTGTTTACTAAGCATGTGACAAATAAAATGTGATTTGGTAAGGGTTAAGATTAGGGATAGGGTAAGTGTTAAGTTTAGGGTTAATGTTAGGGTTAGAGCTAGGGTTAGGGTTGGTAGATAGTTGAAATGTTTCTGATAGTCTGTAGAGCAGCTATCAAAATAAAGTGTTACGTCGTTTTTTCTATCCATTACCAATGATAGAATTTAACGTCTACATATTATGTTCTATATCACTCTTAAGACGTTCCCATGCATTTTACCCTCAGTCGATGTCGATCTTTACTGGCAGACATGCCACTCTGCCTCTGAATGGTAAAATATTTGATTTGGTATTAGCTGTAGTCTGTGGTCTAATGTGGAGGATTATCTCCTTTAAGTCTGTATGTACTTGACCTCTCCGAGAGAGAGAGAGAGAGGAGAGAGAGAGAGAGAGAGAGAGAGAGAGAGAGAGAGAGAGAGAGAGAGAGAGAGAGAGAGAGAGAGAGAGAGAGAGAGAGAGAGAGAGAGAGAGAGAGAGAGAGAAGAGAGAGAGAGAGAGAGAGAGAGAGAGAGAGAGAGAGAGAGAGAGAGAGAGAGAGAGAGAGAGAGAGAGAGAGAGAGAGAGAGAGAGAGAGAGTGAGAGAGAGAGAGAGAGAGGACAATAAGAAAAAGAAGAACAAAACCTAAAAGAGAGTGTATTCACTTAACAATTATGACCATTACCCCCAACCTCTCTTACCAGTAATAACAGTCCCAATCACCAGGATAATTGTGGTTAATTATCTCTCTCTCTCTAACATTCAATACATACAAATACATGAGTAAAATGTGATATGATACAATAAAAATTGTAAATGTGTCGTGATGCAGGTCTTTAGATGTTGTACACATTACTTTTGTCTCTCTCTCTCTCTCTCTCTCTCTCTCTCTCTCTCTCTCTCTCTCTCTCTCTCTCTCTCTTTCTTTCTCTCTCCTCTCTCTCTCTCTCTCCTCTCTCTCTCTCTCTTTCTCTTTCTTTCTTTCTCTCTCTTCTCTCTCTCTCTCTCTTTTTTCTGTCTCTGTGTCTCTCTCCTCTCTTTCCTCGCTCTCTCGCTCTCGAATTCCAAGTGTGGAAAGGATTTACCATGATAAGGCCAATGAAGCAATGACCGTATAGCTGCTTGTGTTAATAATCACAGAATATAGCGCAAAATCACAAGAGGGGCTTTGTCGGTGTGTATGTGTGTGTGTGTGTCTGTATGTGTGTCTCTGTGTGTGCGTGCGTGCATCTGTGTCTGTTTGAGTGTGTGTGTGTCTGTTTGTGTGTGTGTGTGTCACGGATGGTGCAGTCCACTGCATTTGATTAGTATTTCTCGCATGTGTTCCTTTCTCAAAAGGCTGCTTGCTGTTCTGGGGGGATTAGAGACCTGTGTAGATGTGATAAAGCCAAGTCGGCCCCTAAACATAAACAGACCTGTTAACCAATCACATGAGCGAAAGGGAAGTCAGCTCGCCTCGCTGCCATTGTCCATTCTGACAGGATCCTTCTTGTCAGGGGACAGCAGGGTAGACCTGTTTCCCAACCAGCAAGGAGTCCTTGAAATAAAAGAAATAGTCACAGACTGCTCAGCAGACATTTTAATCCATGCACTCAATAACAAGTAAAGGTCTTCTGGTCACACCTGGAACGGACTCACTATTTTCTACATGGTCTAGCTAGCTGGACAATTCTGTTGATATTAAATGTGTTTGTGTTATGTAACACAGAGAGAGATGGAGAAAGAGGGGGGAAAAGAGAGAGAGAGTGTGTGAGAGTGAGAGACATAGAGAGGGGGGAAGATGCAGGAGGACAGAGAGAGAGAGAGTTGGAGGAGGGAGAGAGAAAGAAAGGTGGAAGAGGAGATGGAGGAGGGAGAGAGAAAGAAAGGTGGAGGAGGAGATGGAGGAGAAGTAAGGGACTAGCCTTATCTCTTGTCACTGTGTGTGGCACCTGTGTCTCGGTGGCATGCTGTTGCTCTCCCTTTGGGCAATTTTCATGGTTTCCAGTAGTTTAATATTAAAACTCTTGTTCCGCCCTGTCATGATAATAAATAAGCCCAGCAGCGTAATGTTCCCTGGTCACAGTCTTCATTAAATACCAACTTGTAGATCCGCCCCAAGCTCTAGGGATGGCTGCCTCAATTCTCCACACTCCCCCCCCCCCCCCCCCCCCCCCCCTTTCTTATTTCTTTGTCACCTAAGGGTACCACCACACTTCTATGATAAAATAGCGAGAGGAAAAATGCTATTCATTTTCAATGTTTCTGTACAAATTAGGAGCAACTTCTTCAAGCATCTATAAGACAAATATGATATTATATTAATCCTGAATAGACACAGACAAACCTGTGATTACCTATATCCCTAAGTAGGTTTGACTCTACAAACAACTGTCCAAGCTAACGCTTGAGGGGAATGTAGAGTATGTGAAATCCTATAGAACCAGCTGTAGTGTGATTCGTTATTGTCAGTGTGGTGTAGGTGGAATAGTAGGAATCAGGTGCAGGAAACCAGGAGGACTTCAACAGAACTTTACTCGAGTCCAAACACAATAATCAGTCGCCAACCCAACCGGGTGGCGCGAACAATTACGCACGAAACAACAGTGCGGAAAACAACAAGAAAAGCGCACGCAGTGCGAGCTCTCGAAACAACCCAATAACGAGGGAACCAAACACGTAGAGTCAAGCTGACATTCACAATCACGCATAACACCTGACCCAAACACACGAAACTAAATAAGGGAACAATTAAGACACAAATAAGGGACAGGTGTTATGAACAGACAAAACCAAAGGAACATGAAACATAGAACGGTGGCAGCTAGTACTCCGGAGACGATGACCGCCGAAGCCTGCCCGAACAAGGAAGAGGAGCAGCCTCGGCCGAAACCGTGACAGTACCCCCCCCTTGACGCGCGGCTCCAGCCGTGCGCCGACCCGGAGCTCGGGGACGACCCGGACGACGCGGAGCAGGGCGCGCAGGATGACCCCGATGGAAATCGGTCAGTAGGGACTGGTCTAATACGTCCCTCCTTGGCACCCAGCACCGCTCCTCCGGACCGTACCCCTCCCACTCCACGAGATATTGAAGACCCCCCATCCGGCGTCTAGAATCCAGGATGGACCTCACGGTGTACGCCGGAGCCCCCTCGATGTCCAACGGGGGCGGAGGAGTCTCCTCAATCTCAAAGTCCTGGAGTGGACCAGCTACCACCGGCCTGAGGAGAGACACATGGAACGAGGGGTTAATATTTTTGTAATCAACAGGTAGTTCTAACCTATAACTCACCTCGTTCAATCTCCTCAGGACTTTAAATGGCCCCACAAACCGCCGACCCAGCTTCCGGCAGGGCAGGCGGAGGGGCAGGTTTCTGGTTGAGAGCCAGACTCGATCTCCAGGTGCGTACACTGGCCCCTCACTGCGGTGTAGGTCGGCGCTCGTCTTCTGTCGACGTATGGCACGCTGCAGATGGACGTGTGCAGCGTCCCACGTCTCCTCCGAGCGCCGCACCCACTCATCCACAGCGGGGGCCTCAATCTGGCTCTCATGCCATGGTGCCAGAGCCAGCTGGTACCCTAATACACACTGAAAAGGGGTTAGTTGGGTGGAGGAGTGGCGAAGAGAGTTCTGTGCCATCTCGGCCCAGGGCACATATCTCGCCCACTCCTCCGGCCGGCCCTGACAGTATGACCTCAGAAACCTGCCCACATCCTGGTTGACACGTTCAACCTGCCCATTACTCTCCGGGTGGTAACCCGAGGTAAGGCTTACCGACACCCCCAACCGTTCCATAAATGCTCTCCACACTCTAGAGGTGAACTGGGGGCCTCGGTCAGACACTATATCCTCGGGTACCCCGTAATGCCGGAAGACATGGGTGAACAGAGCCTCTGCGGTCTGTAGGGCAGTGGGTAAACCCGGCATGGGAAGGAGACGACAGGCCTTAGAGAACCGATCCACAACGACCAGGATGGTAGTATTCCCCTGTGAGGGGGGAAGGTCGGTAACAAAATCCACCGAGAGGTGGGACCAGGGTCGTTGTGGAATAGGCAGGGGTTGTAACTTACCCCTGGGCAAATGTCTGGGCGCCTTACACTGGGCACACACCGAACAGGAGGAGACATAAATCCTCACATCCCTAGCTAACGTTGGCCACCAGTACTTCGTGCTAAGGCAGTGCACTGTCCGGCCGATACCCGGATGGCCAGAGGAGGGAGACGTATGAGCCCAACAAATGAGGCGATCGCGTACCTCGAGCGGAACGTACGTCCGACCCACAGGACACTGTGGAGGACTCGGGTCGGTGCGTAACGCCCGCTCGATCTCACCATCAACCTCCCACACCACCGGAGCAACCAGACAAGACTCCGGTAGTATGGGCGTGGACTCAACTGACCTCTCCTCTGCGTCATACCGCCGAGACAGAGCATCTGCCTTCCCGTTCTGGGACCCAGGGATGTATGTGATTTTAAACACAAACCGGCCTAGAAACATAGTCCAGCGAGCCTGGCGAGGATTCAGTCTCCTAGCTGCCCGGATGTACTCCAGGTTACGATGGTCAGTTAGAATGAGGAAAGGGTGTTGAGCCCCCTCGAGCCAATGCCGCCACACCTTTAGGGCCTGTACCACGGCTAACAGCTCCCTGTCTCCCACGTCATAATTCCGCTCCGCCGGACTGAGCTTTTTTGAGTAAAACGCACAGGGGCGGAGTTTAGGTGGAGTGCCAGAACGCTGGGAAAGAACGGCCCCTATCCCGGCCTCTGACGCGTCCACCTCTACTTGGAACGGTAAAGAGGGATCCGGATGTGCCAACACCGGCGCCGAGGTAAACAGGTCCTTCAGTCTCCCAAAAGCCCTGTCCGCCTCAGCTGACCACCGCAAGCGCACCGGACCCCCCTTTAACAGAGACGTTATGGGAGCTGCCACCTGTCCAAAACCCCGGATAAACCTCCGGTAATAATTCGCAAAACCCAAAAACCGTTGCACCTCCTTCACAGTGGTTGGGGTCTGCCAATTACGCACAGCCGACACCCGGTCTACCTCCATCTTCACCCCTGACGCAGATAACTGGTAACCCAGAAAGGAGACCGACTTCTGGAAAAACAGACATTTCTCTGCCTTGACATATAGGTCATGCTCCAACAGCCTCCTCAATACTCGGCGCACCAGGGCTACATGCTCAGCACGGGTAGGACTATACACCAGAATGTCGTCGATGTACACAACTACTCCCTGTCCCTGCATGTCCCGGAAAATCTCATCGACGAAGGATTGGAAGACTGAGGGAGCATTCATCAACCCATATGGCATGACTAGATACTCGTAGTGTCCGGAAGTCGTGCTAAACGCTGTCTTCCATTCATCGCCCTCTCGAATGCGCACCAAGTTATATGCGCTCCTAAGATCCAATTTTGTAAAGAACTGCGCACCGTGCAGTGACTCCGTCATAGTCGCAATCAGAGGAAGTGGGTAGCTGTACTTCACTGTGATCTGATTGAGACCGCGGTAATCAATACACGGGCGCAGACCTCCATCCTTTTTCTTCACAAAAAAGAAACTTGAGGAAGCGGGTGAAACGGAGGCCCGTATGTATCCCTGTCTAAGAGACTCAGAGATGTATGTCTCCATAGCCTTTCTCTCCTCTTGAGACAAGGGATACACATGGCTCCGCGGGAGAGCTGCTCCTGACTGGAGATCTATCGCACAATCCCCCCGTCTATGAGGCGGCAGCTGCGCCGCCCTAGTCTTACTGAACGCCAGTGCCAAATCCTCATACTCGGGGGGAATCTGCAGTGCTGGCATTAGATTCGGACTTTCCACCGAGGTCGCCCCTATGGAAACACCCAGACACCGCCCCTCACATTGAGCAGACCACCCTTTAAGAGCTTTCTCTCGCCACCTAATAAGAGGGTCATGAGTCATCAACCAGGGAAGACCCAGCACTACCGGATACGCAGGAGAATCAATCAGATAGAGCTGAATTCTCTCTTCATGACCCTCCTGCGCCATCATCTGAAGGGGTGCTGTGACTTCCCTAATCAACCCAGACACTAACGGACGGCTATCTAGGGCATGGACGGGAAAAGGCTTATCCACTGGAAGGAGGGGAATCCCTAACTCTATACAGAACTGGCGATCTACAAAATTCCCAGCTGCGCCTGAATCTACCAGCGCCTTATGCTGGGAACGAGGTGCAACCTGTGGGAAACAAACAGGCAAGGTTAGGTGCACGACAGAAAGCTCTGGGTAAGCAGGGCGCCTACTCACCTGGGTGGACCCCCCAATGCGTGACCTGCCTTCTCCCTCACTGGAGGACCCGCCCCAACACCTGGCCGCGGTGTGCCCTCCACGACCACAGTTGGTGCAAGGGCCGGGTCCCCTCGGGCTCCTCCTCCTCCGTTCCCTAGCGCCAGCACCTCCGAGCTCCATAGGGCTCGGCTCGGAGGTGCTGGAGAGTGGAATGGGCGAACCCCCCCTCCCGGGACGCCCACGGGTGGCGAGCAGGGTATCCAGCCGGATGGCCATGTCGACCAGCTGGTCGAAAGTCAACGACGTGTCCCTGCACGCCAACTCTCGCTGGACGTCCTCCCGGAGGCTGCAGCGGAAATGGTCGATATGGGCCCGCTCATTCCACCCTGCATCAGCCGCTAGGGTCCGAAACTCTAAGGCAAAGTCCTGGGCGCTCCTCATCCCCTGTCGGAGGTAGAATAGATGAACCCCCGCCGCCTTCCCTTCCGGTGGATGGTCGAACACAGCACGGAAGCGGCGGGAGAACTCCGCATAGTTCGTGGTAGCGGCGTCCATTCTCCTCCACTCGGCGTTGGCCCACTCCAACGCCTTGCCGGTGAGACAGGAGATGAGGGCTGAGACGCTCTCGTGTCCCGAGGGCGCCGGGTGTACGGTGGCGAGGTAGAGCTCCACCTGCAGCAGGAACCCTTGACACCCGGCAGTGGAGCCGTCGTACGCCCTCGGGAGCGAGAGCCGAATCCCACTAGGTTCCGGAGATGAGACAGGGGGGCTGACCGATGGGGCTGGTTCGGTTCGGGGGGGTGTGGGAACCCCGCTGGTCTCCCATCGGTGCAGAGTACTCATCACCCCCTCCAGGGCATGACAGACCTGGTTGATGCGGTCCTCCTGACCACGAAGACGTTCAGCCATCTCGGCTGTCGGCGAGGTCGCTCCTGCTGATTCCATGGCGTGGATGCGTGATTCTGTCAGTGTGGTGTAGGTGGAATAGTAGGAATCAGGTGCAGGAAACCAGGAGGACTTCAACAGAACTTTACTCGAGTCCAAACACAATAATCAGTCGCCAACCCAACCGGGTGGCGCGAACAATTACGCACGAAACAACAGTGCGGAAAACAACAAGAAAAGCGCACGCAGTGCGAGCTCTCGAAACAACCCAATAACGAGGGAACCAAACACGTAGAGGCAAGCTGACATTCACAATCACGCATAACACCTGACCCAAACACACGAAACTAAATAAGGGAACAATTAAGACACAAATAAGGGACAGGTGTTATGAACAGACAAAACCAAAGGAACATGAAACATAGAACGGTGGCAGCTAGTACTCCGGAGACGACGACCGCCGAAGCCTGCCCGAACAAGGAAGAGGAGCAGCCTCGGCCGAAACCGTGACAGTTATAGTGTGGAACACTTGAACCGACAGATAAAGGGTTAAAAAGGGAACTCAGATTGTGGCTATGCTCCGTCTTATTACAGACATGCAAATTAGCACTAATTACAGCTAATTAAAGGTTTTTGTCTATGTAGTTCGAAAAATTTCCAAATGTTATGAAATTAAGTTACCATGATATTATCTTAATTGTGTCAACTCAACTTTAGATATGGTAAAAATTAAAATAAAAAACATCTCATGACACAACTGTTTGCTATTTAGATTTAATCAAGCCATTAATTACAATTTTACCCAGTTTATTCTGCACAGTAATAGACATAAGAAATTATGTTCACAAAAGGACAAATACGAGGTCAATATACAGTACAAGTT
>NC_140021.1:17662123-17896534 GCF_964263955.1 Coregonus lavaretus | reverse complement strand
CTCTTATTTTCTCTTTGTTCTTCTCTCTTCCTCTAGGTCATTATCTCCAGTATAAATAATGTGCAGCTATAACAAAGCTGACTGGACAGAGCTTGCCAAGATGGCAGAGGTAGGTCTTAACAATATTGATTTCTTTCTTCAAATGTAAAATCCTAAATGCTGGCCAGGAATGGTTATAACATTATTTCCCAGTACTGACATGTTTATAATTGTCATCACTAGCATAGCTTCTTCTCTGTGTCCTCACTTGGGTTATATTTGTTGAATTTTATTTAGATCTTCAGACCAGGCAGAAAGCCACATCACTGCAAGTGTTTAAACACCCAAATATTGAATGAGAGGGATGTAATCCTGGATTTGAGTGGATGCAACGTTTAGTTAAATGTTTATCTGCCCTAAACGTGTGGTGGGCTGCCAAGTGGCTATAAGCAAGGAGACAGATGACGCTGTGGGAGTGAAACAATGATGGAGGGAGGGAGGCAGGGAGCTTGGGAGGCAGGCAGAGAGGGAGGGAGGGAGGGAGGCAGGCAGGGAGGCAGGGAGGAGGGAGGCAGGGAGCTTGGGAGGCAGGCAGGCAGGCAGGGAGGGAGGGAGGGAGGAGGGAGGGAGGGAGGGAGGGAGGGAGGGAGGGAGGGAGGGAAGGGAGGGAGGGAGGGAGGGATGTGGATATGGAAGCTTTTCAGGCCAGACATCTTCAGGCTCACCCATATGTGAGGTTGAGTGCTCCAACTCTCCCCCCTCCCTCCTCCTACTCTCTCCTCCTCTACTCTCTCCCCCCATTCCCTTCTACCCTCCCTCCTCCTCCCCATTCCCCTCTACCCTACCTCCCTCCTCCCCTTCCCCTCTACCCTACCTCCCTCCTCCCCCTTCCCCTCTACCTTCCCTCCCTCCTCCCCCTGTCCCTCTACCTCCCTTCCTCTTCCCTACCCCTTCCCCTCTACCCTCCCTCCATCCCTTCCCTTCCTACACTCCCTCCCCTCCTCCCCCCTTCCCCTCTACCCTCCCTCCCTCCCCCTTCCCATCTACCCTCCCTCCCTCCTCCCCCTTCCCCTCTACCCTCCCTCCCTCCCCCTTCCCTCTCCCTCCCTCCCTCCTCCCCCTTCCCCTCTATCCTCCCTCCCTCCATCCCCCTTCCCTCTACCCCTCCCTCCCTCCTCCCCCTTCCCCTCTACCCTACCTCCCTCCTCCCCCTTCCCCTCTACCTCCCTCCTCTTCCCTCCCCCCTTCCCTTCTACCCTCCCTCCCTCCTCCCCCTTCCCCTCTTCCCTCCCTCCCTCCCCCCTTCCCCTCTACCCTCCTCCCTCCTCCCCCTTCCCCTCTACCTCCCTTCCTCTTCCCTCCCTCCTTCCCCTCTACCCTCCCTCCCTCCCTCCCCCCTTCCCCTCTACACTCCCTCCCTCCTCCCCCTTCCCCTCTACCCACCCTCCCTCCACCCCCTTCCCCTTTAACCTCCCTCCTTCCTCCCCCCTTCCCTTCCCAAAGCTTCTAAAACATGTCCCTGATCGCATCAAACACTGACACTGACAAGGACAAGGTGTTTCAAACATGTGCTACGTGGCTGTGGGGTTTCTTTTTGTAACCAACAGAGAGCTGATCTAGCAGTGTTCCCTTTTGTGTTTCAGGGCATTGTCACACATATTACTGAGCTATAGTTCCAATCACAGTTTGATTATTTGTTACAGTGTATTTTTTGGGGGAGAGGGGGTCCAGTTGATTTCACATTGCCAAATGTCAAACGAACTAAAATGCCTAAAGAAAACAATGTGCTTATGCAACTCATTTGTTTATTAGTTTCATCCATCTATGATCATCATGGAGCATCACTTGTGTGTCCCAATCGTCATATTTGGCTTTGGTCTTCCAAAACAGGAGGGAGAAAAACAGTGAAGTAGCCACTCTAACTGCAACGTGCATTGAATATTCATTAGCCTACATGTATATCCCTGTATAGCCCCGGTCTCCCCTAATATGCATAGGATGCGCTCATAAATGAGCTGCAACTCACAAAATGACATATCAAGTTATGATAATGCGTGCATTTTATCAAATGCTCGCATTCAAACAACCAATAATACTGCTCGCCTCTGGTTCCTTTCCTGTGTTTGGTCCGGACTGCGTTCACACCTGCAGCAAACTGCACCACGGTACGAATGATAATGGACTGAGACCACCCTTTTTGAGCGAACCACAGTGCATTGTTTGATGCGCGCCTGAGTGTACATAGAGTGTTCACACCAGTCCAAATGAACCAATCTAAGGGGTAAACACACCCAAGTTTGGAAAAACCACTCCAAAACTATTTGGTGTGAAAGACCCCTGAGATAAACCGAGGTAGCTAGGTGTAGGTATACCGTGGTTACGTCAGGTTTAGCAACTGCTCAACTAATCAGAGTTGACTTCCATATCTCAGCCGCTTAATTGTGCTAAAGGAAAATGTCAGAATGCAAACAGGTTTAACAGTTCAATGTGTTAATGCCGCTATTGATTTCATTGATGCGCCACTCTCTCTCCTACCTCATTTAATACAACCTGTCAGGCTTCCCTCTCCATCCCCAACACCAATCCCCACCTCCCCAACCATCATCATCACCATCAGATCTCCTAGAATATATTTGATTTAAAGTACGTGGTATACAATTTTATTTTCCTTCCCTTCTCCCTCCCTCCATCCCTCCCTTAATAAACCCTCCCCCCTCGTCTAACTTTAAGAGTATTATTATCATAATTATTCACTTAGCATGCCTCCTTATCCATGAAGAATTGATACAGTCATAAAATAGGATTGAGGATAACCCAGTGAAACCAGCAATGCAGGATAAGTTCCTTGGCTAGGACTATGTCTGTGATATTGCACTTGGGATTTGAACTCTTCTCCACCCGTTGTACCAAGGCCAGATCCCAATACACTTCTCCACAGAAGAACCCAGAGGGGTCTGAAGGGTTTAAAGAGGCCCTCTAGCCATGACTTTACATGGGGAATATTTCATTTTATTTTCCTTCTGTGAAAACCCCTTGTTGCAACACCAGCACAGATGGGAGCAGTAGGGGGATATAGTCTAAATCGGAAGGTTGGTAAATGGTCCAGGTTCGGCAATAACACACGTCAGGAGGAAGAACCGTAAGAACCGCTCTTTATCTTCTTCTTCACCGTCTTCATCACATCTATTGTGTGTCTATTTAACTACCTGTAACAGTGGAAATATGAAATAAAAGCTGTTGCTATGGCAACTCCGTTTTCAAGGAAAGTCAACCATTCATTTCCACTTTGAAATCTGTAAGAGAACACTTAACACTGTTCCTTGCCTAAGGGTACTACTTAAAAGTCATTTTTTTTCTTCCTCGCCCTCCTCCTTACTGAAGTGTCAATCTGAAGTGAAACATTTCCCTACTTTCAACTGTCACTCCAGTTCAGTCAACTTTCCTCTTTTTTCCCACTTTCGTTTCTCGATTAGAAATTCCCAGCTTTGGAGAGGAAAGGTTGCATCATAGCCATGTGCCAGAGGCTACAATTCCTAATGTCAAATTCTTACTGTGAGACATTCCTATTTTATTTAATTCAAAACAGTTAAGAGAAGAAAAAATGGAAACATTGGATGGTGATGGTTGATGAACGCCTTAACACTAGAACTGCCAAAGCCGACGCCCACTGCCGTTGGAGTTTGTAATTAAAATAGATCTGCCATTTTGAATGCAACGTCCTGCTCCTTCCCTGACTTTTCCTATGTATTTGTATTTTACATTACTCAGTTGTCAGAATTTTTTAATCACAAACAGAAAATTAATTAGAGGCTGTTAATCAAGTATTATTATATATATATATATATTTTTTTTTACAGCTATTATTACATTCAGGGTCCACTAGAAATGCATTTTTTTTTTTGTCTGCTTGTCCCTTTGTGGTGACAGAAATACAGACAGACACAGGCAGACACACAGACAGAGACAGACAGACTGTATCTGTCCTTAAGGCACTTTTAAAGCTCATATCTTGTTCCTAATACCCGGGGAGATCACACCAACATTGATGCTCTAGAGTCTGTGACGGTGCTAGGTTACGTTTCCCTTATCAAGTTGTGGGTTGATAATCCATGTCAAAGGCAATGTCAGGTTGCATAAATGTCTGCTTGGGGCCTTTGGCTCGGTTATGGAGCGTATCCATCCATCCTCCAGAAGCTCTCCTCTCTGCTTCCTGGTCTATCCTGGATCACGATCCCTATATACAGTATATGTCCCATATGGCACCCAATTCCCTTAATAGTGCACTACTTTTGTAGGACAAAGTGTATAAATATTAATGCAATGTTTGGCATTTATTTCCCATGCTCATGGCCTGCTTCATAAATTGCACATTTACATTTCATACAGCTGGAGTGGAGTGTAATTCATAATTGGGGCAAAGCGTATCTATACTTCAGTATGTGCTACAGTCTCTCTATGTTTGTTTGTGTGTGTGTGTGTGTGTGTGTGTGTGTGTGTGTGTGTGTGTGTGTGTGTGTGTGTGTGTGTGTGTGTATGTGTGTGTGTGTGTGTGTGTGTGTGTGTGTGTGATTTGACGGGATTAAGATGGTTACAGCTGTGACAGTGTCGTACCTTTTCTCCCTGTGTGTTTCTGTTGTGTGTGTGTGTGTGTGTGTGTGTGTGTAATGTTTGTATGCACCCCTAAAATGCAGGTCCTAATATGGTACTGCACTGTCCCTCATAATGATTCTAAGTTAAGCAGTAATGTGCGGTCAGGGTAGGCAGGGTAGACAAATGTTTGTTCTTTTTTGTTATCTAATGTTTTTCTTCAATGATTCTGGTGTTTCTTATGCTAAAAATATAAACATTTGCTAAAACTGCATCCAAATCTCAGGAAAGGCAATAGGGTATTCATGCCTTCCTTCCCATCCATTCAAATCATTGACGCACACGGCCGTTCCTGACTCCAGTCACTGTTAATAGACAGGCTTGGCTTACTCCTCGCTGCTTTGCCTAGCTTAATTTGTTGCATTGAGCTGATTTCATATTTTGCACATGCGTATTGCCTGAACATGTTGTGTGGAAATGCCTGGGGTAAGCTCTGCACATTTGGACGTGTCTATATCATTTGGTGCTCGCAAAATTCCATGTTGGATTTCCATGGAAAACTTGGTATAATTCAGAGGGAGACCAACACCTGCGCTTCCTGACATTCATGAGGGGAAGGTACAAAAAATCATCCGATCGAATGCACCACACTCAGCCTGACAGACACAGCAACCTGGAGCAGACAGCCAATCAGAGATGAGGGGAACGTTCTCTCTGTCTCTCTGTCTCACTCTCTCGCTCTCTCTCTCGCTCTCTGTCTCTCTCTGTGTCTGTCTCTCTCTCTCTCGCTCTCTGTGTCTCTCTCTCTGTGTCTCTCTCCCTCTCTCTCTCGCTCTCTGTGTCTCTCTCTCTCTCTCTCTCTCTGTCTCACTCTCGCTCTGTCTCTCTCTGTCTCTCTCTCTCTGTCGCTCTCTCTATGTCCATCTCTCTGTCTCTCTCTCCATCTCTGTCTCGCTCTCGCTCTGTCTCTCTCGCTCTCTCTCTCGCTCTCTGTCTCTCTCTCTCTCTGTGTCTGTCTCTCTCTCTCTCGCTCTCTGTGTCTCTCTCTCTGTGTCTCTCTCCCTCGCTCTCTGTGTGTCTCTCTCTCTCTCTGTCTCACTCTCGCTCTGTCTCTCTCTGTCTCTCTCTCTTTGTCGCTCTCTCTATGTCTATCTCTCTGTCTCTGTCTCTGTCTCTCTCTCCATCTCTGTCTCGCTCTCGCTCTGTCTCTCTCTGTCTCTCTCTCTCAATTCAATTTCAGTTCAATTCAAATTGATTTATTGGCATGAGAAACATATGTTTACATTGCCAAAGCAAGTGAAATAGATAATAAACAGAACTGTCTCTCTCTGTCTCTCTCTCGGTCTCTCTTTCTGTCTCTCTCTCTCTCTCTCTCTCTCTCTCTCTCTCTCTCTCTCTCTCTCTCTCTCTCTCTCTCTCTCTCTCTCTGAGCTGGGGAGATGGGATGAAGACATGTCTAACAAACAGTCTCTGCTCTCTGTTCTCTGCTGTGTACAGGATACCCTCCCCTCATCCTTTGCTCTCTAAACGGAGCCCACAATATCAAACACCTCCCCCCAACCATCTTCCTTCACAGAGCATCTCAAAGCTTATTATGATCTGAAATGAGAGTGAGAAAAAAGACTATAGAACAAAATCAATCCGCCGGCCACCCCCTCCCTTGAAGGGCTTAAGGAAGAAGGGTGAAATTTAACATGATTGATAATTGGCTTTGGGGATCCCAATGCGTTATGTCCATGTTGTACCTGCTTTTGGCCCTCAATTGACCATGAAATGTGCACTTTGTAAGGCTAAAATGCTTATTATTCTTTTCTCTCTCTCTAATGGTTGTCAGTCTGAGGCCAAATCATAAATCCGCAGCTGGAGACACTCTGGCAGGTTTGTGGAGCTGTTTGTAATTGTTTAAATCCCTCTTGTGATGTGTTTTAAAGCCCCCACGGAAACGTAATTGCCTGTCAGATGCCTTTCCGGCTCAGCCGCTCTTCTCTCGCTGCTCTTCTCTCGATGCGTTCGCTCAACGTCCCAGTCTCTCTCTCTCTCTCTCTCTCTCTCTCTCTCTCTCTCTCTCTCTCTCTCTCTCTCTCTCTCTCTCTCTCTCTCTCTCTCTCTCTCTCTCTCTCTCTCTCTCTCTCTCTCTCTCTCTCTCTCTCTCTCTCTCTCTCTCTCTCTCTCTCTCTCTCTCTGTCTCTCTCTCTCTCTCTCTCTCCACCAGTCCATGTTACAGTGTCATCAGATGCCCATCCATGTGGAACAGTTATAATTTGTCTCATCTATTTTAGGCCCCTCTGTTTTCGGTCTCCGTTGTTTTGCATTGAATTGCATTTCCGTAAATGTACAGTGTGTCTTCAGTGCATCTGCATATCCGCATCCACTTCTTGTTGTGGTGTTGGTGCGTGAATAAATGTAATATCAATCCAACATGGTCTAACACTGAAATGCACGCAAGTGAATGAATTGTTAAATGATCCATCCCTTAACCTAATTAGTCAGAATTTTTGGGGGGTATGAAATCTGCCCAGGTTTTTGACATGAATAAGAAATAAAATGCACGTGAATAATATTGTAGCTCTTGGTTTTCCAAAAAAAGGTGAAGGTATCTTCCATAAAAAAAAAAAAATTTGTTCATGGTGTTCGTTTGTAAAAAATGAAAGCTTGTGATAATGATCTGGTTCTGCGTGTGTTATTCTTTCAACAGGCCTCAGGAGCTGATGCCTTGGAGTTGAATCTGTCTTGCCCACACGGTATGGGGGAGAGGGGCATGGGACTGGCCTGTGGGCAGGTAAGCCCTCAGCTCAACTACTGTGTACCTCTGTGAACAAACACCTTTGTGACTGACTGACTGAAGACTCAACTCTACTACTACATAGTGCACGCCTCACTGACTTCTCACCTGCTGAAAGGCTCAGTGCAGACTTCACAGACTAACAGACTCAAAGACTGCACTTGACTACCAGTTGAAGTGTCGACTACACACCTATTTTCGTGAACATCTGGTTAGATATAGCTCTTTTAAAATTATATGATCACACTGTCAGATACACCAGACAGTCTGCTCTCTAATGGACTCTGTTCTGTCACAGAGAAACACTCTATTCAACCGCTACAACTTTGCGGAGTCAACAGCTCCTCTCTGTTGATCTGCTACTGACTACTACTGTGCAATGCCATGGTGGTGACTGATAAATAACATTCATCATATCAGTAGTTCATTGCATCAGCAGTGTGGAGGTAGTTCAACATGGCTGATTTTAGAATATTTTCTGATTGATTAGCTGTAACTCTATAACAGTATGAATATCTCAGTGTGAGAGTGATTATATTCAGGGTGTGTAGACTCAGACTCAAAGGTGTAGCTATCCACTTTGGTGATTTTCCCAGTGTAGGAGGAGTAAAATGGGGTGTGTGATCGGGTATGAGGTGGGATGTGGGCAATGAAAACCACTGAAAGAGTGGGTTGGAGCATTTATTCTGGTATAATGGAGACTGACTCCACTCCAATGGAGCATTGATTTCTCATCAGTGCCCTCCTAAAATACACATCTTTCTATAATTTCACATTTAGTTGAAACATTTAATGATTGTAATAATCCATACGGGACAATCCTTCTCTATCTGACTTGGCTTCGCTAGCTGAACAATAGTATCTCAAATGAGATCCTGCATTGTCTGAGTTTAATGTAGCGTTTGGTTAAACGGTTTGAGTATGTGACTGTAGTCAACACTTCTATCTATTTGTTCGCTTGATGCTTGTCATCAGAATGGAACATGAGATGGGATGGGAAGATCAGTCACCAGGGTATATAATGTGGGAATAAAATGTACGTTTAAATTAGCCTTTGGCTGTTTGACGTGTTACTGCTCTTTTTTTTCCGTTTTTTTTTTTTACATAGCTTTTATTTGTATTTATTTTTTTGCTCTTAACACCAACCATACACCATGTTGTCCACCGGCAGATGACCACACACATTCCCTCACACCGTCTAAACTCACCGTTTACTGTCAGAGACGATATGTGAAACCTTCTTTTGCTAGCAGCATATCTAAATGTTTACACATTAGCCTGTCTCTCTGTGAGGGTAAATTGTGCTTTTGACTTGAACATGTGTGACACGGCCTGTCATCTAGCTGCTCGTAGCCCGGCGGTGCGGTGGTCAAGTCAGTAACAGGAGAGAGAGCACCACTCTACTCCTCTCTACTCTACCTGCCTGACGCTCTAACGCCACCATGTCACGACGTTAAAACAACGTAATTAAATGCAGAGTAGTGCTGCTCTTGAAGAGAACGGAAGGGGCCTTTTTAAAAGCCCAGATATCACAGAGTATCACACGACTCCACTCGAGGTTACTACTAACACTCATCAGTTTACAGCATGGCAGGCAGGCTGTTATTACTTTTAACGGTGTGAAAAAGTTTGAGTATACTATACTATCTAAAGACTGATATACCGTACACTGATGGTATTGGGAAATTGCAGCTTTACAGCTGTAATATTCTGTAGTGTAACGTGTAGCATGTAGCCTACCAATCCTTCCTGGAGTTGATATCATGATACTCTGAGCCTCCACTTAGCTCTCATTTTGGATGGGAGCAATAAAAAGTATCATTAGGCACAGGATACCGTGCATTCTCTGTGCATGTGGATGTACACTACAGTATGCATGTATAATGAGTGGGAGAGGAAGGTTTAGCTTGTAGCTCCACATCACTAATGATTAAACAGATCTGCTATATACAGCACAGTGATGAGGGCTGTTACTGTACATGACTGAAACAGCACACAGCATGTAACTATACCACAACCTAAAGGCCATAGTTATCTGGATACAGATAAAGGCAAAGAAAGGAAAGCTGTGATTTTTTCTATCTTACCATTTTGACTTGAGTCCCACCCCAGGCCCGCGGTGGAGATGGGAATGAATGAAACGAACGAACGAACGAGTTCCCGTCTATAGCCAGGGAAGGAGACAAAGCTATTTTCTCTCACAGTAGCCGTAAATTTCCAGAGTTATATCCCCTCTGCCGTTAGATTTTCTGCTGTAAGACAAAAAGCTAATCAAAGCCATGTGCCCACAGGCAGGTAACCTCGGTGTGAACTAAAGAGAGAGAGGCAATATCATTCCATCACACCCCGCCGCTCCTCGTGCGTGGCGGTCGTGCCACCTCTCAACGCAACACCGGGGAAAACATTAGTTCTGATGCTATGGAAATGGTAGGGAAATCTCATTTGAATGTCTTATTAATATGCAATTTCAGTCAGTCATTCACAATGGCTCCCTCAGATTGTAGAACGAATGGTAGCTACTGTACTGTACTTTTTTGAAGATGGGTATTTTAACATTTTGTTGTAAAAAGAAATATAATTCAGAAAGGAAACACCACGTGTACGTTTAACCCTTTATTAGAAAATATTACAACGCATAGTCTTGGCTTTAGGGCTCTGCTCCGTCAGGGTAGCTCATTGCCAGAGCGAAGTGTCATATAAAGATGCTAAAATAACTACAGGCAGTGAGCACGATATACTATATAAAATGTAGTGCATTTCAGACTGAAGAGCCCATAAACGCCATCATACAGACCGCCTCTAGCAAGCGTAATATAAACCCAACACTGTTGCCTTAAGTTAACTCAGAGTTGTGCTACTGAGAGAGGAGAGATACTGTTAATATGCACGGTGGTCGCTTCTCCGTAGGCCATGAAGAGTAGGCGGAAAGATGGATTCCTGAGCAGACTCCACACCGAAGGGTCCTGACAGCCGAGATTAATTGAATCCCTGCTATCGGACCATGATAAAGAAAGGCTTCCTTTGCCTAACTGAAATTTGGAATAGAAAATACATATACAGTGGGGGAAAAAAGTATTTAGTCAGCCACCAATTGTGCAAGTTCTCCCACTTAAAAATATGAGAGAGGCCTGTAATTTTCATCATAGGTACACGTCAACGATGACAGACAAATTGAGGAAAAAAAATCCAGAAAATCACATTGTAGGATTTTTAATGAATTTATTTGCAAATTATGGTGGAAAATAAGTATTTGGTCAATAACAAAAGTTTCTCAATACTTTGTTATATACCCTTTGTTGGCAATGACACAGGTCAAACAAGGTTTTCACACACTGTTGCTGGTATTTTGGCCCATTCCTCCATGCAGATCTCCTCTAGAGCAGTGATGTTTTGGGGCTGTCGCTGGGCAACACGGACTTTCAACTCCCTCCAAAGATTTTCTATGGGGTTGAGATCTGGAGACTGGCTAGGCCACTCCAGGACCTTGAAATGCTTCTTACGAAGCCACTCCTTCATTGCCCGGGCGGTCTGTTTGGGATCATTGTCATGCTGAAAGACCCAGCCACGTTTCATCTTCAATGCCCTTGCTGATGGAAGGAGGTTTTCACTCAAAATCTCACGATACATGGCCCCATTCATTCTTTCCTTTACACGGATCAGTCGTCCTGGTCCCTTTGCAGAAAAACAGCCCCAAAGCATGATGTTTCCACCCCCATGCTTCACAGTAGGTATGGTGTTCTTTGGATGCAACTCAGCATTCTTTGTCCTCCAAACACGACGAGTTGAGTTTTTACCAAAAAGTTATATTTTGGTTTCATCTAACCATATGACATTCTCCCAATCCATTTCTGGATCATCCAAATGCACTCTAGCAAACTTCAGACGGGCCTGGACATGTACTGGCTTAAGCAGGGGGACACGTCTGGCACTGCAGGATTTGAGTCCCTGGCGGCGTAGTGTGTTACTGATGGTAGGCTTTGTTACTTTGGTCCCAGCTCTCTGCAGGTCATTCACTAGGTCCCCCCGTGTGGTTCTGGGATTTTTGCTCACCGTTCTTGTGATCAATTTGACCCCACGGGTTGAGATCTTGCGTGGAGCCCCAGATCGAGGGAGATTATCAGTGGTCTTGTATGTCTTCCATTTCTTAATAATTGCTCCCACAGTTGATTTCTTCAAACCAAGCTGCTCACCTATTGCAGATTCAGTCTTCCCAGCCTGGTGCAGGTCTACAATTTTGTTTCTGGTGTCCTTTGACAGCTCTTTGGTCTTGGCAATAGTGGAGTTTGGAGTGTGACTGTTTGAGATTGTTTCTGGATTTTTTTTCTTCAATTTGTCTGTCATAGTTGACGTGTACCTATGATGAAAATTACAGGCCTCTCTCATCTTTTTAACTGGGAGAACTTGCACAATTGGTGGCTGACAAAACTTTTTTTCCCTACTGTATGGTTATATAACAGAAGACATCGTACAGAGAGAAGAGCAGACAATGACTGCTGCAGTGGCACAGCTCAGCCATGAAATACTGTACCATCAAATTGCATAACACAGAGTATACTAACAAACCCCCAAAGCCACAACTAAAATGAAACCCCCAAAGCCACAACTAAAATGGTAGCTTCATATAACCACCTGTGCTATCCAAATAGCCTAATGCCACTACTGATACTGCTCAGCAGTAACTGAACATGTCCAGCATGCACAGCGTGCACAGTGAAAGTGACATGATCATCTAAAACCTAGGCCTACAATATAGAGTACCTGAGCTGAAGCCTATGCCTAGTAGTATATGGCAGTAAGTCATGAGAGAAGTGTAGACTATGACCAGAGAACGAGAAGAAATAGACCCGTAGATTACTAGAATAAGCATGCATATTAGTGTGTCTGAAATAAGCTCTCTAACAGAATGTTTCCATTAGAGGTGATGAACCCTTGATCGTCAACAGTGGATCGCCATGTGGGTGTTTAGCAAGCCCACAGGATCTAGGTAATGCTAGTATCAACAGCCAATCCACACGGCTGGAAGCTAAAGCAAGCCTTGATTGTTCATCGCTTCGTGATACAGCGGCAGCTTCTCCACTAAGGTTCAAGGTGATAACTTGAAATATGAGGAAAAATGTTTTGGGTTAAAGTTAGGGGTGATGGGGTATGTTTGCAGAGCGAACAGACTCTTCCCCAAAACTGGCATTGGGAACAAAGAAAGTATACAATGGATATCATAGACTAATTCTACTTAGCTAGCTAGTTTGTAGCCGGCTATTGACAACTGTAGAGCAGCAACATGGTTAATCCTCGCAATCAATGACAACCCTGTAGCCGCCAAACATTGCAACATGAGCATATTAAACGACGTGGGGGATTTTCAAAAACAGCTAGCCAGCATTCACAAAGAAAGTTCCTAGCAGAAAACAGCAAGCATAGCGAGTAACAGCTATTTACAGCAGCAACGCAATGGCAGCAAGAGACCCCAGGGCATGCCTGTGCGTGACATCCAGGCATTGAGGAAACATGTGTAGAACTGGTTCTTAAATAGACCGCATGTAATTAGAGCGTGAATACGATTGGTGCAATATCCGCTGATGCGATCAGCTGATGCCACCACACTCGGGTTTCCCTTCTGAACCGGCTTCGCTTTATTTAGAAGCGAGGTTGATGTTGTAGTTGGCCTGTAAGTGTTTATCACAATGTCATTATCGAATGTGTTTATTTGTTTGATTACCCTACTACCATGTTTTTTGTATGAGTTTCATTCTCATTTGATGGCAGTTGTCATTATTTTTCATTTGATCACACTTGTCAATGTAAATTGGTTAATGAGTGCTGTCTAATGAGTGAGTGGTTAAGACAGACAGTGCCTGGCTTGAAGGAATGTAGACTTTCGTTCCGTTATCTCATATCTCTTATTCACGTTTGACTCAGCATCCACAGGGAACTTATTTCTCCCTCCTTACCTTCCATAACGCTCCTCTATTCCTCCACTATTCCCTCCTTCCCTTTGATACCGCTCTTCCACTCCTCCGATTCACAAATTAAAACTGAAGCCTCCTCCCCGAGCTATATTCAGCCCCCTCTGAACATGCAGCCTGGTGACAAGTAGCTTCCATCATACCCCTGCTTCCGTACACACACACACACACACACACACACTCAACCGCTCTCCCGTTGAGAGTCTGGGGTTGTTAACGAGAGAGCCGACCTCTCGTGACCCTGCTCTGTAAAATAAAAAATTCAGGTGTAAGCCCGTGGTAACCCTCCCTCCTCTCTGGCGGGCTGTCTCAACGGCCCTCACCCTCTCCGCAACCCTGCCTGGGGGTAATACACCTCCCCTTCTCCTCCTCCTCCTCTACACACACATGCTCTTCCGCTGGGGCCGCCCGTCGTGCTGAAACTAATCCGCATGCCAGCCAGCCTGCCCCACAGAAACAGCTCACCGGGAGAAAGGAAAGGAAAGAAATACATAAAAAATGGCTGCCAAGTACCCTTTCCACCAACTCCTTTCATTTCATACTAGACCTCCCCTCCTTAATTTTCATCATCATGACCCCTTCTGTACTGTTACAGTCAGTCAGTCAGTCATGAGGGATTGGTGGTTTGGAATGTGTTCATTCCATTCTGATGGAACCTGGAATGATACAATCCTTGGTGTGTCCAGTCACTGGTGGTGCTGCTCTCCTCTGGGAATCATGCCTGTTGTAGAATCCACAGTATGATGTCTGCGTGTTTTTCATGTTGACAGCATGTTTGTAGCTCGTCACGCCCTGCGCTCCCTCTCTGCCTTCAGGTAACAGTCTCAGAGCACAGAGGTACAACAGGGTCCATCAGCAGTGCTCTAAGTCCTGCTCTCATGGGTCAGCATAGAGAAGGATCACAGAATGTCTCCCTTGCCAGAACCAGTAACAGGCCTGTCAAACAGGTGCTTCAACTCTCCAGCCAAGCAGAAGATGCTGTGCAGCCACACTGCATTAGTACGGGGCTGGGGCTTGGGTTTAGCCACCTCTCCCTCTCCCTCCTCCCTCCTCCCTCTGCCCTCTTCCTCCATCCTCTACCCCTCCTCCCTCTTCCCCCTATCCCCCCCCCCCTCCTCTCTCTCTAACCCCTTCCACCCTTATGCTCCCCCTATGGCCTATGTCCCCCACAGACTGGAGTGCTAGCTGGCCTGGCCCCCATCTGCTTTGTAATAAGCTGTCTGTCAGGGGCCCAGGCATGCCTGGCAGGGAGAGTTCCACCTCTGTGAGAGCAGGGTTCTTACAAGCAGCATCTGGTTGGGCACTGGTGCTTGGCTGTAGGCCATGACCCAGCCTCTTGTGCTGAAGTAGCCATAATGCAATTTCCCATGACCCTCTGGGAAGATTGGTTTAGTCCCTCTTCTTTCTGTGTGGCGGCCGGGGCTGCCTGGTTCGAGTATATGAGAGAGTATCTCTGCCGCTCTGCTCTCTCTCTCTTTCTGCTCTATCTCTTTCTCAAAGATAATTATTATCATACACATCAACCTACATAAAAGTGATGAAGCACAATTAGTATACATTTTTTATCCCAAAATAATCAGCTATTCTATGACTACAGCCAATGCCAATTGCATCCATGAAGCGAATACATGTAGAATCCACTGAAGGTCCTCTTCATCTAAGGTTTATCATTGTAGCACAGTCTGCACATCCACTAATTCCCCTCTTTGTACACTGATACTTACTCAACCTACAAATACATCCACTGCTTCAAGTATTTCTGATACATTGGCCAGGTGCAGGATCAGAAATATCTATCCAATGAATCTCCCCAGGAAAGCAGTCAGCGCTATCAACCATCTCTAGGGAGCCCAGATATAAGGCCTTTCTCTCTCTCTCTCTCTCTCTCTCTCTCTCTCTCTCTCTCTCTCTCTCTCTCTCTCTCTCTCTCTCTCTCTCTCTCTCTCTCTCTCTCTCTCTCTCTCTCTCTCTCTCTCTCTCTCTCTCTCTCTCTCTCTCTCTCTCTCTCTCTCTCTCTCTCTCTCTCTCTCTCTCTCTCTCTCTCTCTCTCTCTCTCTCTCTCTCTCTCTCTCTGTCTCTGTCTCTGTCTCTGTCTCTGGCAGGTGGATGGGTCTGGACTGGTTGAACCCTCCTCTCCACTCTTGTTTATACCCTGTTTGTAAGTCTTGAATAAATCAAGGCAAATTGCTATGGATGGCACTTGCTAGAGACACAAGTGCATAAATCTAATATCTTATCCAAATCCTGGAAGTGAATTGTATCATCTCCTATGGAGTAACCTTCCCTGTACCCTCTTGTCCGCCCTTAGAATACATTTGGCATATCTTTAGGCACCAATATGATTTTATTCACCCCTATTCCCCCTCCCTCACACCCCACACCTCACCCCTATTCCCCCTCCCCCACACCCCACACCTCACCCCTATTCCCCCTCCCTCACACCCCACACCTCACCCCTATTCCCCCTCCCCCACACCCCACACCTCACCCCTATTCCCCCTCCCCAACACCTCACCCCATTCCCCCTCCTCCACACCTCACCCCTCAATGTCACTCTTATAGTATGTGTTCAGACTCAGAGATGCAGGCCATTCAAATATCATTCAATAAATAGCTGTTATTTTTTATGTGCTACTGAATCACACAGCATGACCTGGAAAAAGAAAGCCCTCCATTTATTTTTTATTTATTTTTACAAATCCATTTTTTGCTAATGGTTAAAAAAATAAAACGCTAACCTTTAGCCCGTGTGAGAGACTGACCTCAGTGCTCAATCTGCTTTGCACACAGACCTTGTAAATATCACTTCTTTATACAGTAGAGTAAAACCCATTGCTCAAGGCGGTATATGCCAACAGTTATTGGATATGTCAAAAAATAAGCCCATTTCCTCTGAAATAAAGGGTTGATGGAGAGAGGATCAGAGAGAGAGAGAGATGACTGAGAGAGAAGAGGGTGAGAGAGAGAGAGAAAGAGAAGAGAGAGAGAGAAGAACAGGGAAACAAAATGAGGTGAGAGAAGAAAGGCATGTAGACAGATAAAGAGAGGAGGGAGGGCTGACTAACAGTGAAGTACAGAAGCAACGGGAGATACAAGAGCCTCTGTAATAATAACATGCTCTATAGAGCTCTGGTCAAAAGTAGTGCACTATTTAAGGAATAGGGTGCAATAGGGGACTCCAAACAAGAAATGATTAACAGATTTGATGTCGGGTATAGATATGCTGTTCATTGACTACAGCTCAGCGTTCAACACCATAGCTCATCACTAAGCTAAGGACCCTGGGACTAAACACCTCCCTCCGCAACTGGATCCTGGACTTCCTGACGGGCCGCCCCCAGGTGGTAAGGGTAGGTAACAACACATCTGCCACGCTGATCCTCAACACAGGGGCCCCTCAGGGGTGCGTGCTCAGTCCCCTCCTGTACTCCTGTTGCCGACGACACAACAGTGGTAGGCCTGATCACCGACAACAATGAGACAGCCTATAGGGAGGAGGTCAGAGACCTGGCCAGGTGGTGCCAGGATAACAACTTCTCCCTCAAAGTGATCAAGACAAAGGAGATGATTGTGGACTACAGGAAAAAGAGGACAGAGCACGCCCCCATTCTCAACGACGGGGCTGTAGTGGAGTAGGTTGAGAGCTTCAAGTTCCTTGGTGTCCACATCACCAACAAACTATCATCAACACACCAAGACAGTTGTGAAGACGGCACGACAAAGCCTATTCCCCCACAGGAGACTGAAAGTGTCCTCAGATCCTCAAAATGTTCTACAGCTGCACCATCGAGAGCATCCTGACTGGTTGCATCACTGCCTGGTATGGCAACTGCTCGGCCTCCGACCGCAAGGCACTACAGAGGGTAATGCGTACGGCCCAGTACATCACTGGGGCCAAGCTTCCTGCCATTCAGGACCTTTATACCAGGCAGTGTCAGAGGAAGGCCCTAAAAATTGTAAAAGACTCCAGCCACCCTAGTCATAGACTGTTCTCTCTGCTACCGCAAGGCAAGCGGTGCAACAGGCTTCTTAACAGCTTCTACCCCCAAGCCATAACACTCCTGAACAGCTAATCAAATGGCTACCCCCCCCCCCCCCCCCCCTTTTTACGTTGCTGCTACTCTCTGTTTATTATCTATGCATATTCACTTTAAGTCTACCGACATGTACATATTACCTCAATTACCTCGACTAACCTGTGCCCCCGCACATTGACTCTGTACCGGTACCCCCTGTATATAGCCTAGCTACTGCTATTTTACTGCTGCTCTTTAATTATTTGTTATTTTGATTTTTTTGTTATCTATTCTTTACTTAACACTTATTTTTCTTAAAACTGCATTGTTGGTTAAGGGCTTATAAGTAAGCATTTCACTGCTACACCTGTTGTATTCGGCACATGTGACAAATAAAATGTGATTTGATTTTATATCTGTAAAACACAAAAATACTGACTAAGCTTTATAATAAGCTACACAATTACAAGCATGTTGAAAGGGCTGATGCTGATACATTTTATTTTGTATTAGATTTTCTAGGGGACAAATCCCAAAAGATATCCTCTGCCCATTGGTAATGCCACCTCATCAGCCAACCTGTTTTAGATGAGACGTGCTAATGATTTAACAGTGTGACATTAATGTGAAAACTGAGTCTACATCCCAAATGGCAAATTACTACTTTTCACTTGGGCTCATATAGGGAATAGGGTGACATTTGGGACGCACCCTAACCTGAATAACTTACCGTTCTTCAGAAACCATGACTATTTTCTACCCATGCACTCCCAAGTTCCAACAGAGAACAGACCGGTAGCATTATGCAGCTCCAACCCCTTCCCTTCTCTTCTCTCACCTCACTCATTTGGCTGCACTCGTTTACCACCATTGCCATCCCTCTCTTGTTGTTGTTTATTTGTCTGTTTGTTCCTCAGGATACAGAGTTGGTGCGTAACATCTGTCGCTGGGTGAGACAAGCTGTCCAGATCCCCTTCTTCGCCAAACTGACCCCCAACGTCACCAACATCGTGGATATAGCCAAGGCAGCACACGAAGGTATACTAACTAGTCCCACTTACAGACCATTTGAGTACAGTATATTCATTGAACATTGACTTTAAGTGTGTCCCAAATGGTACCCTATTCCCTATGTAGCACACTACTTTTGACCAAACCCCTATAGGGCTCTAGTCAAAAGTAGTGCACTATGTAGGGCATAGAATGTAATTTAGAACAAACATAAAGTCAATGTTCATTGAATATACTGTACTCAAATGGTCTGTTGTTGTTGTTTAGTTTCTTTTTGATGTTACATTTTTTTTAAATACAGTGAGGGAAAAAAGTATTTGATCCCCTGCTGATTTTGTACGTTTGCCCACTGACAAAGACATGATCAGTCTATAATTTTAATGGTAAGTTTATTTGAACAGTGAGAGACAGAATAACAACAACAAAATCCAGAAAAACGCATGTCAAAAATGTTATAAATTGATTTGCATTTTAATGAGGGAAATAAGTATTTGACCCCTCTGCAAAACTTAGTCTTGACTTAGTACTTGGTGGCAAAACCCTTGTTGGCAATCACAGAGGTTAGACGTTTCTTGCAGTTGGCCACCAGGTTTGCACACATCTCAGGAGGGATTTTGTCCCACTCCTCTTTGCAGATCTTCTCCAAGTCATTAAGGTTTCGAGGCTGACGTTTGGCAACTCGAACCTTCAGCTCCCTCCACAGATTTTCTATGGGATTAAGGTCTGGAGCCTGGCTAGGCCACTCCAGGACCTTAATGTGCTTCTTCTTGAGCCACTCCTTTGTTGCCTTGGCCGTGTGTTTTGGGTCATTGTCATGCTGGAATACCCATCCACGACCCATTTTCAATGCCCTGGCTGAGGGAAGGAGGTTCTCACCCAAGATTTGACGGTACATGGCCCCGTCCATCGTCCCTTTGATGCGGTGAAGTTGTCCTGTCCCCTTAGCAGAAAAACACCCCCAAAGCATAATGTTTCCACCTCCATGTTTGACGGTGGGGATGGTGTTCTTGGGGTCATAGGCAGCATTCCTCCTCCTCCAAACACGGCGAGTTGAGTTGATGCCAAAGAGCTAGATTTTGGTCTCATCTGACCACAACACTTTCACCCAGTTCTCCTCTGAATCATTCAGATGTTCATTGGAAAACTTCAGACGGCCCTGTATATGTACTTTCTTGAGCAGGGGGACCTTGCGGGCGCTGCAGGATTTCAGTCCTTCACGGCGTAGTGTGTTACCAATTGTTTTCTTGGTGACTATGGTCCCAGCTGCCTTGAGATCATTGACAAGATCCTCCCGTGTAGTTCTGGGCTGATTCCTTACCGTTCTCATGATCATTGCAACTCCATGACGTGAGATCTTGCATGGAGCCCCAGGCCGAGGGAGAATGACAGTTATTTTGTGTTTCTTCCATTTGCGAATAATCGCACCAACTGTTGTCACCTTCTCACCAAGCTGCTTGCCGATGGTCTTGTAGCCCATTCCAGCCTTGTGTAGGTCTACAATCTTGTCCCTGACATCCTTGGAGAGCTCTTTGGTCTTGGCCATGGTGGAGAGTTTGGAATCTGATTGATTGATTGCTTCTGTGGACAGGTGTCTTTTATACAGATAACAAGCTGAGATTAGGAGCACTCCCTTTAAGAGTGTGCTCCTAATCTCAGCTCGTTACCTGTATAAAACACACCTGGGAGCCAGAAATCTTTCTGATTGAGAGGGGGTGAAATACTTATTTCCCTCATTAAAATGCAAATCAATTTATAACATTTTTGACAAGTGTTTTTCTGGATTTTGTTGTTGTTATTCTGTCTCTCACTGTTCAAATAAACCTACCATTAAAATTATAGACTGATCATGTCTTTGTCAGTGGGCAAACGTACAAAATCAGCAGGGGATCAAATACTTTTTTCCCTCACTGTAGCTTCATGTAGTGACTATAGCAGCCTCATATGACCGTGTTCTCTTTCGCCCACATCTAAAACACTTCTACATCATTTTCATTTGAAAGCCAAGTGATAGACACAACCCCAAACAACATAGAGACACTAATGGAATTACTTGGCACAGTGAAAGTCCACAGGCATCTAAACAGACGCCCCGCCGTGCTCCACAGCGCTCCGAAGGACCCTATAAGGTGCTGGTTGGTTTGGCCCTGGGTTTGGCTGGCGTAGCTGAGCCCTGTGCCCGTTCCCCCACAGCTAATGACTAAACGTGTCCCTGCAGGTGGTGCAGATGGCGTCACAGCGACCAACACAGTATCTGGGCTGATGGGGCTCAAGGCAGACGGCACTCCTTGGCCTGGCATTGGCCGAGGCAAGAGAACCACATATGGCGGCGTATCTGGTAAGTGTCGTCTGACTTGCTGCTTTTCCCTTTGCTCCCCCCCGCCACTCCCTCAGGGCCGGAACAGCCAGAATGTGTGTGCGTGTGTGTGTGCGTGCGTGCATTTTTGCATACGTGTGTGTGTCAGTGTGCGGGGGTGTAAAGGGGTGTGCTGTAGTTTAAATGCTGCAGTCTTGGTCCACTCCACTGCTTATTTTATGGGGCTGTGCTTTGCGTGACACTGAGGCTCTGAGGCTGGACACTGTCTCTAATAGTAGTGACAGATGGACCAGAATGAGTCTGAAAGTGCTTCTAATGCTTCCTCTGCTCTGCTCTGCTGGGAGGAAATGGGAGAGGCTGAATACAAAAAAAGACTACCACAATCATTCTGAGGGACTGAGAGCACCCACTTTTCTTTTTACAGTTTGAAATAATATTTTAGACAGAGTGAGATATTGGAAGGTGCGTGTACAAGTACATGTTTATTATTTGATGTGGAAACTTGATGTGTAATTACCAGAAAATACTTTTGTTTTTGTTTTTTTTGATGTTTTTCTGTGCACTGGATATTCTGGTGGTGTACTGGATATTGAATTAGGATCTCATGTTTTAATGTATTTTACAGTGTTACTGTCAGTCTCATGTAAGCATCGATTTCTCTCAGTAGAATGGAAGTTTCACCATCAATCAGGTTTCCTTTATTGTAAAGAAACCTTGAAATCACAGCCAATGAGAAAAAGCCTGGCTTATAATAGTGTTTTGCTCATTGTGCTGTATGTCAAGCATTTACTTGGTTTTCAGTCTCCATCTGCGGTAATTACACACATTCTATGGAGATAAAAGCAGTATTTAGGCAGACTATGACAGGTATGGCCAATCTCTGCAATGACACTCTCTCATGAAGATCTGTTTCCTGATATCGTATTCTTCTTCTCCCAAAGCGTAACCGTTTGATTATCGTATCCTGTAAAGAAGGAAAGTGTTCTTACCTGCAAAGCCTTTTGGGTAACACGCTCGTTCTCATTTTCAGTCTGTTTGAGTGATGTGACACAAGTATTGCACAGGGAATTGAAACAAAGGACCCAGAGGTTGCTATGAGATATTGACTTTGTCTGTGAAAGGGAAATCTCTTTTATGAAGACGTTATAAAGGGAAAGAGATCTACTGTCTTCAAAAAAGAACACACTGCCCATCATAGTCTCCTCAGATTTGATTGTATTTCAGATCAACATGCCTTTTGAAGTGTGCCTCTGTGTCATGTGAAAGGTGTGGCCTATAAAGATGTATAAGCCACATCATATCACATCATACTGTCATTGTAGTGATCTTACATGATGGACAAATACAACTATATGAGAATTACTGTACTGTAAATGTGCTTTACAGTTTGTCTTCGAAAATTGTTCCTTAGTTTTCCTTGTTTCCTTAATTTAGACCAATTCCCACTCTCATATCACCTCACTAACCCCTTCACCTATTCTACTCATATCACCTCACTTCCAACAAATCCTGGTTTGAGAGAACAACAGAATGTAACCCTCCTATTTGGTGGAGACATAGTACACTGACTGACTCAATAATGCATGGAGATACTGTTTCTTACCTTGGCCCCTCAGTGTACCTCACTGTTCCACAACCTTACTGCTGGCCTGTATGCTGTTGCATTGTTAGTGTCATTTATGAGATAGCAGCATTATCTTATGGCACTGCCCCTCAGTGTGACTAGGGTCACTATTGTGTCCATAAGAAAGGCATGTGTGAACTGCTGTGACCACGGCTCTCTCTGATGTTGGACCCCCCTCCCCCCTCTTTCCCCCTCTTTTCCTGCCTGTCTCATTCCTCTTTTCTCTTCTCTCCAGTCTCTATCCTCTCTCTCTCTCTCTCTCTCTCTCTCTCTCTCTCTCTCTCTCTATCTCTCTGCCCTCTTCCCTCTTTTCTCTCAGCTCGATTTCAATCCCTTGCCTCAGCCACCGTATCAACGTCAGTGAGAGGAGAAAAAAAGAGACTTAGAAAGGCAGTGTACATTAACAATTTATAGGGAAACTATTGCAGAAGTATTTTTTTTTTTTTTTTTTTTTTTACGACTCAATGTCATCTTTTTCCCATTTAAGCCATGGCTGCCGGCTCCTGTGAGAATCCCCCAGGAGTAGGGTGATGGTGCTGGGGCTCCAGTGGAGAGGCAGGCAGGCATCTATCACCTCCCAACACCGCTGTAGGGATACTGGGCCACAGATCCCCACCTTCTCCTCTCCTCCCTACTTCTGCTCAACCAGAGAGGAAAGCAAGTCCAAGTGAACAGACTGTTAGATAATGTGCAGTAGACTACTACCTTTTACAATACCCTAGTAAAGTACTTCAATAGAGCCTGCTATACAGTATTTTTTATACTTTATGCTCAGTGTAAATGTATTTGTGTGTGTGTGTGTGTGTGTGTGTGTGTGTGTGCGTGTGTGTGTATTTCTGTGTGTGTTAGTGTGTGTGCATGTTGGTGTGTGTGTTTGGTGAGTGTATGTTTGTGTTCGCTGTGCGTGCGTGTGTGTGTGCATGCTTGCATGTATATGCCCTGCGTACATACATACCTGTCCATGCTTGTGTGTGTGTTTAGACTCACAGCTAATCCAGAGTGTGTCAGATCAGATGCTGTTTGGACTCACAGCTCATCCAGTGTGTGTCAGATCAGATGCTGTTTAGACTCACAGCTGATCCAGTGTGTGTCAGATCTGATGCTGTTTAAGGGCTTATCTGTCAGGTTTTCCCTGACGTTCTGTTATACCCCCCCACAGTTCCCCCCCACCTCATATTTACTACGCCCAACGACAAGCCAAACAGATACAAATGTCAACTGCTCGGTTTGAAGTCTAGCTCCACGTAAAGATTGACATTTCACCAGGAAAACACTATTTTTCCTAGACGTATGTTTCATTTTTCACGTTTGGTTTTGTGAGTTTTTTTTGCACCTAGATGTTTTTCACCTGCCACAAAGCAAGTCAATAAAGGGACTTTGATCTATGCAGTATACAATAGGTTCTGCTTTCAACTAAACATTATAGCCACTGCCTTTGGTTGGTAATGGTGTTTTCCAGGCAAAGCTGTGTTTGTTTTTGTTGATACAGTTATATAAATGGTATTTTGGCATGTGCATTTGTTCTATGCAGTCAATCAAAACGGATATATGATGCCCTTGCACTGCTTTGTAGAACTTTCAAAGATTACAGCATGAAAAAGATTTTGCCCTGGGCAGGTGCTAACACTGAGATCCATAATCACTTTCCCTTTCTCAATGGCTTAAAAGTCTGTATGTTCCTCATCTTCTCCATCTACTACAGCTGCATTGATCTGAAAGAACTGACCAGGTGAAAGCCAGCCTAATGATGAGCTTCCACCATATTGTTTTTACCTGTGAAGTATTTTCCAATTAGTCCAGATGAAGGCTTGTAGGCGAAGAGAGGAGAGGATATACTTTTTTAGACAATTGAGAAGGAGGCAGTATCTTGAAGTGAACCAGGCCACTCCAACGGTTAGCTAGCAGGATGGGAGGTATGCTCAGGCATAACCACAGCTCATTTCAGAGGGATTATTTGGAGTGGGTTGGGGGGACGAGAGAGAGAGACAGAGAGAAGGAGAGAGAAAGGGAGAGAGAGCGGAAGAGAGAGAGAGACCCCAAACAGACCCCACAGAGCCCCAAGACAGCAACACAATTAGACCCAACCAAAGAGATAATTACTTCACACATTGGAAAGAATTAACAAAAAACAGAGCAAACTAAAATACTATTTGGCCCTAAACAGAGTGTACACAGTGTCAGAATACCTGACCACTGTGACTGACCCAAAATTAAGGAAAGCTTTGACTATGTACCAACTCAGTGAGCATTGCTATTGAGAGAGGCTGCCGTAGGCAGAACTGGCTCTCAAGAGAAGACAGGCTATGTGCACACTGCCCACAAAATGAGGTGGAAACTGAGCTGCACTTCCTAACCTCCTGCCAAATGTATGACCATATTAGAGACACATATTTCCCTCAGATTACACAGACCCACAAAGAATTCGAAAACAAATCCAATTTTGATAAACTCCCATATCTATTGGGTGAAATACCACAGTGTGCAATCACAGCAGCAAGATGTGTGATCTGTTGCCACAAGAAAAGGGCAACCAGTGAAGAACAAACACCATTGTAAATACAACCCATATTTATGTTTATTTATTTTCCCTTTTGTACTATTTGCACATCGTTACAACACTGTATATAGCCATAATATGACATTTGAAATGTCTCTATTCCTTTGGAACTTTTGTGAGTGTAATTTTTACTGTTCATATTTTATTGTTTATTTTTCCTTTTTTTTTTAAGTAATAAAAAGTAAAACAATGTTTGGAAATATATACACAGTAAGAATAGACAGTATACTCTTGTTCTTTTTTAAACATATATTTTTTAATGCTTTTAGGTCACACATTATTCTCAGTTTACAGAACAAGGAAACAAAATAAATATACCCCACCCCCCACCCTCCTCTTTTTTTCCCTTATTTGTCTGGCTACATGATGTAACTAACTAGAAGGTGAGAGAAAGACAGGTGGTTGTGTTTCTGCTCCGTTACAGTCTTTCTGTAATCTAGTACAGGACACCTCTGTCTCTGTGTCAGTGTGTCCTGGGTAATAAGAGGTCTTGGTGCTTCGCTCCATGGCTGCAGCATGCCACGGAGGGGAGGGGGGGGGGGGGGGGGGGGGGGAAGAGAGAGAGAAGCGGGTGGGGGAGAGGAGTAGTGATTGTCATTCTGGAGGGCTCTGCTGCTCTGCAGACATGAGCGCTGGGTAATGATGGCGGGGGAACAGGGCTGTGCCGGCTGAGAAGAGAACAGGTTTTGGCTGAGGGGAATGGTTCCTAAGCCAATGCCTAATTCACAGATCCTCTGTTAAGCCACATTATCTCTCCCTGTATGAACTAATGTGCCGAGATGCCCCCTAAACATTTTCCCCGGGATGAGATGGGAATCATGGAATGGAAACCGGGAGAGGAGGTAGCTAGCGTTAGACGCATGTCGGTGTTCGAGGCATTAATGCCCAACTTCCGCCCCCTCCTCCTGCCTTTGTAGTCAATGGCATCCATTTGCAGGTCATAACGCATAACGTTAATGTTGGAAGGCCTCGGAAAAGCCGAACAGGTTTCTTATATTAGCATTTATTTTCATCTACAGGAGAGAGGAGACACACACACACAGAGCCACAATACACACACACACACACACACACCCATACACACGGCACACACACAGACAGCCAGAGTACAGTAAGTCTGATTAATAAAAAATGCAGTGCTGGTCGGTGCCGTGTCTGCCTGATTGACTTCTTAGCCACTGTCAAGATTTCAATTTCATGTTAAATATTTTGTAAAGGCCAGAGCCTTAAATCTCAGGGGCCGACACTAGCCAGCGAGCTGTGAACGTAACCATAGGCTAACTGCTAATGATAAGAATAGAGGGTGTGATGAGGCATCTGTAATACAGTCATTGGATTAGGCTATCAATCACCTGGCGTCTCCGGGGACAACGGTGAGGAGGAGACCAAATGGTGACACGAGAAATTAAGAACAGAGTTTTAGACTGGAATATTTTTTTTCTCCTATTTATTTTTTATCTTTCTCTCTCTCTCTCTTACACTTATCTTTCTCTCACACTCATCTTTCTCTCACACACTCTTTCGGTGAGCTCTCTCTTCTTCTCCCTCTCTCTCCCTCCCCCTCTCTCTCTCCCTTTCTCTCTCTCTCTCTCTCCCCCCTCTCTCTTTCTCTCTCTCTCTTTCTCTCTCGCTTGCTCACCCTCTCTCCCCCCACCTCTCTCTCTCTCTCTCTCTCTCTCTCCTCTCTCTCTCTCTCTCTCTCTCTCTCTCTCTCTCTCTCTCTCTCTCTCTCTCTCTCTCTCTCTCTCTCTCTCTCTCTCTCTCTCTCTCTCTCTCCCTCTCCCTCTCTATCTCTCATTCCGTTATCTGCTGGTCAAGCTGTATTTCTCTTGAGATGCACTGGAAGCCTTTCTACCCGCTAGCCCCTGGAAACAGAATGGATTCTCTCCTCATGATTGGATTTTAAAGGCTCTACCCATGATGCCTGTGGCTTTTATTTAAGCAACATATGTTTACGAGGCAAGCGAACAGTGTATAGTATGTGCATTATGAATATTATCCCTAGATGTTTCCTTTAGAACCAAATCTCCATTATAAGCTATTAACCAATGACTGCTATTTCCATGCAGTTTCTGAGGAAAACATATTTTTGAGTATCTGTTCGGAGAAACCCCAGTGTGTACTGAAGCCCTGGGTTAAGGTGAGGTGGATGGAGCTCTCTGATTGCTCACAGAAAATGTATTATTGACCAGCATACACTCTACAAGCAGGCCAGCTAGATTGCCACAGCTCACTGTCTGCCTCTGTGGTAATATCTATATACTGTATCTATCTTGGCTCTCATCAAAAAACATTTATGTTGGCCATTCACGCTGATCTGAGTACAGCCCTTATATAGAAAGTAAACACTTGCATAGAAAGCGTTTTTGATTCCATAAACATATGTATTTATTATGGCCATTACATACAGGAGATGATATATAGTATTGTGTTTTCCTGATGTGCGCTAGTAGAGGTCCTTAATTGTACGGCCTCCATGTCTCTTCTTCCTTATCTTCTTTCTCTCTATTTGTTGTACAGCAGGATCGTTGTCTTTTTTTAAAGCTGCAATATGTAACTTTTTGGGCGACTTTACCAAATTCACATAGAAATATGAGTTATAGATCTGTCATTTTCATTGAAAGCAATTCTAATAAGCGATAGATCTGTTCTATGTGCGCTATTTCTATGATTCCTGTTCTTAAGTTTAATTTTTGCGTCTTTTACTTTCGGTTTTGTACACCAGCTTCAAACAAATGAAAATACAATATTTTTGGTTATGGAAAATATATTTCACAGCGGTTTAGATGGTACAATGATTCTCTACACTATACTTGCTTGTTTTGTCACATAAAATGAAAGTAGACAAACTATTAGAATTTTAGCAACCAGGAAATGGCGGAGTGATTTCTGCATAGTAATGCTCTAATGTAATCTGACATTTACTGTTAGCGACTCAGTATTTTTCCCTCTGGCTTAATTTTAACTCTGGCTTTACCTCTGTGGTACATTACGTCTTAATTTCCCACTGATAAGTTCTATAATATTGAGTCTAAGAACAATAAAACAGTAATTTGATTCAAGTCAGAATCAGAAAAGTTATTTCCAGACTACGCATCTAGATCCGTGATAATTGAGCTGGTTAGGCGTTCATTGTCTACTGTGAGATAACTACTTTTCTTCCCTCTTTCTCTCTCTCTCTCATTTTGCAGCAAATTCATTGCCACAATGAAAACATTTTTTACCAAAAAAATATTTTTGTTCACTGAATATGCAAGGAGCACCAAAGGGGACTAAGTCAGGGTAAGAAGCACTATTCAAGAATCCTAAATATTCATTGCTATCAGTTTGCCCATATTTTAAGTTTCATGCTTATTCTACCATAACATGTCTCTTACAATGCTGTGCACAGGGCAGTAAGCACACAGCACATCATTTATTGATGCCATACAGCCTTGCAGCCTCTTCCTGTGTCCTTACATAGTTTACCATATTGCTGTATGTCTGTGGAGGGAGAGATGGAGGGAGAGAATGCAGGCCTTTTGTGTACTTGCTCTGAAAGGATGAGGATGTACTGTTACTGTTCACTGAGTTCCTATAATATTTAGAGGCAGATGATGCTTCAACTGTTATTTCCACATAATATTTCCTAGGAGAATATTTAGATTCACTGTTCATTTTTCTTTGTGCATTATAAGAGGAGTTATTGATCGCCAGATCCTACAAAGTTACAAAGACCTCCTGCCCCCCATCCAAATATGAATAGCTGGGCCGCTAAACCAGCCTAGCCCTGTCTGCCTTATCTTAACCACCCGAGCCACGGCCCGCTACAATCTAGAAGGCGGAGACAGTACAGGTGCATCAAAGTTGAGACTGAAAAACTGCTTAAATCTCCAGGCCATCAGACTGTTAAATTGTCACCACTAGCCGGCCTCCGCCCAGTACCCTGCCCTGAACTTAGTCATTGTTTCTAGCTGGCTATTACCCGGTACGCTAACCTGCACCTTAGAGACTGCTGCCCTATGTACATAGTCATTGAACACTTGTCACTTTAATAATGTTTACATACTGTTTTACCCACTTCATATGTACAGTATATACACTCTTAGAAAAAAAGGTGCTCTATAGAACCAAATATGGTTCTTCGGCTGTCCCCATAGGAGAACCCTTTGAATAACCCCTTTTGGTTAAAGGTAGAACCCTTTTTGGTTCCATGTAGAAGCCTTTCCACAGAGGGTTATACATGGATCCCAAAATAGTTCTACCTGGAATCAAAAAGGGTTCCACCTGGAACCCAAAGGCTTCTCCTATGGGGACAGCCGCAGAACCCTTTTGAAAACCTTTTTTCTAAGATTGTACTGTATTCTAGTCAAGGCTCATCCTATCGACTGCTGCATACACCGTTTCTATTCACATACTGTCCATACTGCCTATACACACCATCATATACAAAAATATCAACCCAACATGCAGCAATTTCTAAGATATTACTGAGTTACAGTTCATATAAGGAAATCAGTAAATTGAAATAAATAAATTAGGCCCTGAACTATGGATTTCACATGAGTGGGAATACAGATATGCATCTGTGGTCACAAATACCTTGAAAAAAGGTTGGGGTGTGGATCAGAAAACCTGTCAGTATCTGGTGTGCAGTGTGACACATCTCCTTCACATAGAGTTGATCAGGCTGTTGATTGTGGCCTGTGGAATGTTGTCTCACTCCTCTTCCATGGATGTGCAACCTCTTCCATGGATGTGCAAAGTTGCTGGATATTGGCGAGAACTGGAACACGCTGTCGTACACGTCGATCCAGAGCATCCCAAACATGCTCAGTGGGTGACATGTCTGGTGAGTATGCAGGCCATGGAAGAACTGGGACATTTTCAGCTTCCAGGAATTGTGTACAGATCCTTGCGACATGGGGCCATGCATTATCATGCTGAAACATGAGGTGATGGCAGCGGATGAATGGCACAACAATGGGCCTCAGGATCTCATCATGGTATCTCTGTGCATTCAAATTGCCATCGATAAAATGCAATTGTGTTCGTTGTCCGTAGCTTATGCCTGCCCATACCATAACCCCACCGCCACCATGGTGCACTCTGTTCACAACGTTGACATCAATCAAACACTCGCCCACACGACGCCATATACATACCTGGTCTGCGGTTGTGAGGCCTGTTGGACGTTGGAGGCGGCTTATGGTAGAGAAATTAAGATAAAATTATCTGGCAATAGATAAGGTGGACATTCCTGCAGTCAGCATGCTAATTGTACACTCCCACAAAACTTGAGACATCTGTGGCATTGTGTTGTGTGACAAAACTGCACATTTTAGAGTGGCCTTTTATTGTCCCCAGCACAAGGTGGTGGGGACAATATCAGCTTCTTGATATGCCACACCTGTCAGGTGGATGGATTATCTTGGCAAAGGAGAAATGCTCACTAACAGGGATGTAAACAAATTTGAGAGAAATACACTTTTTGTGCGTATGGAAAATGTCTGGGATATTGTATTTCAGCTCATGAAACATAAGACCAACACTTTACATTTTGCGTTTATATTTTTGTTCAGTATATATGTAAGGGATAATCAATGAAGGGCTATGTGTTCTATTGAAAATAATGAATGACGTGGAAGGTGTGTTCCACGACGCGCTAGCGGAGTGGAACTGACCTTCCACAGAGTTATATTATTTTCCAGAGAACGCCAGGAGCCCTGAGTTGATTATCCCTTTCATACCATGGCTATAATTTAACACATTTGCCGGTAGAAATGTGTTCAACATCCACTGAAGTAGCTAGCAAGTTTACTAGATAGGTACAGTAGTTGCTATGGTAACCAAACAAACAGACTTGCTAGTTTAGCTCACCAAACCATCAGTATAGCTTGCTATTATGAAAATCGAATTCAACAATGCCAATACTGTTTTGAGTTCGACTTTTGCTTTCAAAAGCAGCTAAATTAAAACGTAAAAATTAACTATAGAAATTGAATTCTACTGTGCAAATATACTGTGCGTTATAGGAAGTTATAAACTGGATGGATCGAGCCCTGAATGCTGATTGGCTGACAGCCGTGGTATATCAGACCGTATACCACGGGAATGACAAAACATGTATTTTTACTGCTCTAATTACGTTCGTAACCAGGTTATAATAGCAATAAGGCACCTCGGGGGCTTATGGTATATGGCCAATATACCACAGCTAAGGGCTGTATCCAGGCACTCCGCATTACGTCGTGCATAAGAACAGCCATTAGCTGTGGTAAATTGTCCATATACCACACCCCCCTCGGGCCTTATTGCTTAAATAATGCACACTGAGAATGCCCTTCAAGCTAATCAGAAAGGAGTATTCAACAATGCCATGATATAAATATTTATATTCCGGACTCTGACATTGCTCGTTCTGATAATTCCTTTCTTTTAATGTTTTGTATTTGTGTGTATTGTTTTGTATTGTTAGGTATTACTGCGCTGTTGGAGCTAGAAACATAATAATTTCGCTGCACCTGTGATAACATCTGCAAAATATGTGTACGCGACCAATAAACTTTTATTTGATTTGACCCCGCTTACTCTTTAGCTATTATAATCAAGCCAGAGAGGAGACAGAGGTCTTTGCCTGGCATTGGGTCCTCTCATGGTCCTGTGTGTGTTATGAGTGTGAGACAGGATATGAGCAAGTGTGTGTGTGTGTGTTATTATGAGTGTGTGAGAGGGGATAGATCCAGAGGCAGTGGCCGGTGGCCTTTGCAGACCCTGAATACCAAATGCTGGTATCAAACCTCTGCATTATGCATCTTTAAAGCCCACACAAAGATAGCCATCACTGCTATCTACCGGACTGAAACCCACCCAGTCGCTTTGTAGCCTACCGCCCAGACAGAAAGGCCACACAGTCACTGAAGAGGCTTCCATTATTATTCCAGACAAATGTAAAGTTCTAATAAATTGATTCATGTGAAATGGAGGAAAGAAGGTCTAGTATTTGATGGGGGTTGTGTAGTGGGGTGTATTGTGTTGTGATGCCCAATCATGCCCTTCAGTTCACCTTCTCATATTTACGGTTATTACTTATCCATCCATCTCATACATTATACTGTATGTCACATGTCCAGATATTTGATGATCTGGTTTGGGAAATTATCTGAGACATGTATGAACCACAACAAATACTGAAACACATGAATATTGTATGCAATTCCAAACGAATAGCAATATTGTATATCTTATGAAGCACAATTTATGTTTCTCCTCACTCTGCTCCAAACAAGCTTGTGCTATACAGGCCCCTAGCTCCTATTAATATACTGTAGATCTAGACTCCATAGCCATGGACCTAATTGCTCCTTTGGATGTGTATTTTCTCCCTCTAGTTGGATGAAAAGCAGCCGATTCTGAGAAGCAGCAGATCCTCCTGCTTGATTCCTACACATCTGTCTGTCTGTCTGTTGGTCTGTTTCTGGAATTATTCATCAAAAGTAGCAGGTGTTACGTGAGCCGCATGTGTAAGCAGCTATCGTCCAGTATCACTGTATAGATAGAGAGAGAGAGAGAGAGAGAGAGAGAGAGAGAGAGAGAGAGAGAGAGAGAGAGAGAGAGAGAGAGAGAGAGAGAGAGAGAGAGAGAGAGAGAGAGAGAGAGAGAGAGAGAGAGAGAGAGAGAGAGAGAGAGAGAGAGAGAGAGAGAGAGAGAGAGAGAGAGAGAGAGAGAGAGAGAGAGAGAGAGAGAGAGAGAGAGAGAGAGAGAGAGAGAGAGACTCAGCTTGCTGCAGTAACTGTGTATCTCAGACAGATTCCTTCTAGTCTGTAAAGCATTGGACACAGTCAAAGCAGAGCTAGCTCTCCCTAGTGGAAAACATGCATGTGGCTATGGCTGTATTTGAGCTGATGCACAAGGCTGTGTTGGACAGGTGTGTGTGTGTGGCTAACACACCATACCCTGATGTTGGACAGACAGACTGGTTGTCAGAAGCCCAATGATGAGGAGGACGACCCAGAGAAAGATGTGTTGTTCAGAGACAACAGGGCCTGTCGCTCCACTGGAGAGAGATGGGGAGGAGAGGAGGAGGAGAGGAGGGCTATGACAACAGGAGCTGTGCGTTGTGAAGGACAAGCAATAAGGTGTGAAACAATAGGAAGAATGTTCAGGATGCAGGTCTTTTGTCAGAGTGGAAGAGCAGTGAGAGACCAGGCTTTAAGTCTTGGCAAAACACACGCACGCAAGGACGCACAAACACACACACTCACACACACGTACACATACACCAGGGTATCAGAGATAGCTGGACCTGTGGAGTGAGTAGTGTGAGTGTTGAATCCTCCAGCCCCTTTCTGCTCATCCATTACTAATACAATGAAAGGCTTCACTAACCCCACAGACAAAGACCAGGCGTCTCCTCTGGAAAGTGATTTGCGCTAGCGATTAAATTCCTGAGGCATATGTTGTTGTGAGTGTCACCCAACATAATACTCACAGAAGTGTGCGGTGCTGCACTCCCTCCCTGACTCACTCCCCCTGGGCTAAGTTGACTTTGATTTGCCTGAGTAGATTAGGTGGCTTTAGGTGGCGTCAGATTGCATTTTGATGGGATACTGTGTTGAATGGTGTTCAGGGAGATGAAGATGTCGCTTCGCCAAGGTGAGATGGTCTGAGAGCGGAGGAGAGAGGGGGGAAGGAGAGATGGAGAGAGAGGGGGGGGAGGGAGAGAGATGGAGGGATATAGAAAGAGAGAGGAATGGACAGAGAGAGAGATGGATGGGTAGAGAGCAGGTTAGAGAGAGAGAGAGAGAGAGAGAGAGAGAGAGAGAGACTAAGAGAAAGAGGAGAGGACAAGCTGACTGGATTAGCCTGAAAAGCATGTCATATTGCCTCTGACAACAGTCTCTTTCACAACAGTCTCTTTGACTTGGCTGAGGCCAAGCTGACACTCTCCAGCCACCATGTCTATAGCGTCGTCCCAAATAGCACCATCTCAGCTAACAATTCTAGAGAGAGAGAACGTTTTTGTAATGTTACCCATAATGTTCCCCTAATGTTTGAGTGTCCAGTTTTCTATGTTAGAAAAAACCTTCGGAGAACCTTTTTGGTGTTCAAGTTAGGAGAACATTCCCTTAATGTCAAACATAACTTATATAGAACGTGGTTAGAATATACAACAATAATGTTCTAGGTGCGTTTTATGGGACGTTGCAAGAACTTTCCTGTGACCAGTTTTCTGAGGGTTAGGAGAATATTAAATTAATGTCCCACCAAACATACACAAGGAAATGGTTGCCATGTTCTCAGAATATAAGAAATGAATGTTCTAGACATGTTTCATGAGAACATTGCGAGAACCTTCCTGTGACCAGTTTTCTGAAGGTTAGGAGAATATTCCATCAATGTCCCACCAAACATACACAGGAAATGGTTGCCATGTTCTCAGAATATAAGATATGAATATTCTATACACGTTTCATGGGACATAGGGACAGGGTTGTCAGCCTGTGCATTTTTCACTGGCTGTTCGCTGGTCGCAAAGACAATGATGAATAGGCAATTTAAACTTCTTCAAATAATTTGAAATTTTTGTCATTTAGTGACTTACAATTAGTGCATTCATCTTAAGATAGCTAGGTGGGACAACCACATATCACAGGCAAGTGTTGGTTCTGGAAACGGGGGGGGGGGGGGGGGAGTCGAGTCGAGGTTGAGAAGGGGGATTATTTAAGATACTCTTTGAAGAGGTAGGGTTTCAGGTGGCAGGACAGAGAAGAGCTTGGAGTGGGCTGAGCGGGAGCTAAGAGACCAGACGTGGTTTGAGCATAGCCTGAAGGTAGGGAGACCCGTCTTGAAGCCTCTGATTAGGGTCAAGTAGATCTTTCTGAGAGAGATGACGAGAGCACACTCAAGTGTTTTGGAAAGAAAGGATAAAAGGGATACAGGTCTATAGTTTCTGACGTCAGATGAGTCGAGTGTTGGTTTCTTAAGGAGGGGAGCGACTCTGCCCATTTTGAAGTTAGAGGGGACACAGCCAGTGGTCAGGGATGAGTTGATGAGGGAAGTGAAGAATGGGAGAAGGTCGGGGTCGAGCGGGCAGGTTGTCGGGCGGCCAGACCTCACTAGTCACAGGATTTCATCTGGAGAGAGAGGGGAGAAAGAGGTCAAGGCATAGGGTAGTTCTGTGTGACTGGGACCAGTGGACTCAATAGGCTGAGTGAATGAGGAGCGGATGTCATAAACATTATTTTTTAAAGTGGTTGACAAAGTCATCCTCAGAGAGGGAGGGGGAGGGGTGGAGGATTAAGGAGGGAGGAGAAGGTGGGAAATTGTTTCTTAGGGTTAGAGGCAGAAGCTTGAAATTTAGAGTGATAGTAAGTGGCTTTAGCAGGGGATACAGAGGAAGAGAATGTAGAGAGGAGGGAGTGAAAGGATAATAGGTCCTCCGGAAGTTTAGTTTTCCTCCATTTTCGCTCAGCTGCCCGCAGCCCTGTTCTGTAAACTATCAATGAGTCACTCAGCCACGGAGCAGGAGGGGAGGGCCGAGCTGGCCGGGAGCAAAGGGGACAGTGTGAGTCATAGGATGTGAAAAGGGAGGAGAGTAGGGTCGAAAAGGCAGAATCAGGAGACAGGAAGGAGAAGGATTTAGCATAAGGGAGAGATGATAGGATAGAAGAGGAGAGAGTAGTGGGAGAGAGAGAGCAAAAATTGTGACTGCGCATGACCATCTGGGTAGGGGCTGAGTGGCTAGGGTTGGAGGAGAGGGAGACAGAAAAGGAAACAAAGTAGTGATCAGAGACCTGTAGGGGGGTTCCAGTGAGATTAGTAGGGGAACAGCCTCTAGTAAAGATGAGGTCAAGCGTATTGCCTGCCTTGTGAGTTGGAGGGGATTGGGAAAGGGTGAGGTCAAAAGAGGCAAGGAGGGGAAAGAGAGAGTTGGAAAGAAATTAATCGAAGGCAGACGTCGGGAGGTTGAAGTTGCCAAGTACGAAGAGTGGTGAGCCATCGTCAGGAATTGAGCTAATCAAGGTGTCAAGCTCATTGAGGAACTCTCCAAGGGCACCTGGTGGGCGATAGATGACAACAATGTTAAGCTTGAGTGGACAAGTGACAGTGACAGCATGGAATTCAACCATTATTGGGTTAAAACACACATATACATTTGTGCACAACAACCACAGTTCATAAGGCGCAAATAGCTATACTGATCAAAAATATAAACGCAACATGTAAAGTGATGGTCCCATGTTTCATGAGCTGAAATAAAATATCCCCTAATCTTTCCATACGCACAAAAAGCTTATTTCTCTCACATTTTGTGCACACATTTGTTTACGTAAAATGTGCAGTTTTGTCACACAACACAATGCCACAGATGTCTCAAGTTTTGAGGGAGAGTGCGATTGGCATGCTGACTGCAGGAATGTCCACCAGAGCTGTTGCCATAAGCAGCCTCCAACGTCGTTTTAGAGAATTTGGCAGTACGTCCAACCGGCCTCACAACCGCAGACCACGTGTAACCACGCCAGCTCAGGACCTCCACGTCCGGCTTCTTCACCATCGGGATTGTCTGAGACCAGCCACCTGGACAGCTGATGAAACTGAGGAGTATTTCTGTATGTAATAAAGCCCTTTTGTGGGGAAAACCTCATTCTGATTGGCTGGGCCTGCCTCCCCAGTGGGTGGGGTGGGCCCTCCGTGTGGGCCCTCCCTGCCCTCCCACCACCCTCCCGGCCCTCCCACCACCCTCCCGGCCCTCCCACCCTCCAAGGGGCTGCACCCCTGCCCAGTCATGTAAAATCCATAGATTAGGGCCTAATTAATTTATTTCAATTGACTGATTTCATTAAATGAACTGTAACTCAGTAAAATCGTTGAAATTGTTGCATGTTGCATTTATATTTTTAGTCAGTATAAATGACAGGAAAGGGAAAGGGGATGCCTAAGAGAGCAGCAGTGTGATTCACATCAAGGCGCTATGTAGATATCTATGATAAGGGATATCCGTATCGCCCGTAGGCTACGCCACTGCTGTCGTCCTTACCTCCAATCGTTTATTGAAGTTGGATAATCTTTGGATTCCAACAGCAATGGCACCATTGGAAGACAGCTTGGACTGTAGCTTAAAAAGCCTATTCCTGCTCTTTTCCCGCGATCCATCAAACAACTTTGGTGTGTCATCATAGTGGTCTCTGACTTGTGGTCAGACTCGCTCAGGTGGAACAAACGTTCGCCTTTTTTCAATGCTGATTTGAATGTCATTGAGAAAGCAGAAAGGTGACACATTATTTTTTCAATTGTTCTGCTTTCAATGTAACGGATTCCAGTTACAGTAATTTTTTTAAATCAGTTACATCTAACGGATTACAAGTAATCCTTTACTCCCCAACCCTGTATAGGGAATAGTGTGCAATTTGGGACATGGCCTATAGCAGCAATGCATTAGAGATTCACAGGAACAGCCTTCCAAATCGAATATACGCCAAACATGAACTGATTTGGCTGTTCCAATTGATTTTCCATGTGTTGGTTTGGTGAAAGCATGGGGTCGGTATTGAAGGGTTAGGGGGGGTGGTGGGTTAGCTATGGTTTGTTGTGGAAAGGAGCAGGAGGAGGGTACTACAACAGGACAGTAGTATTTGGTGGATGTTACCAGAGGAGACTTTGAGCTGATGGAAAAACAGAGGTCTCAGAAACCATAAATACAGTCTCAGAAACATATAGGAACATGCAAGCTGTGTTAACATGCATGACTTGAGATATGAAGTTCTCTCTTGAACTTCTGCTATCTACAGACGCCTGCACATGTTAAAGGTAATCAGTCAGCCACACATGGAAGACAACAACACAACCCTATCCATGAATTACCCCTATAGTGTCATTAAGAAGTCTGACTAGAAGAAAAAACAAGATGTGTTCCTCTTCTTCTCCCAGCCTGTCAAAGCCCTAGAAAGCTCCGGTTTTCATGCACCTCCTAATGTTACACCCCTTATTTATTTACCTGTCTCTCCCACCTCCTGAATGAATTAAAGCCTCCAGTCCAATCCCACTGACAGATGGAGCAGTTTATCACATTAGATTTAACCTCATTTAGCAGGCAGGCTTTTCTCCCATTGATCAGAGACAGACATTGTCTACACTTATTTAGATCCGGGGGGGGGGGGGCAGAGAGACAGAGAGGGCGATAGAGTGTGAGAGATGGAGAGAGAGAGGGGGGGTGACATACAGAGTGAGAGACATACAGGGAGCGAGAGATTGCGATGGCGCCCTGTAGTACTCTTAACAGTCTGTATTAATGTAAGACCTTGGGAAGATTAATGAAATGACAAGATATTCACACATATTTCAACAGATGGTTGGTGCAATACAGGCTTTTCTGATTCCCTATCCTCACTCTTATTTTCCCTCTTGTTTGTAGTTGGGTCTTCTTATCACCTACAGTGAACTAATCTCATGCCGATACAACTGGACCCATCCATAGCTAGCCCATACACGTCCTCAGGTCTACATGTATGGAAATTGTGATTTCTGCCACTGTTTCTGTATTTCTGTTTCTGTCTACAGGAAACGCCATCCGGCCCATCGCCCTGCGTGCTGTATCCGCCATCGCCAGAACCCTGCCTGGCTTTCCCATCCTGGCCACTGGGGGCATCGACTCAGCAGAGTCTGGTCTGCAGTTCCTCCATGCTGGAGCTTCTGTCCTGCAGGTAACAGCACTGCAACCATCTCTCTCTCTCCCTCTCTCACGCTCTCTCTCTCTCTCTCTCTACCACTCTCTCTCTCTCGCTCTCTCTCTACCTCCCATTCTCTCTCTCCACTTCTCCCTCACCGCTGTCTGTATATCTCTCCTCTTTAACTCTGCAGGTAACAGCACTGCAACCATCTCTCTCTCTCTCTCTCTCTCTCTCTCTCTCTCTACCCTCTCTCTCTACCCCTCTTTCTCTCTCTACCCCTCTCTCTCTCTCTCTCTCTCTCTCTCTCTCTCTCTCTCTCTCTCTCTCTCTCTCTCTCTCTCTCTCTACCCTCTCTCTCTACACCTCTCTCTCTCTACCCTCTCTCTCTACACCTCTCTCTCTCTCTACCCCTCTCTCTCTCTCTCTCTCTCTCTCTACCCCTCTCTCTCTCTCTCTCTCTCTCTCTCTCTCTCTCTTTCTCTATATCTCTCTCTCTCTCTCCTTCTATCGCTCTCTCTCTCCAGCTCTCTCCTTGTTGAGGGCTTCTATCCAGCAGATACAATGATAGTACTGCAACCATCTGGTCTCCTCTATCTCACCATATACCATTTATACTAGGGGAGGCAGGTAGCCTAGTGGTTAGACCGTTGGGCCAGTAACCGAAAGGTCGCTGGTTGGAATACCTGAGCTGACAAGGTGAAAAATCGTTCGATGTGCCCTTGATCAAAGCACTTAACCCTAATTTGCTCCAGGTGTGCTGTACTACTATGACTGACCCTGTAAAACAAAACATTTCACTGAATCTATCTGGTGTATGTGACAATAAAACATATTTATTTTAATTTTTACTAGTAAACAGATTCAGACATGACAAACTGTACTGTTAAGTATATTTTACCTCAAGCTGGGCCACTGGCTGTGAAAATCATTGGTTGCGTTCAATATTCCATCTGCTGTGTGTATTTACATAGCACAATGTTACACTTACACTGGCTTGGTTTGTGTTGTCGTGGTAACTGTTATATCGGTCTGTGTGATCATGTTATGAAGCCTCAAACATACTGGTAGGCAGGCACAGCAGTGTGTCACTATGGCAGTATACAGACCAATGCCAAGAATTCCTTACTTCAACTTTATTACTTGAATATTCCCTCAACTTTTGATATTTAAATTGAAAGAGGGTTTTTTACTTCACTGTTCATTTAACTTCCCTCAGTGGTTCGTGCCTAGGGAGTAATCTGCAACAGAATCAGCATGCAAATTGAATCACAATTTGTGAATAAATGCATCCACTTTTTATGTTTATTTCTTTATAGATGATTTCATATTTTGGTAATACCACCCCTCCACCTGCGCAGTCATATCTTAACACAGGGGATCTGAGGAGTCTCAGTGCATGCAACTAGAGATTCCTCCCACTGAATTAATGGGAAAAGTTAATTACAGAATAAAAAAGTAACGCTCTCGATCAAATCAGAATGCCATCTATTTGGGGAGGTGTGTTCTCTCTTTTGAAAAGCCTTCATTTGTATTCCATTGAGCACGACTCAATCATAATTTGAAATTTCATTCATTTGTAGGTTTTTTTACCTTGATTAAAGAGAATACAAGTTTGTCATTGTAAATATACAATTTAATGGATGAATTATACGTTAGCTTCAGTTAAGTTTGGGGAACTTTCTGTGGTTAAAAGATGCTTGGGTTTTTTCATGTGATGGGGATAGCACAAAGGTGTTTGTAATTTTGCTTTAAATGGAATCATACACATACAGCCATCTTTTATTCCAAAAGCAATTCCGAATGACGTCTTTCCCATGGCCTGAACACATTCATCAAAAAGACTGCATGGATCTGTATTTCTCTGTTTTTCTCAGACATACAACAGTAAGATGGTGCCTGTGCAATACATGCACACACAGTAGCAAATTAATATGAATCGCCAAGGAAATTAGCAGTGAAAAGGCATTGAATGCAGAATGGGTCTAAAACAATATGTTGTAATCCTGGTTTTTACAATCAGCACGTCTTGTCATTCTGACACTGAAGACTGAAGAACGATGGTGGGTGTTGAATGTGAGAATCACTGCTATGGGCTTTGTGGATTGTACTGTAGTACAGGAAGAGAGACATACTGTGTTGTCTGAAATAGACGTGATTGGTTCTGCGATGCATCAGACACATTCTTCTCAGAACAAACAATGTGATGAAGTCCATTCAGGAACTACCCATCTCTCATAGACCCGTCATTGCTTCTTGGCCTTGAAGATTTTATAAAGAAGTTGTTGCAAAGGGAAGCCTTGAAAGTATGCTTGTCATTTACAATACATGATGAGAGCACATCATTTGATTGATTTTCAGGTAGATGATGTATAATAATGTTCCTTAAGAAAACCTTAACTGAAAAGCCATGTCAGTGAAAACCCAGTGAATCTACTTTCAAAAAAAGTTTTCTAAACCATTATTTGACAGACGTTAAAGCTTCGAGAAGGAAAAGGCCAAAAATGCTGTATAGCTAAAATATATCGTTGTAAATTCACATACTGTAGTCAGGGGTTGATGCGATCCACTTGTAAATCGATACTTCTTAGTTAATTCATTACCAAAAACATTCATTTGCAATGACCCTGGAGGGGTTCTCTCTCTCCTTCTCTCCCCTTCTCTCTTTCCTCATGGCTCTCCTTCGCCATGTGCCTATCAACTACTACATGTGTGCAATATTAGTTTTTTTACTGCACCATTACGATGTGAATAAGATACATATGATACATAACATACATCTTATAATCGCTTTCTTGTATTCAATGCAATAATTGATAAATGTTATTTACATTTACATTTAACATTTAAGTCATTTAGCAGACGCTCTTATCCAGAGCGACTTACAGTTAGTGATTACATTTATTTATTTTTTATACTGGCCCCCCGTGGGAATCGAACCCACAACCCTGGCGTTGCAAACGCCATGCTCTATCAACTGAGCTACATCCCTGCCGGCCATTCCCTCCCCTACCCTAGACGACGCTGGGCCAATTGTGCGCCGCCCATGAGTCTCCCGGTCGCGGCCGGCTGCGACAGAGCCTGGATTCGAACCAGGATCTCTAGTGGCACAGTTAGCACTGCGATGCAGTGCCTTAGACCACTGCGCCACTCAGGAGTACTATAAAGTAACAATGTGCTATCCCAGTTTTGTCTTTGTTTATTTTTCATCATTTTGATTGAATTGTAAAGTTGCTGCTTCTTTATGGCGATTTAGCCGGTGATGGAGATTCAGCCAGTGATTTTATCGACATGTCTTTAGAAGGAGATGGAGCTATATTTCAATGATGACCAACCAGTTCGATCTTAATGACCCAAGGTGACCATTCCCCTTGTCCTTGGTGCATGTCAACAGTTCTGAACTGCCATGAAAGACCCATTGTCAAGTAGCTAACATGACTTGTTGTGTGAGCCCTGTAAACATCAGGAATTCGTAATAGTACCTTTTGAAAACATCCAAACGTCGCCAGCATGAGCAAAATGAATAGCAGTCCATTCAACATGCGAACTATTCAACTTTTCAGAGGAAAGGTTACCTGTCTGTCCACCTCACTACAACCCCTAACTGAACTCTACTGGAAATTGCTCATATTCATTGACTTGTAAAAATGTATTTACTTCCCCCCCAGACTTGGTTTCTCTTTTACCTGAAGATCAAGACTAAATATCAGTGGTTAGTAGCTAAGTATCAGACATAGGAGCTGAAATCAAAAGCACTGAGGTTGGTTCATCCATAGTCATTGTAGCATTTGAAAGCTGAATGAATCGATCTTTCTTTTGGCGAAGACGCTGTTCTACTAAATGCCAGGATTCTATCATTGGGAATAAAAGAGCTGACAGAGTCAGAGAGAAAGAGAGGGACAAAAAGAGAAAGAGGGAGAGGTCGAGAGGGAGAGGGAGAGCAGGGAGAGGGAGAGCAGGGAATCTAAAAGCATTTCAGATCTCAGAAGGAGTTGAAATCAATGCACAGCCCCAGTTTTCAGAGCAGATAAAAAGGACCTGCTGTCTCAATTGCCTGAAAACTACTTAGAAATTCTCACTTTGATTTATTTCAGCAGTCAGCTACATTAACGTTAAATGCAGCACGTGAGGACATCACATACTTTGATGTTCTGAGCCAAATCAAAAGCACTAATGGACATTCTCCTACACACACAAACACACATACACACACTGTAAGGCCCAGATTCAGCTGTGGGACTCCTCTGAAGATATAATAATTTATTTCATAAAGCAAACTCACTCTCAATTTACTTATTATAGAACATATTCTGTCATAAAAGAATGTGCAGTGTGTGTATGCTTGTGTGTTTGGTGTCCGCTTGCTAATGCATACATTCATGTATTTTCCGACCATATTCAACCAATAAGCCTTTACAGGTGGACTGATAAGAGAATACTTGCTACAGTACATGACAGTACAGTAAACTGCTGTACCTAGCCGTTTAATACAAATTGATTCATATTTACTCTCTAATGGCTCTCATAAAGAAGACTGTCCTCAGATATCTGCTGACGGCTCTCTCCTCCGTTGGTGGACGGACAGTATTTCACATGTTTTTCTCAAGAGAGACCTGCTCTCTTTCCCTCTGATGTAAATGAAGGTGGTGGTGGAGTGCACAACAACACGTTTTCAGCCCCATGTTTTCGTTTTCCTTCACCATCACTCTGCTCCAACAACAAGCATTGGTATATTTTTCACTTCTTTTTGATCAGAGATATACAGTGCATTCGGAAAGTATTCAGACACCTTCCCTTTTTCCACATTATGTTACGTTACAGCCTTATTCTAAAATTGATTACAGTATTTTTTTCCCTCATCAATCTACACACATTACCCCACATTACCCCACATTACCCCATAACACAGGTTTTTAGAAATGTTTGCAACTTGATTACACATTTTTAACTGAAATACCTTATTTACATAAGTATTCAGACCCTTTGCTATGAAACTCGAAATTGAGCTGCATCCTGTTTACATTGATCGTCCTTGATGTTTCTACAACTTGATTGGAGTCCACCTGTGATCAATTCAACTGATTGGACATGATTTGGAAAGGCACACACCTGTCTATATAAGGTCCCACAGTTGACAGTGCATGTCAGAGCAAAGGTCGAAGGAATTGTCCGTATAGCTCCGAGACAGGATTGTGTCAAGGCACAGATCTGGGGAAGGGTACTGAAAAATGTCTGCAGCATTGAAGGTCCCCAAGAACACAGTGTCCTCCATCATTCTTAAATGGAAGAAGTTTGGAACCACCAAGACTCTTCCTAGAGCTGGCCGCCCGGCCAAACTGAGCAATCAGGGGAGAAGGGCCTTGGTCAGGGAGGTGACCAAGAACCCGATGGTCACAGAGTTCCTCTGTGGAGATGGGAGAACCTTCCAGAAGGAAAACCATCTCTGCAGCACTCCATCAATCAGGCCAGACGGAAGCCACTCCTCAGTAAAAGGCACATGACAGCCCACTTGGAGTTTCCCAAAAGGCACCTGAAGTACTCTCAGACCATGAGAAACAAGATTCTTTGGTCAGATTAAACCAAAATTGAACTCTTTGGCCTGAATGCCAAGCGTCACGTCTGGAGGAAACCTGGCACCATCCCTACGGTGAAGCATGGTGCTGGCAGCATCATGCGTGGGGATGTTTTTCAGCAGCAGGGACTGGGAGACTAGTCAAGGGTTGTGAATACTTTCTAAATGTTGTGTCTTTACCTCCTAGAATGGGTAGTGTATAGTCCTAATAACTGACATAGTTTCCCTGTGAATCACTGAAATGTAATGCATGTTCACAGTTGTTTCTCCCCCCCTACTATTTGTTGTAACGATGTAGACATCCTTATCAGAAATGTATTCTGTTGGAGCAGGGCATATAGGGGCAGGCAACAAGCAGCTTTTTTTCTTTTAACAAGCAGCGCTATGCAAATCAGAATCCTAATGAAAGCATATCTCCGAGCCAAAGCTTGAGAGAATAAATGCCTTAATTTTCACAACATGGGGCCAGTCGCTGGTGAATTAACTTTTTGAAATACACAAATGACACAGCAGCACAGATTCACGTTCATTCCCCCTCTAGAAATAATTTGTTATGACTATCTCAGAGCAATGTAAAACAACATTGACAAAACCTCGCCCCCCTAACCTAACCCAAGTATCTCAAGTAGGAGTGCTGATCTAGGATCAGTTTTGTCTTTTCGATCATGATGTTTAAGAGTACATGGACAAGAAGGACCTGATCCTTAATCAGCACCAATACTCTGAGATGCTTTGTGAAAACAGGCCCCGACCTCAGTCTGGTCTGTTTGATGTGGTGTTCCCCTAGGTTCAGTACTCGGCGCGTTACCATTCAGTCTCGTGTTAATCCTGGAGTTGTTCTCAGGCAGATCAATGCAGGGCGATGTCAGCTCAGCTCAGCTCATAGATGGTGGTGTCTGATAAGCACGTCGTCTTATCTCTCCGGCTGCTCTAAGACTCACCATGGCACCGTGGCTTCTGTCAAAATGAAGTGGTGGAGACAGACAGACGCACAAAGACAAGGTTTCCCAGTGTGTGATGCAGATCAGATAGTCTCTCTCTTTGCTGAAGGAAGGAGAGAGAGGATAAACCATGTGAATGGGGCTCACCCAGGAGATTTACTACACGCCTGCCTTTCACCACTCTGCTCTAACTGACTGCTGCCGTGATAAGCCTTATTCCATCTGACTAACCTTTAATTAAATAAATAGATTCCATTGTAAATGAGTGGAGACTGTAAGCAGTGTGTAGGTAGTGTGGTATCTGAGACCTAGAAAACGCTGGCTTGGACCCAAACACTTTGGTTTTTGCTCTAGCACTACACAGCTGATTAAAATAGCCAACTCATCATCAAGCTTGAATTATTTGAATCAGCCGTGTAGTGCTAGGGCCCTAGAGTATGGCCGAATTACATACTCATTCTCCATTAGCACCACTAAAAATATTTGTGGGTGTGCGTCAGCTCATGCTTTTCACTGGACCAAGTTAGTGTAATAACATCATTTGTGTGTGTGTGTGTGTGTTTCTGTGCATGCTTTCATGTGTGCGTGCGTGTATGTGCGATTTTCCGCCACTAGGTGTGCAGCGCAGTGCAGAACCAGGACTTCACTCTGATTGAAGACTACTGCCTGGGCCTAAAGACCCTGCTCTACCTGAAGAGCATCGAGGAGCTACAGGACTGGGATGGCCAATCACCTCCCACGTTACGCCACCAGAAGGGCAAACCTGTCCCGCGACTGGAGGAACTGGTGGGCAAGGTGAGTGATTGACAGCTGATCCAACCATTAGCGTAGCTCAATCTACCTGTACGCACTCAGCCATTAGCATTGCACTGTGACTGCACTTCCCCCTCGCTACTCCTACACCCCTCCATTTACTTGGTCCTAATAACAGCTTGGCCCTCTTGGTCTTGGTCCCTTGACCCGTCCATTATAAACCAGACATCATCATTTCAACAGCAGACGACATGCAGGCATTTAGTTACTGCATAACTAGTATTACTGCGACACATCTGTACCTGTGTATTTACATCATACGATTGGTGGCGGCCTGGACATTCTCACATTGCAATTACAGCATTGTCCACGCTGAATGTTAAGTGCTCTGTTCTATTCAGAGCTACAGCTGATTTCAAGGCTGCTGTTTCGTCTTCCAGCTACCAGGATCTGACTCACTGAAGGAGCTCACAGATCAACCTGCTGAGGGATGGTGTAATATCAGATTTGAATCAAAAGAGGTGGCTTTGTCTGAAATCCCCTCCTATAATAACTTGGCTAAGAGCAGGTGCTTTTGTCACTGATTCTGGCACTAATGTAAATGGCCAGACATGCCTATGATGAATAGCTTAGATACTATAAATTCAAATTCAAAAAGGCCAGACGGTGAGGAAAAGTCCCAATGGTTTATTATTGTTAGTTTACTTTGAAATAGAACATCAATCATTCTCAGAAAACGATTTGTACAAGCGCCGTCTTAATCCAATGCCAGTCGTTCATAACACAATACAAAATGAAAAAATCTCAAATCAAATTTGACAAAAGCCAATTGTCAAAACATTCCCTCTATTAGGTTTTACAGTCCACAATTTTGCATTTCTACAATCTCTCATATTTATGGGAAAAATAGGAAATAAATGTGAAATGGCCAGAATGAATGTAAATGAGGGAAAATACAACTTCAGTAAACTCTTTTCAACGTTCCAAATTAGAGGTGGTTATCAGATCACAGGCGTGTGGGTTCTACACCAACAAAGGGTTTTCAACCAGATTTACTACAGTCCTGACGACGAGACATCTCACCGCATCACAAATGCAACAGTTTAAATGCTAATGCTAAATGAGTGGAGGAGTGGAGGATGAGAGAGGAAGGAATAAAAGAGTAGGAGGTGAGGAATATCAGAAAAGTAGAAACAGTAATTCCTTCATCTGTTGCTGTATAGCTCTCCATTGTTGTGGGGAATTGTCAGCACAACAACAACAATTACAGCAGAAGAGGTAGTGGTGTTGTCTTGAAGCTGAGAGAGAGAGAGAGAGAGAGAGAGAGAGAGAGAGAGGGGAGAGAGAGAGAGAGAGAGAGAGAGAGAGAGAGAGAGAGAGAGAGAGAGAGAGAGAGAGAGAGAGAGAGAGAGAGAGAGAGAGAGAGAGAGAGAGAGAGAGAGAGAGAGAGAGAGAGAGAGAGAGAGAGAGAGAGAGAGAGAGAGAGAGAGAGAGAGAGAGAGAGAGAGAGAGAGAGAGAGAGAGAGAGAGAGAGAGAGAGAGAGAGAGAGAGAGAGAGAGAGAGAGAGAGAGAGAGAGAGAGAGAGAGAGAGAGAGAGAGAGAGAGAGAGAGAGAGAGAGAGAGAGAGAGAGATATCTCCCTGGGGCAACGTGGTGCTGGATACACTAACTGATGCTAGCGCAGAGTGACACCAGGAAAGGACCAATCACTCACATCGCAGACCACATGCTCTCAGACGACAACATTACCCAGAGTAGCTTTTATATGAATAATATTTATATTCTGGCTTTTACGTAGAAGGAAATAAGGCTTTGTGGACTCTTTTGGACATTGTTTTTTTTTAAGGTCAGCTCTCACGTAAGTCTGTATTACATAGTATAAAATAGCCCTGGGCCCGGTTTCCCAAAAGCATCTTAAAGCTAACTTTATTGTTAGAACCTTCGTAGGAGCATCGTTAAATCTCTGAGGTGTTTTCCAAAACCATCATTATTAACATTGCACTTGAAAACACTTGTAATCTAACGCCTGCCTCAGACCACTTCTAGAACAGCTAGTGCGTCGTTAGATGCTTTTTTGCCCTCCCGCGTCACTTTATACACAAGATCTCCGCTAAACATAGAATCACATGGTTTATCCATCTCCCTGTGACTGACGATAACCTTAGAACAAAGTTGACTACAACAAATACAAAGTTGGCAATGTTTTTGCAATTGATACAAACAAGCGACGTATAAAAATATGTTTCAAATTAAAATAGAGATGACTGCATTCAAATATAAATACAGTAGGCCTATTTTAATCGTATTGAAATACATTTCATGTTCAATCAATTGAGTTCTATTTCTCTACTTCTAGGCTACTGTCTGTAACTTGTCTCAATATATTTCATAATGTCTATCCTAACATGTGCGCAATGATGTGCCAAATCTGTGATTGTGCTTTTTTTATTGGGTAAGCATTAGAATAAGCCACCTCAAAATTTGCAGCCGTAGGTGGTAATACACTATATATACAAAAGTATGTGGACACCCCTTCAAGTTAGTGGATTTGGCTATTTCAGCCACACCTGTTGCTGACAGGTGTATAAAATCAAGCACACAGCCATGCAATCTCTATAGACAAACATTGGCAGTAGAATGGCCTTACTGAAGAGCTCAGTGACTTTCAACGTGGTAACGTCATAGGATGCCACCTTTCCAACAAGTCAGTTTGTCAAATTTCTGCCCTGGTCAACTGTAAGTGCTGTTATTGTGAAGTGGAAACGTCTACGAGCAACAACGGCTCTGCCGCAATGTGGTAGGCCACACAAGCTCACAGAACGGGACCGCTGAGTGCGGAAGCGCATAGCGCGTACAAATCGTCTGTCCTCGGTTGCAACACTCAATACTGTTTTTCAAACTGCCTCTGAAAGCAACTTCAGCACAAGAACTGTTCATCGGAAGCTTCATTTTATGGGTTTCCATGGCAGAGCAGCCGCACATAAGACTAAGATCACCAAGCACAATGCCAATTGTCAGCTGGAGTGGTGTAAAGCTCGCTGGCATTGAACTTTGGAGCAGTGGAAACGCGTTCTCTGGAGTGATGAATCATGCTTCACCATCTGACAGTTCGACTGACTAATCTGGGTTTGGCGGATGCCAGGAGAACGCTACCTGCCCGAATGCATAGTGCCAACTGTAAAGTTTGGTGGAGGAGGAATAATGGTCTGGGGGGTGGGTTTCATGGTTCGGGCTCCTTAGTTCCAGTGAAGGGAAATCTTAACGCTACAGCATACAATTACATTCTAGACGATTCTGTGCTTCCAACTTTCTGGCAACAGTTTGGGGAAGGCCCTTTCCTGTTTCAGCATGACAATGCCCCCGTGCACAAAGCGAGGTCCATACAGAAATGGTTTGTCGAGATCGGTGTGGAAGAACTTGACTGGCCTACACAGAGCCCTGACCTCAACCCCATTGAACACCTTTGGGATGAATTGGAATGCCGACTGTGAGCCAGGCCTAATCGTCCAACATCAGTGCACAACCTCACTAATGCTCTTGTGGCTGAATGGAAGCAAGTCCCAGAAGCAATGTTCCAACATCTAGTGAAAAGCCTTCCCAGAAGAGTGGAGGCTGTTATAGCAGCAAAGGGGGGACCAACTCCATATTAATGCCCATGATTTTGGAATGAGATGTTTAACGAGCAGGTGTCCACATACTTTTGGTCATGTAGTGTATCTCTCTAGGAGCTGATCCGTCAGTACTGTGAAATAATTATAATGTTATGATAAGATTTGAATTGAGAAAGCTGATCCGAGAGCAGCACTGCCTTTCTTTCGATCCTATCAGTATCAACACATGCTTCAACGACGAACTTAGCGACCGTTCTCTCTGCATGGTGTCCGTTGTAGGAAAGATACATCGTTAAAACACTCATAAGTATCAGGAAAGTATCGGTATCAGGAAACCGGGCCCAGGTCTTCTACTTTTAGTTGGGAGATTTCAAACGTTGCTTTACATTTGGCAAAAAAATATGACCGTTTTTTTGTGTGTTTATCGGTGGATAGGTACAGGTAACTGCCAAAGTAAAGGAAACACTTGCGTAAATGAGGGATGCGAAGCATATTGAAAGCAGGTTCTTCCACACAGGTGTGGTTCCTGGGTTAATTAAGCAATTACCATTCCATCGTGCTTAGGGTCATGTATAAAAATGCCCAGTTGCCCATTATTTTGGCTACCATGGCTAGAAGAAGAGATCTCAGTGACTTTGAAAAAGTAGCATAGGGGGTTTTAAGTGAGTGTGTGTATGTGTGTGTATGTGTGTGTGTGTGTGTGTGTGTGTCAAATCAAATTGTATTTGTCACATGCTTCATAAACAACTGGTCTAGACTAACAGTGAAATGCTTACTTACAGCATTTTCCAACAATGCAGAGTTAAAGATAAACAACAATTTAAAAAATGGTGTGTGTGTCTCAGTCACCAGATCTCAACTCAATTGAACTCTTATGGGAGATTCTGTAGCGGCGCCTGAGACAGCATTTTCCATTACTATCAACAAAACACCAAATGACGGAATTTTTTATGGAAGAATGGTGTCACATCCCTCCAATATAGTCCCAGACACTTGTAGAATCTATGCCAAGGCGCATTGATGCTGTTCTGGCGGCTCGTGGTGGCCCAACGCCCTATTAAGACACTTTATGTTGGTGTTTCCTTTATTTTGGCAGTTACTTGTAGATAGGAATGCCTCATAGCGTCCATGGAGGCCTGGTGTACAGGGCTAGCCTGGGCCCTGTCTTTGACTTAGTGGACAGTATAGATAGAAAGTGACATCTCACCTGTGTCAGTGTGTAGGGCAGCTGTTGCCGCGAGGCAGAGGAACAGTGGCATTGACCCAATGAGACAAATACACCAAGCACACCATAGGGGGAGGGGGGGCAGGATCACATTACTTACAGTACAGTCAAGGCAAGAGTGTGCGTGCGTGCGTGCTTCAGAAAGTCAGACTCAAAGGTAGAGTAGTCGGAGGGAAAAAAAGGTTTGGTAGAGAGAGACAGTGAGAGAAACAGTGAGAGAGACAGTGAGGCTGTGTGTGTCAGAGTGCCCAAGACATTTGTGAGAAAGGTAAAGAAAGAAACCTCAAATGGAAGAAAGAGAGGTAGTTAGCGAGAGACGAAGCTCATAAAAGAGAAAAAGAACGTGAGAAGAGAAGAGAAGTCACTGTCACTGCAATTCCCAGAAATGTCAGTTGATAAAAGGAGTAGGAGCGTTCAGCTAAATACATATTTTTTCTCTCTCGCTCTGTTAATATAAGTAGTGAGAGAGAATGCTGTCTCAAATAGTCTGCCTCGGTGGCAATCCATGCTCTCTCATGGGATGACTTGTCCTTATTTCACCGTTTAGAGTGTGGAGTCCAATTTCAGTGAACTTCAGTCCTTCATAAGTAATTTAAGAAGTAGGCTGAAGTTACCTCAATAGTATATCAAATAATTATTTTGGCTGTGCTTCAATAGTGAGTGGCTACATCAAACAAATTCATTTTTTGGGCTGTCAACACAGGTTCATGTACAGCTGCTTGCACACAGTCCACAGTCTTGGCTGGACTCTGGAACATGCAAATAACATGCCAGACATTAAATCCCTGCTACTGCAATACTAAGAATAAGAATGTATTTAACTTTTATAGCGCTTTTCAAAGAATCTCAAAGTGCTTTAAAACACACACAAAAACTTGAAGCACAACATCATGAGATGAACAGTCATTATAAAGTTCATGGCTTGAGTGGTCATCTGAGAAAAAACTAAAACATTTATAAAAAATAAATAAAGAGCAAGCATCATGTCCAGGGGGTGTACTTGTCCATCAACCTGCCTCACGCTACAGAAACAGACAAGGCTTACTTTACTGCAATTAAGAATGCACTAAGCACACGCCTGGTATGCAGTACATACTGGGTCACAGCATCAGCAGAAACATGGAGTACATGGTACAAACTGAAGTGTAGACCCATCACTCTACTGCATGGTGATTACAACCCTGTGAGCTGACAGTAACAGTTAGGCTTATGAGAAGCTAGCTAACGTGTGAAGCTAACATGTGCTCCATGTGGGACTGCTCATGCCCCAGACGGGAGGCTCAGCACCACAGGTATTTGTTAGGCAGCAGGCTGGAACAGGCGATGAGACCCACTACTGGGCCGACACAGGGAGGGAGAGCTCCACAGTCTCCTAGAACTAGCCCAATGCTACCCCTTTGTTGTGTCTCTCCTGGTATCTCCACCCCCACACAGCCTCCCAGTCTCCTCCTCCCCCTCCTACTCTTTCTCCTCCTCCACTTCCTCCTCTCTGCCGGTGCCAATGCCAAACAAGGGGTGGGAGTGAGAGCGGTGTTGCTGGCTAGGCTCCCCCTGAGCTGCTGCACAGTTGGGGGGTGGTTGTTAAATAGTGGTTTGGCCGTCTATATGGCACGGCAGAGGCTGGTTGAGCTTGGCAGGCCTGCAGGGGAAATGAAGCCCTGGACCAGCCTGACCTACCCCCTCTCTGCTGGGGGCCTGCCTGGCAACACTCTGGCTCAGGTGAGGTGGTGTTGGGGGCAGTGGTCGTACTGACTACACTGATGTTCTATTGCTTTATTGAGGGAAAGTTGATTGAAGTATTTTCGTAGTTATTTCCTCCAATGGCAGGTAGTCTAGCGGTTAAGCGCATTGGGCCAGTAACCGAAAGGTTGCTGGTTCGAATCCCCGAGCCATCTAGGTGAAAAATCGGTTGATGTGCCCTTGAGCAAGGATAAGAGCATCTGCTAAATGACTTAAATGTAAAATTATGATAGTGCACCTTGTTGCCATTTTGTTTGTTGGTACTGATAGAGAAACCACAATATGTCTCTAAAAGGCACAAAATACAGCTATTTGAATCGTAGATTGTCAAAGTTACCAAGAGTAAGAGTACCTTTACTTGACACATGTATAAGTGGTACGTACAGGATACACATGGTATACAGCGTACAGGATACACATGGTATACAGCGTACAGGATACACATGGTATACAGCGTACAGGATACACATGGTATACAGCGTACAGGATACACATGGTATACAGCGTACAGGATACACATGGTATACAGCGTACAGGATACACATGGTATACAGCGTACAGGATACACATGGTATACAGCGTACAGGATACACATGGTATACAGCGTACAGGATACACATGGTATACAGCGTCCAGGATACACATGGTATACAGCGGCCAACAAAATGCTTACTACAGGTTCCTTCTCGACAATGCAACAACAATAATCAAATATAAGAATAGGAACATAAAGTAAATGGCTCAGTGGAATAGAATAAACATTTGAGCATAAATGTAATACAGGAAGGCACAATTTATAGTCCAATAATTACACCTGTTTTGGGGAAGGGGGGATTCGGGGGCAAGTGTTTAAAATTGGGCAATATTTACAATCATAATAAGAGTCTGGTAGCAGTGTGTGTGTGTGTGTGTGTGTGTGTGTGTGTGTGTGTGTGTGTGTGTGTGTGTGTGTGTGTGTGTGTGTGTGTGTGTGTGTGTGTGTGTGTGTGTGTGTGTGTGTGTGCGTGTGTGTGCGTGTGCGTGCGCATGTGTAGATGTGTGTGTGCATGCGTGCGTGCGTGGATGCGCATGTGTGGATGAGTGTATGTCTGTGTGAGTGTGTGCGTAAGTGAGTGCATGTTTATTTTATTTAATTTTTTATTTCACCTTTATTTAACCAGGTAGGCCAGTTGAGAACAAGTTCTCATTTACAACTGCAACCTGGCCAAGATAAAGCAAAGCAGTGCGATAAAAACAACACAGAGTTACATATGGGATAAACAAAACGTACACCTTAGCATGTGTGCTAAGGTGTGGAGAATCAGTGCAGGTGGTCAGTCCAGTTCAAGTGTGATGGCTTGTAGATATAAGCTGTCTCTAAGCCTGTTGGTATCAGACCTCATGCACCGATACCGTCTGACCGACAGTAAGGGAGTGAACAGCTCGTGGATGGGGTTTATATGGTCCTTGATGATGCTTCAGACCTTCCTCAGGCACTGTTTCCAGTAGATGTAAATGTCCTGACATTGTTGTCAATTAAAGGTAGGATCAGGTTGAAATACAGATCAGGTATCCACTCACTAGCCTTTAAATTTCTCTCCCAACGTGTTCAGTACATCAATTACACCCACTGTTTATTCTGTTTGAACCACCTGCTTATGTGAGTAACACCAGTCCAGGTGTGGGCTGTGGAGTCCAGACCATACTGTGGCTGCATCCCAAATGGGACCTATTCCCTATGTAGTGCCCATAGGGCTCTGGTCAAAAGTAGTGCACTATATATAGAATGGGGTGCCATTTGGGACACAACACAGCCTGTGGTAAATGTTATGAGAAGTGAAAGGGGAGTCAGCCTGTCCTCCAGACCATTAGCCAGACCGTCCTCCCGACCAGAGTACAGATGTACGGTTATTGCCACGGCTGTCTGCTTCCTCTATGGGATCTTTCATTAGACCACCCTCATATTCGGCCCCTGAGACAGAGGCCAGATCATGTCTCTGAGCCACTTGTGTGTTTGTTATTAGGGACCTCTGGTGGGCGGGCTGGCTGGCTGACTGGCTGGCTGACTGGCTGGCTGACTGGCTGGCTGGCTGGCTGGCTGGCTGGCTGACTGGCTGGCTGGCTGGCTGACTGGCTGGCTGGCTGTCTTTCTGACTGTTGGGAGTAGGTGGGGTTGACAGTGAGAGAAGGAGAGAAACCCTGCTGTTTACACCACGCTAGGTGAGGCACTGTCCGGACGTGTTGGTCTGGCCAAACATCAGCTAACATGTCTCAATGTTCAGTGCCTTCATTGTCCCCCACGATGAAATCGGGGAGGGGACTGTGGATCTGTCTCCGTCCATTCGTTCGTACGTTTGTACATTCATTTATGCAATATATCAGACCGCACTGGGCCGATTCTGACGAAACTTGGGTGAATGAAGCGTCTTGCCATAGAGATCCGGCATTTACAAAATTACACTGATTGCGGGAGCTATAGTAATTAACAGAAATTTGGAGATTTGGAAACCAAGCTTACTCATGTGTGTTTTGTGGGACTTGTGTGGTATGATGCGGCCAAATCAGACTGAATTGGGCCCAAATTGGTTTGCATATTGATTAATGTTAACGAACATTCAACACAAGTCAACAAGTCATTTGCAGGAACTTTTTAATTGCCACTTTGGGGTTTTGGAGATGAGTTTCAAAAGCAGCGTTTCACCCACACAATGTTTACATGGGAGGTGATTTTCCAACCTGTAAAACTGTGATCTGTACCGACAGACAAGACAACAGACTCCTCTCCACTCACGGCATAATTTATGAAGGCAGATCAGATGCACATACAATACAGGTTATTAGTTCCTCCTGCTACACTGCTCTCTTGATTAACAGTTTAAAGAAACAGAACAAAATACAACACACAAACAAATCAAACTGATGACAAGTTATTGTGTTTGTTTGTTTACCCATTAGGGGAAGGAACACACTGGCATCCAATTAAGGGTTGTTGTGTGATTGTTTTACGACGTGGCTGACGCTCGCTGCTTGGCAGTTTGGGTAAAATACTATGGCACCAAACGCACCCAATCTCTCTCTCCTCTCTCTCTCTTTGCTGTGGTCGGTTTGGTGGGCCTTCATCTCTGGTTGTGGTTTCCCCAGCCCCTTCCTTCCACTCTGTGGTTTATAGCCATGGACCTTAGAGGCTAATATACATTTTAATGTTCTGTAATAGCAGGGGAAAGGAAGGAGAGGTAGGGAAAAAACAACAACAGCGGAATAACTGTTGGATTAGAACCTATCTGGTACTACTGTCCCTGGTTTAAATTAAGATATATACATTTAGGTTTTCACGTTTAATTATGGCACATTGTAAGCAGTACTTAAGTGAGGATGAATCACCCAATTTTTATGCTGCCGGGGTTGTTGATGCTTTTCTTTTCTTTCTTTCTTTAGACTCGTGACCTGATCTCTTTTCTTAATGGCAGCGTGTATTTGAGGGAGCAATAAGCCTTAATGTTGTTAGATATACAGTAGAGAGGCCTAGCTCACAGAGGGTTGGAGGGCTTCTTTGGAGTGTGGCCTGGCAGCACAATATGCATAGGGGACTGCTTTCCAGTGTTTTGACCTTGAAGTTTTTCATGTGGACGGCCTTGTGTGGACGGACGGAAGGACAGACAGACTGCCTTGAGATTCCTTTTGAAACATAAGGGCTCGATAGGGTAGTGTATAATTCCTTTAAAAGTCAGACATTGCACATACGTCTAATGATTTGGACATAGGCTGTCCTTAAGTGAAATGTACTTATGTGTACCTACGTACAGTTGAAGTCGGACGTTTACTTACACCTTAGCCAAATACATTTAAACTCAGTTTTTCACAATTCCTGACATTTAATCCTAGTAAAAATTCCCTGTCTTAGGTCAGTTAGGATCACCACTTTATTTTAAGAATGTGAAATGTCAGAATAATAGGAGAGAATGATTTATTTCAGCTTTTTATTTCTTTCATCACATTCCCAGTGGGTCAGAAGTTTACAAACACTCAATTAGAATTTGTTAGCATTGCCTTTAAATTGTTTAACTTGGGTCAAACGTTTCGGGTAGCCTTCCACAAGCTTCCCACAATAAGTTGGGTGAATTTTCCCCATTCCTCCTGACAGAGTTGGTGTAACTGAGTCAGGTTTGTAGGCCTCCTTGCTCGCACACGCTTTTTCAGTTCTGCCCACAAATTGAGGTCAGGGCTTTGTGATGGCCACTCCAATACCTTGACTTTGTTGTCCTTAAGCCATTTTGCCACAACTTTGGAAGTATGCTTGGGGTCATTGTCCATTTGGAAGACCCATTTGCGACCAAGCTTTAACTTCCTGACTGATGTCTTGAGATGTTGCTTCAATATATCCACATAATTTTCCTTCCTCATGATGCCATCTATTTTGTGTAGTGCACCAGTCCCTCCTGCAGCAAAGCACCCCCACAGCTTGATGCTGCCACCCCCGTACTTCACAGTTGGGATGGTGTTCTTCGACTTGTAAGCTTCCCCTTTTTCCTCCAAACATAACGATGGTCATTATGGCCAAACAGTTCTATTTTTGTTACATCAGACCAGAGGACATTACTCCAAAAAGTACGATCTTTGTCCCCATGCTTTTTTATTGCGGTTTTGGAGCAGTGGCTTCTTCCTTGCTGAGCTGCCTTTCTGGTTATGTCGATATAGGACTCGTTTTACTGTGTATATAGATACTTTTGTACCTGTTTCCTCCAGCATCTTCACAAGGTCATTTGCTGTTGTTCTGGGATTGATTTGCACTTTTCGCACCAAAGTACGTTCATCTCTAGGAGACAGAACGCGTCTCCTTCCTGAGCGGTATGACGGCTGCGTGGTCCCATGGTGTTTATACTTGCATACTATTGTTTGTACAGATGAATGTGGTACCTTCAGGGGTTTGGAAATTGCTCCCAAGGATGAACCAGACTTGTGGAGGTCTACAATTTATTTTCTGAGGTCTTGGCTGATTTCTTTTGATTTTCCCATAATGTCAAGCAAAGAGGCACTGAGTTTGAAGGTAGGCCTTGAAATACATCCACAGGTACACCTCCAATTGACTCAAATGATGTCAATTAGCCTATCAGAAGTTTCTAAAGCCATGACATCATTTTCTGGAATTTCCCAAGCTGTTTAAAGGCACAGTCAACTTAGTGTATGTAAACTTCTGACCCACTGGAATTGTGATGCAGTGAATTATAAGTGAAATAATCTGTCTGTAAACAATTGTTGGAAAAATTACTTGTGTCATGCATAAAGTAGATGTCCTAACCGACTTGCCAAAACTATAGTTTGTTAAAAATAAATTTGTGGAGTGGTTGAAAAAATAGTTTTAATGACTCCAACGTAAGTGTATGTACACTTCCGACTTTAACTGTATGTATGTTTGGAGGTGGTTAAAATTGAATATGTGGTATTTCATATACAATTAAAACCTTTGCTACTTTTAATGTTATGCACACAATGTGAGCATATGATATTTATGGAGCTTAGAGCTGATCTCATTACCATATGAAATTGAAGAAGAGAGAGAAAAAATCTAATTAAAAACAAACTGCATTAATTTGAATAAATGGTTCAATGAAAAGCGGAAAAACATGTCACGCACACCTGTTTTTCCTGAGGATCTACTAATAAAAGTTGCAATGTGTTGCCTACTAACCATCTGTACTTTCGTTTGCTTCGCTCACCGGTTTGGAGATGATATTTGGTGAACAGCTGTGGATGAGAAGACAGAGAGAAAGACAGCAATACAATCTGTGATCTCTGTTTTGTTATGGTCTCTCAGAGCACAGAAACACATTGCTAGCACATTAAATATTAAGTGTGTTTGAAACTGAGTCAGTGCAGGTGTAGGTTTTCAATCAATTTACTAATTTTAGCAACGGCAGAACTAGTGGCAACACAAGTTCATTTTCATTTGCTTGCGTGAATAAATGGAGTTACAATATCTTGATATGCCAAGGAGACTAATCCTGAGCCTAACTTTCAGAGGAAGCACACCTGCTAGCATTCTCAGATAGCTTCTCAGTAAAGTCTCCTTGCTTAAAAGTGTTGTTATCTAATAGTTGTCATGCTGGATAATGCAGGAGGAGCTCCAGTGGAATTGGTTATCTCATGATAACTTTTCTGCTGTATTTCAAATAGCTCTTTGTTAAAAGAGGCAAGTTGAAGTTGAGACAGAAAAAAAGTTACATTTCAAAATTTCAATTTGGAGATGTGCGGTTGAAATGAATTAGTGGCACCCTAGGTATGGGATTGGCTTTCCACACAGCCTCAGTGGCATGTTGTGTTGGAGCTAGCCTCGCCTGTCTGGTATCACTGCAATTTCTATACACACACAAACAAACACACACACACACACACACACACACACACACACAGCAGACAAACTGCCTGCCAGCCTGAGCTTAATCCCCTCCTATGTTGGGGCAATAAGTATGTGGGATTCTGCCTTCAAACTGTCATGAATATGGTAATCTAGAGGAATCACAACAAGCAGTTACTTCTCCACTTAAGCACTTGCAAAGAGATCACAAGGGGCCTGAGGTGGACGTCTTTCCACATGCACACACAAACATACAGTGGGGGAAAAAAGTATTTAGTCAGCCACCAATTGTGCAAGTTCTTCCACTTAAAAAGATGAGAGAGGCCTGTAATGTTCATCATAGGTACACGTCAACTATGACAGACAAAATGAGGGAAAAAAATCCGGAAAATCACATTGTAGGATTTTTTATGAATTTATTTGCAAATTATGGTGGAAAATAAGTATTTGGTCAATAACAAAAGTTTCTCAATACTTTGTTATATACCCTTTGTTGGCAATGACACAGGTCAAACGTTTTCTGTAAGTCTTCACAAGGTTTTCACACACTGTTGCTGGTATTTTGGCCCATTCCTCCATGCAGATCACCTCTAGAGCAGTGATGTTTTGGGGCTGTCGCTGGGCAACACAGACTTTCAACTCCCTCCAAAGATTTTCTATGGGGTTGAGATCTGGAGACTGGCTAGGCCACTCCAGGACCTTGAAATGCTTCTTACAAAGCCACTCCTTCGTTGCCCGGGCGGTGTGTTTGGGATCATTGTCATGCTGAAAGACCCAGCCACGTTTCATCTTCAATGCCCTTGCTGATGGAAGGAGGTTTTCACTCAAAATCTCACGATACATGGCCCCATTCATTCTTTCCTTTACACGGATCAGTCGTCCTGGTCCCTTTGCAGAAAGACAGCCCCAAAGCATGATGTTTCCACCCCCATGCTTCACAGTAGGTATGGTGTTCTTTGGATGCAACTCAGCATTCTTTGTCTTTTTTTACCAAAAAGTTCTATTTTGGTTTCATCTGACCATATGACATTCTCCCAATCCTCTTCTGGATCATCCAAATGCACTCTAGCAAACTTCAGACGGGCCTGGACATGTACTGGCTTAAGCAGGGGGACACGTCTGGCACTGCAGGATTTGAGTCCCTGGCGGCGTAGTGTGTTACTGATGGTAGGCTTTGTTACTTTGGTCCCAGCTCTCTGCAGGTCATTCACTAGGTCCCCCCGTGTGGTTCTGGGATTTTTGCTCACTGTTCTTGTGATCATTTTGACCCCACGGGGTGAGATCTTGCGTGGAGCCCCAGATCAAGGGAGATTATCAGTGGTCTTGTATGTCTTCCATTTCCTAATAATTGCTCCCACAGTTGATTTCTTCAAACCAAGCTGCTTACCTATTGCAGATTCAGTCTTCCCAGCCTGGTGCAGGTCTACAATTTTGTTTCTGGTGTCCTTTGACAGCTCTTTGGTCTTGACCATAGTAGAGTTTGGAGTGTGACTGTTTGAGGTTGTGGACAGGTGTCTTTTATACTGATAACAAGTTCAAACAGGTGCCATTAATACAGGTAACGAGTGGAGGACAGAGGAGCCTCTTAAAGAAGAAGTTACAGGTCTGTGAGAGCCAGAAATCTTGCTTGTTTGTAGGTGACCAAATACTTATTTTCCACCATAATTTGCAAATAAATTCATTAAAAATCCTACAAGGTGATTTTCTGGAGAAAAAAAATCTCAATTTGTCTGTCATAGTTGACGTGTACCTATGATGAAAATTACAGGCCTCTCTCATCTTTTTAAATGGGAGAACTTGCACAATTGGTGGCTGACTAAATACTTTTTTTCCCCACTGCATGTACACACACAATTGGGTAGGGATATGGAGATGTATGGATGAAGACAGAGTGATCTCTCTCTCTCTCTCTCTCTCTCTCTCTCTCTCTCTCTCGCTCTCTCTCTCTCTCTCTCTCTCTCTCTCTCTCTCTTTCTAGCTATCTCTCTCTCTCTAGCTCTCTCTCTCTCTCGCTCTCTCTCTCTCTCTCTCTCTCTCTCTGTTCCCCCCCCCCCCCCCCTCTCTCTCTGTATCTCTCTATCTCAGTTGCACTCACACACGTAAAGCAACAACAACAAAAAACTAGTAATTTAAAAACAACAACATCAATAATCATCATGAGTAGATTGATGGTCAAAAGACTGAAGGTTGAGAAAGTTAATGGCTTGATTTATATTTGTATTTATTATGGATCCCCATTAGTTCCTGCCAAGGCAGCAACTACTCTTCATGGGGTCCAGCAAAATTAAGGTAGTTATAACATTTTGTAAACATTACAATACATTTGACAACATATTTCACAACACATTAAGTTATTAATGAGGTCACTGTAGTAGTAAGGGACCCTAGCTAGTGTCCGTTTTAATTAGAATGGCAAATATTGAATAATCACGCTATGGGGGGGGGGGGGGGGGGGGGGGGGGGTTATATCTGTGCATGGGTTTTGGAAGATCAAAACTACTGTTTGTGTGAAAGTCCCAATTATTTATGAAATACAACATTGATGCTTGAAAATGAGACATGACTTGATGTTTGAAATGTGATATTAGGTATATCAGATGAACATGAATGACCATACTGTTCACAATAGAACTACATTGTTTTGCATATAAGAAGCATAGACTGTATGACTCCAAGTTCCACATCTATACAGTATAAAGTCTGTACGAGGGCAGTACCTGTATTTGGATGAAATCGTACATCCTTGGAAATCCATTTTCAAAGATTTTCTCAAAAACCAATCATAGATTTGTATTTTTTTCTTAGAGAATGTTATTGTGTTTTGTCTGTTATTCTTCTCTGAAACAAAATTGCCCATTTCAGACAAGCCGTTAAGTGCTTTAGGTAATGTTCTCCTGTAGCCCCGCCAACACGTTGTTTTCAAGGGGAATAGCTCGCAGGCAGGCAGCAACCATTTTGAGTGAGCAAGCAATTCCTGTTCATTGACACGGTAATGTCTTAAGCCAGGATGGCGAATGAATATTTTTGCAAATATATTGCATGATTTTACAGTAGAGGGCCTACAGGAGATGCAAACGGGAGTAAACCCACGACAATAATCTCCCTGAAAACCACCCTCCATGACCACCATCAGCTTGTATTTCACTTTTAAAACCCGAACAATTTTTCAATATCACGTCCGATGCACTGCACAGCAGCTGGGGAAAGAGATGTAATTTCAGACGGGAACTGAAGCAAGTGTGGTTTTATTGTACTTTTTAGTTTTTGACTAGTTTTTTTTCTTGTTTTTGGGGAAAGTGGGTCATTCACTTGTAAGAGAAAAAAATCAAACCGCTAAACAAACTCAATAAGCCTAGGGGACACCTCCAGAGCTTGATACAGTTAACGTGTAAATGTTGGCCGAACGGATCTCATTAATTTCCCAGGATGAAAAACAGTGGCCACTACTCCAAAGCAAACAGTGTTCCTTTAATGCGGTCAGTCTGTGGGTCTTTGAGCTCCCATCCTCATCTCATCCTCGTCTCATTCCCGTCTCATCCCTGTCTCGCTGTCTGTTTGTTCTCATCTGATGCTTCTAATGAGGCACATCAGTGATGCTTCAGTACTCTGTACTGGAGGTGCAGCATAAAGACTCACTAATCAGCAGTAAGTAGACAAACAACCTCTCTCTTAGGTAAACAAACCTGTCAACATATGGCCGAAGAGGACGCAAGACAATATTACAAAGAGATACAAAAGATAGATACAAATGGAATGGCATTGGTAGACAGTAGATACATAAGAAATGTCCTTGGTAATTGATTATTATTTTTTTAAACATATTTTACATATTTTAATTTATTACTTTGTTATTGCTAAGATAATTGGAGAGTTATGAATAAGTAAAATACCCACTTAGAACCATATTAAACTATCAAAACCCATCAATAACATGGTCACATCTATCTTTAAACACTTTTGATTAAAAACAAAATTACTTTTCTAAATGAAAAAAAGTGGTCAGTCATATATTACCAGAGGAATAACCTAAAATTGATTTACTACAACGGGTTTCACACAAAAAAGCTATCGTGGAAAGCCAATCATTTTTCAGAATTTCAGTACCTCCAATATTAAGTTACGACTGAAGCTGTTAGAATTTAACAACTAACCTTCAGCCTTCTATCAATCCTACTTTAAGAGTTTACCCAGCTTTGGACCCTATCTGCTTGAGAAGAAGAAGGTTTTGGCCGACTACAAGAAGGCAGTGAGAGACTATGGTGAGAAGACCACAGTAGTGGAAGCCAATGGCACCAGAACTTACACCCCCAAGAGACCAGTCCCAGCTGTCAAGGTAAGAGAGCAGAACACCCCTTAGTTCTCCCATAGTACTTTTAAAATATGTTTTTGAGGTACTGTAGAATGCATACCCAATACATTGCTTCATTCTTAGTAGTATACTAGTGTAGATATTGGAACAGATGCCTAGATTTAGCCATAATGGTTACAAGGCATGTAAGATACAGTATGTGACTGAGACCAGGTCGTTAGATCAGTGTGTGTTGCCATAGAGATCCTATATATTTCTATAATATGTTCTATATGTAATTATGTTGTGTTGCCTTGTTCCCAGGATGTTATAGCCAGGGCTCTGAAGCACATCGGTGCATACGGGGAGCTGAACAACACAGAGCAGGTCAAGGCTCTAATAGATGAGGAAATGTGTATCAACTGTGGCAAGTGCTACATGACCTGCAATGACTCTGGATACCAGGTACATACTGTACTGTACATCCCCTCCATTTATTTGAAGCACACACTCACTCAGAGACACTTACTCGGGAACAAGTCTAATCAAAGCCTGTTTAAAGAGTGGCCCTTACTATATACTATATAAAGCATAGTTTTCATTACAGTCACAGTGATAAACATTAGTAGTGAAAAACTCTCTCTCTCTCTCTCTCTCTCTCTCTCTCTCTCTCTCTCTCTCTCTCTCTCTCTCTCTCTCTTGCTCTGTGAAAGTACCTCTGCGGAGGAAGGAACAGTGTGACAGTTTTATTAAAGAATGAATCTCCTCTTCTTCCCTGGTAAATAAATGTCCCCATTATCTATCAGCAGAAGTATTGATGAAGTAGCTCGGCCTGTTCTATCAGAGCACATTGTCTGTGAGTGGATCTCTGAGAGGGATTATATGTTATTAATGGTTCCTAATAAAGACCGGCATTCATCAGGATAATGTGTCTCCATCACATAGGTGGTTCCACACACACACGCATGCTTGCACGCACACACACAGACACATACATACACACCAACACAATGCATAATAGCACAATTTTTTTTATATACAGTACCAGTCAATAGTTTGGACACACATACTCATTCCAGGGTTTTTCTTTATTTTTAGTATTTTCTACATTGTAGAATAATAGTGAAGACATCAAAACTATGAAATAACACATATGGAATCATGTAGTAACCAAAAAAGTGTTAAACAAATCAAAATATATTTTATATTTGAGATTCTTCAAAGTAGCCACCCTTTGCCTTGATGACAGCTTTGCACACTCTTGGCATTCTCTCAACCAGCTTCATGAGGAATGCTTTTCCAACAGTCTTGAAGGAGTTCCCACATATGCTCAGCACTTGTTGGCTGCTTTTCCTTCACTTTGCGGTCCAACTCATCCCAAACCATCTCAATTGGGTTGAGGTCGGGTGATTGTGGAGGCCAGGTCATCTGATGCAGCACTCCATCACTCTCCTTCTTGGTAAAATAGCCCTTACACAGCCTGGAGGTGTGTTTTGGGTCATTGTCCTGTTGAAAAACAAATGGTAGTCCCACTAAGCCCAAACCAGATGGGATAGTGTATCGCTGCAGAATGCTGTGGTAGCCATGCTGGTTAAGTGTGCCTTGAATTCTAAATAAATCACTGATAGTGTCACCAGCAACGCACCATCACACCTCCTTCTCCATGCTTCATGGTGGGAACCACACATGTGGAGATCATCTGTTCACCTACTCTGCGTCTCACAAAGACACGGCGGTTGGAACCAAAAATCTCAAATTTTGACTCATCAGACCAAAGGACAGATTTCCACCTGTCTAATGTCCATTGCTTGTGTTTCTTGGCCCAAGCAAGTCTCTTCTTCTTATTGGTGTCCTTTAGTAGTAGTTTCTTTGCAGCAATTCAAGACTGATTCACACAGTCTCCTCTGAACAGTTGATGTTGAGATGTGTCTGTTACTTGAACTCTGTGAAGCATTTATTTGGGCTGCAATCTGAGGTGCGGTTAACTCTAATGAACATATCCTCTGCAGCAGAGGTAACTCTGGGTCTTCCTTTCCTGTGGCGGTCCTCATGAGAGCCAGTTTCATCATAGCGCTTGATGGTTTTTGCGACTGCACTTGAAGAAACTTTCAAAGTTCTTGAAATTTTCCAGATTGACTGACCTTCATGTCTTAAAGTAATAATGTACTGTCGTTTCTCTTCGCTTATTTGAGCTGCTCCTGCCATAATATGGACTTTTACCAAATAGGGCTATCTTCTGTATACCACCCCTACCTTGTCACAGCACAACTAATTGGCTCAAATGAACTTTTAACAAGGCACAATTGTTAATTGAAATGCATTCCAGGTGACTACCTCATGAAGCTGGTTGAGAGAATGAGTAGGTGTGTCCAAACTTTTGACTGGTACTCTATATATTTTAATTAATATTACAATTAGGGTTAGATATAGATGTCCCCTGAATGATTTTCACGACAATATGCTGAAGACATCTGTTGTAAATATGTATGCATTTTATGATAGCGCCTGGACGATAAACATAAAGGTTTAAATTGTGTATCAACATGATGAATTGACGGCAATATGCAATACCATGCAGTTTCCGTGAGGGCAGTTTATACATGTTCAGAGCAAGATGATTTAAATAGAACGCAATATTATTACAAATCCACTGTGTAACAAGGCTACCTGTGATAACAGACTACACAATAGGCCTTGTTGATATAACAGTGCAGAACACATTAGTCTACTAGCCACATAATGTGGATGCATTGCGGGGCTTCCTGTGCTAGCCTAGCACGCTAAAACCCTGTCTATGATGGTCCATGGCAGCCATTCCAAACCTTATAGCCTTTGCTCTCTCTCTCTCTCTCTCTCTCTCTCTCTCTCTCTCTCACTCTCTCTCTCTCTCTCTCTCTGTCTCTCTCTCTCTGTCTCTCTCCTTTCTCACGCTCTCTCTCCTCCCCTCTCTCTCTCTCTCTCTCTCTGCAGGCTATTTTGTTTGACCCTGAGACCCATTTCCCTATAGTTAACGACAGCTGCACCGGCTGCACTCTCTGTCTCAGTGTCTGCCCTATCATTGACTGCATCAAAATGGTTACCAGGACAACACCGTACGTGCCCAAGAGAGGCCTGCCTCAAGCCGTCATGCCCGTATGCTGAAACTAAAGGATGGAGAGAAAGGAGGAAAAACAACATCCACCAATGTCTATTTAACAACATTGATTCCTCTGCTTCGTAATTGTGGTGTGAAATATTACCTTGATTATATGAAAATAATTATTAGTTTGGAGAAATAATTGCCTTATATATTCCCAAGCCAATTATCTACAAATAATCATCCGGGCGGCAAAACGTTGCATTATTTCTAAACAATAGTGGTGTGGTGATGTGTTGTTGTTTTGTTCTCTTCCCTGTTGTGTCAAGGCTGTGATAATGAGAGTGAAGGGGGAAGGTGGAAGAGAAAGGGGGAGGCAGAAAATAATGGATGTTTATGTGAACAGCGAGGCCTCTGGGCTCTAACTGACAAACTGACGCACCAATGCTACATTTCCTAACAAGCATGTGTGGATGGCAGTCGGACCACAAGCCCAGAGCTATGAAATTAGATGTTATGTGTTGGGAGGGATAATCAGAAGGACAAGAAGTGGTAATGAACAGAGATGAATAGGTGGTCATGACAGCCTGAGTTATTCCACCTGTGAATGTCCAGACAATCTCCTCTCTCTCATACCACATCAGAACTGGAGGTCATTGTTTAATTTTTTATCAAGCACTGCATGTGTTTAGTTTGGTTCCTCCCAGTGTTAGCTACAAGCTAGCTTTACTTTTAGTTGAACTTGCCTTGCACCAAAGCTTAGAATATATTCTACTATTACTACTAATACAATTTGCATCTGGCTGTGGTTATGTTGATTACACATGTAGTTTCTTATTTTAAGCCATTTCTCTTGATTTGGGTGTGTAATTGTGAAATCAGGGGTCTTTGTTGTATTACGGACCAGGGGTTGTTGTAACTAAAAGGTCAGATCTTCCTGTGACTGTTTCCAGTTCAGTAGATATGAAGACTAGCTGTGATTCACTGGGAGCGCACTAAAGGTCAGCTGTGACTAGTCTCATCTCAATAAGTACCTGCTACTCGCCCATGGTTAAAGTATACCTATGTCACAGAGAGCTCAAAATGGCAGCCGTCTGGTCAATGCAATACACACAGTCTAGACCACAGGAGGTTGGTGGCACCTTAATTGGGGAGAACGGGCTCGTTCTAATGAATAAGTGGAATGGTAACAAATATATCAAACACATGGTTTCCAGGTTTCCATTTGCTCCGTTCCGGCCATTATTATTAATTTTTTTTTACATTTTAGTCATTTAGCAGACGCTCTTATCCAGAGCGACTTACAGGAGCAATTAGGATTAAGTGCCTTGCTCAAGAGCACATCGACAGATTTTTTTCACCTAGTTGGCTCAGGGATTAGAACCAGCAACCTTTCGGTTACTGGCACAACGCTCTTAACCACTAAGCTACCTGCCGTTCCCCCCTCAGCAGCCTCCTGTGATATAGTCATGTGGCCTGAGGGTACACACCTGTGTTTACTGTGTTTGGGTTGGATAGTTCAATGATTTCCTCAGTCATGTAATATGAACCCATTTTAAATGCAACGATTTTACCATGAAGCTGTGCAGGGAATCACTTCCCCCACATGAATAAATACTACAGTTTTCTATTGTATAATACAGTACTTACTATAGAATTCTGTAGTAAACTGTAGTATACTGTAGAATACTATACTACACACTGTTGTATCCCTCGATCATGTGTAGTACTTACTATAACATGTTGCAGTATACTATAGTAAATACTACAGTATTCTACAGTCTGCAAAAACACTACAGTAAATACTACAATAATTTGTGCAAAAACACTACGGTTGGCAAAAACACTATAGATTTTTTAAGCTATAGTAATACTACAGTATTACGTTTGCATATAACCTGCCCATTCCACTCCCCCATATCCCAATTTGTGCCACCCATAAGTGAGAAACCTACATGCCAAGTATAGTATATTGTGTTCCCTACAGGTCACACCCACTTATGGAGGAGCACAGAGGCTGCTGACTTTAAAGAATGCTCTACATTAAACACATGTTTACCTGGAGTGAATTTAATACATGCATACCGACCCGGAGCGGATTCTCAAACATATTTTAAAACATGCATGCCATTTAAAATGTACTGTATACTTACATGCAGTGACCTGTTATAAAAAATGTTTAAAATAATAATACATACTTACCCAGAAAAGCCTTAAACAGGAATACCTACCCAATACTTACCTGAATACTTACCTGACATCCAAACCGCCGTGTGCCCTGTGTGTCGCTGCTCTGGAGAAGACCCGCCCCTGTTGGATGATGGAAACACAAACATAAGCAACATCCACAACCACTCAACCAACCACTCAACCAACCACTCAACCAACCACTCAACCAACCAACCACTCAACCAACCACTCAACCAACCACTCAACCAACCAACCACTCAACCAACCACTCAACCAACCAACCACTCAACCAACCACTCAACCAACCACTCAACCAACCAACCACTCAACCAACCACTCAACCAACCAACCACTCAACCAACCACTCCTGAAGCCACTCAACCAACTACTCCTGAAGCCACTCAACCAACTACTCCTGAAGCCACTCAACCAACTACTCCTGAAGCCACTCAACCAACTACTCAACCAACTACTCCTGAAGCCACTCAACCAACTACTCCTGAAGCCACTCAACCAACTACTCCTGAAGCCACTCAACCAACTACTCCTGAAGCCACTCAACCAACTACTCCTGAAGCCACTCAACCAACTACTCCTGAAGCCACTCAACCAACTACTCCTGAAGCCACTCAACCAACTACTCCTGAAGTTTCTATACCCTCTTTTTTTATTTCTTTTAAAGATACAGTATTATATAAATGCCTCCCCAAACCCTTACCCTAAACCGGGTCCGTATCTTATTCCCAACCCTACCCCCTAAACTGGGTCCGTATCTTATTCCCAACCCTACCCCCTAAACCGGGTCCGTATCTTATTCCCAACCCTACCCCCTAAACCGGGTCCGTATCTTATTCCCGACCCTACCCCCTAAACCGGGTCCGTATCTTATTCCCGACCCTACCCCCTAAACCGGGTCCGTATCTTATTCCCGACCCTACCCCCTAAACCGGGTCCGTATCTTATTCCCGACCCTACCCCCTAAACCGGGTCCGTATCTTATTCCCGACCCTACCCCCTAAACCGGGTCCGTATCTTATTCCCAACCCTACCCCCTAAACCGGGTCCGTATCTTATTCCCAACCCTACCCCCTAAACCGGGTCCGTATCTTATTCCCGACCCTACCCCCTAAACCGGGTCCGTATCTTATTCCCAACCCTACCCCCTAAACCGGGTCCGTATCTTATTCCCGACCCTACCCCCTAAACCGGGTCCGTATCTTATTCCCGACCCTACCCCCTAAACCGTGTCCGTATCTTATTCCCGACCCTACCCCCTAAACCGTGTTTGTATCCCCTGCTCAACCCCTACCTCCTGTTTTTATTTGTAGCTTTTGTATTTTTTTCTTTACATTTAATTATCCAATTAAGTTTGTTTTAATAAAATCAAGTCGCAGAAGACAAAAGGAGAACTCCAACACCCCTGAGAAGAGGGGTAGAAAAGGGCTACAAGCCCCAAGTCTCTTTACATACGTACTACAGTTTATATAAAAGAACAGAAGCTCTGTACTATCCGTTCAGACCCCAGTCCTACCTACCTACAGGTTATGGAACATTTGCTATTTTAGTATTTGTCCAGAAGGTTTCCTCAAGGGGAAATAAACCCCACTTCTATGTCAAATATAATAAAACAAAAACACTATAGTAAATACTACAGTAATGTCAACAAAAACACTCCAGTCCGCAAAAACACTTGAGTCCACAGAAATACTACAGTTTTTTTTTTACTATAATAATACTAGAGTATTTATACGATAATAAACTATAGTATTTTTTTATGTGGGCCTGCACAGTGTATGAAGACAATGGTCTTTTAGACTTTTAATCTTTTATAATATGCATTGTAATTTGTTCTGCTTTTGGTAAGATCATTTTGTGAACAATTTCAATAAACTTTAAATTACTAATGGACCCTATTGACGTCTTTTGATGTTCATAGTCATAGTATGGTCAATATAGTGTGATAGTAGTATGTAGCCATAGTATTATGTATTATAAGTCTGTCCATTTGTAATAATGCATACTATTATGGTATTGAATAATTGATGATATATTCATACTGTACCATGCATATTCTTACATAGTTTCAGTCTAGTGTGTAAATGGGGGTAATCCATTCCCTCCAGCAGTATTATCATTGTCATTAGACTGCACACCATATTCACACTGTATGTCTTCAGTCTATCTAAAATCTAAGTGTTTGCCGTCATTGAGAACACATTATATTTTACAATAACGACCTGTTAAGATCTAGATTACATTTCCAACGAGGCCTCTGAGCGCATGGGGCTGGGCGTGGTCATGTAGTTGAACCAATACTTACCTTCTATCATATAACCACTATCTGTCTGAAAGTTATAAGCTCCTAAAAGGTTTCAGATGATGAGGTCCCTAGCTTTGTCTATAACCATGTCCTCTATCATGTCTAGACTTTTGAACGACGGAAACACCACCTATGGGCCCTGGTCAAAAGTAGTGCACTATATCATTTGAGACGCACTCCTAGTTAACAGTGGATGGATGTGGTACTAATATCCTCTAGCCTACATAAAATGGAGGCTGAGTTTATCAAGCCTAACAGGCAAAAACAAGGCAGGGTTCACAGCCGGGGTCGGACATCAACGAGCATCCAGCATCCCCTGAACACTGAACAGAGTTTGGGGGGTTATGGGGTTAGTGTAAACTGTGTAAATGTTTACTTCTGGCATTCAGTGTGCAGCAAGATAATTAGAATGGCATTTAGCACAGCATTGGAGCCGACCGCTGATGTCTAGCCTGGGTCCTCGCCTGCCTTCCTTTCAGCAGTACATCATTAAAAATCAACATGGTATCAATCCTGGGCCTGGGGCGTGAACTCGAGGGCAGCGTGAACCATCATCAGCAAACAGTACTGTGGGTGGGGGATGTAGAGTGGGTGGTGGTGGCATAGTATGCGCTCGTTGAGATGACACGCACACAGTATCGCCTTGGATGGATGACAGGTTTTCAGCTGTAGGCTACTATATGTGAGTGACCTGACAAAGGTTAACATCCCCTTCTGACCCCAACACATCCCACAGCAGGTCATCATATCTCCATCTCCAGCTTGTTAAAGCAAAATGGATGTCAAATGTTCTGTCCACAAATAAGGGTGAAATCTATCCACGCAATCAGGATCAACATGGTATGCCTAGCTATTAAATGAGGCTCAATGCAATGTAATATAATGTATGTTTGTCTGCCTACAGTGGAGGAAAAAAAGTATTTAGTCAGCCACCAATTGTGCAAGTTCTCCCACTTAAAAAGATGAGAGAGGCCTGTAATTTTCATCATAGGTACATGTCATCTATGACAGACAAATTGAGAGAAAAAATTTCAGAAAAACACATTGTAGGATTTTTAATGAATATATTTGCAAATTATGGTGGAAAATAAGTATTTGGTCACCTACAAACAAGCAAGATTTCTGGCTCTCACAGACCTGTAACTTCTTCTTTAAGAGGCTCCTCTGTCCTCCACTCGTTACCTGTATTAATGGCACCTGTTTGAACTTGTTATCAGTATAAAAGACACCTGTCCACAACCTCAAACAGTCTATGGCCAAGACCAAAGAGCTGTCAAAAGACACCAGAAACAAAATTGTAGACCTGCACCAGGCTGGGAAGACTGAATCTGCAATAGGTAAGCAGCTTGGTTTGAAGAAATCAACTGTGGGAGCAATTATTAGGAAATGGAAGACATACAAGACCACTGATAATCTCCCTCGAATCTGGGGCTCCACGCAAGATCTCACCCCGTGGGGTCAAACTGATCACAAGAACGGTGAGCAAAAATCCCAGAACCACACACATCCCAGACCTAGTGAATGACCTGCAGAGAGCTGGGACCAAAGTAACAAAGCCTACCATCAGTAACACACTACGCCGCCAGGGACTCAAATCCTGCAGTGCCAGACGTGTCCCCCTGCTTAAGCCAGTACATGTCCAGGCCCGTCTGAAGTTTGCTAGAGTGCATTTGGATGATCCAGAAGAGGATTGGGAGAATGTCATATGGTCAGATGAAACCAAAATATAACTTTTTGGTAAAAACTCAACTCGTCGTGTTTGGAGGACAAAGAATGCTGAGTTGCATCCAAAGAACACCATACCTACTGTGAAGCATGGGGGTGGAAACATCATGCTTTGGGGCTGTCTTTCTGCAAAGGGACCAGGACGACTGATCCGTGTAAAGGAAAGAATGAATGGGGCCATGTATCGTGAGATTTTGAGTGAAAACCTCCTTCCATCAGCAAGGGCATTGAAGATGAAACGTGGCTGGGTCTTTCAGCATGACAATGATCCCAAACACACCGCCCGGGCAACGAAGGAGTGGCTTCGTAAGAAGCATTTCAAGGTCCTGGAGTGGCCTAGCCAGTCTCCAGATCTCAACCCCATAGAAAATCTTTGGAGGGAGTTGAAAGTCCGTGTTGTCCAGCGACAGCCCCAAAACATCACTGCTCTAGAGGAGATCTGCATGGAGGAATGGGCCAAAATACCAGCAACAGTGTGTGAAAACCTTGTGAAGACTTACAGAAAACGTTTGACCTGTGTCATTGCCAACAAAGGGTATATAACAAAGTATTGAGAAACTTTTGTTATTGACCAAATACTTATTTTCCACCATAATTTGCAAATAAATTCATTAAAAATCCTACAATGTGATTTTCTTGATTTTTTTTTCTCATTTTGTCTGTCATAGTTGACTTGTAGCTGTGATGAAAATTACAGGCCTCTTTCATCTTTTTAAGTGGGAGAACTTGCACAATTGGTGGCTGACTAAATACTTTTTTCCCCCACTGTATATAATGTACGGTCCACCCATTATCCAAGAAAGTAGAAAGAAATACCTATTCGATTCAAGATGTGATTTCATCTGCACTTGAATTAAATACACGGGAGCCGAGAGGGAAAGCATGTTATGTAAATTGGACCTGTGGTTATTTTAGCTGAGCTCAAACGTGGCAAGCTGGGGAATGAGAGAGAATTGGCTGAAACATGGGTTTTAACATAAGACCAACACTATTTAAGTTTTCGCATTAATGCAGGCTGGGATATTGATCAATTTATACTGAATTTGGAATGCAGCCAAGAGTCAGAAGGACAATCATTAGACTGAACAGTTCCCTACATAGCGAGCTAGGCACCACACTGGCTGACTGCCGCAGGAATACTAGAAACATACTAGTAGCCTCATACTGCCGCAGGAATACTAGAAACATACTAGTAGCCTCATACTGCCACAGGAATACTAGAAACATACAGTGAGGGAAAAAAGTATTTGATCCCCTGCTGATTTTGTACGTTTGCCCACTGACAAAGACATGATCAGTCTATAATTTTAATGGTAGGTTTATTTGAACAGTGAGAGACAGAATAACAACAAAGAAATCCAGAAAAACGCATGTCAAAAATGTTATAAATTTATTTGCATTTTAATGAGGGAAATAAGTATTTGACCCCTCTGCAAAACATGACTTAGTACTTGGTGGCAAAACCCTTGTTGGCAATCACAGAGGTCAGACGTTTCTTGTAGTTGGCCACCAGGTTTGCACACATCTCAGGAGGGATTTTGTCCCACTCCTCTTTGCAGATCTTCTCCAAGTCATTAAGGTTTCGAGCCTGACGTTTGGCAACTCGAACCTTCAGCTCCCTCCACAGATTTTCTATGGGATTAAGGTCTGGAGACTGGCTAGGCCACTCCAGGACCTTAATGTTCTTCTTCTTGAGCCACTCCTTTGTTGCCTTGGCCGTGTGTTTTGGGTCATTGTCATGCTGGAATACCCATCCACGACCCATTTTCAATGCCCTGGCTGAGGGAAGGAGGTTCTTACCCAAGATTTGATGGTACATGGCGCCGTCCATCGTCCCTTTGATGCGGTAAAGTTGTCCTGTCCCCTTAGCAGAAAAACACCCCCAAAGCATAATGTTTCCACCTCCATGTTTGACGGTGGGGATGGTGTTCTCGTGGTCATAGGCAGCATTCCTCCTCCTCCAAACACGGCGAGTTGAGTTGATGCCAAAGAGCTCAATTTTGGTCTCTTCTGACCACAACACTTTCACCCAGTTCTCCTCTGAATCATTCAGATGTTCATTGGCAAACTTCAGACGGGCCTGTATATGTGCTTTCTTGAGCAGGGGGACCTTGCGGGCGCTGCAGGATTTCAGTCCTTCACGCCGTAGTTTGTTACCAATTGTTTTCTTGGTGACTATGGTCCCAGCTGCCTTGAGATCATTTACAAGATCCTCCCGTGTAGTTCTGGGCTGATTCCTCACCGTTCTCATGATCATTGCAACTCCACGAGGTGAGATCTTGCATGGAGCCCCAGGCCGAGGGAGATTGACAGTTATTTTGTGTTTCTTCCATTTGCGTATAATCGCACCAACTGTTGTCACCTTCTCATCAAGCTGCTTGGCGATGGTCTTGTAGCCCATTCCAGCCTTGTGTAGGTCTACAATCTTGTCCCTGAGATCCTTGGAGAGCTCTTTGGTCTTGGCCATGGTGGAGAGTTTGGATTCTGATTAATTGATTGCTTCTGTGGACAGATGTCTTTTATACAGGTAACAAACTGAGATTAAGAGCACTCCCTTTAAGAGTGTGCTCCTAATCTCAGCTCGTTACCTGTATAAAAGACACCTGGGAGCCAGAAATCTTTCTGATTGAGAGGGGGTCAAATACTTATTTCCCTCATGAAAATGCAAATCAATTTATAACATTTTTGACATGGATTTTTTTTTTGTTATTCTGTCTCTCATTGTTCAAATAAACCTACCATTAAAATTATAGACTGATCATGTCTTTGTCAGTGGGCAAACGTACAAAATCAGCAGGGGATCAAATACTTTTTTCCCTCACTGTACTAGTAGCCTCATACTGCCGCAGGAATACTAGAAACATACTAGTAGCCTCATACTGCCGCAGGAATATTAGAAACATACTAGTAGCCTCATACTGCCACAGGAATACTAGAAACATACTAGTAGCCTCATACTGCCACAGGAATACTAGAAATATACTAGTAGCCTCATACTGCCACAGGAATACTAGAAACATACTAGTAGCCTCATACTGCTGCAGGAATACTAGAAACATACTAGTAGCCTCATACTGCCACAGGAATACTATAAATATACTAGTAGCCTCATACTGCCACAGGAATACTAGAAACATACTAGTAGCCTCATACTGCCGCAGGAATACTAGAAACATACTAGTAGCCTCATACTGCCACAGGAATACTAGAAATATACTAGTAGCCTCATACTGCCACAGGAATACTAGAAATATACTAGCAATACTAGTAATACTGCCTCAGGAATAGTAGAAAAACACTAGTAATACTGCCTCAGGAAGCAGTATTCAGAAGTGTGCACACATCTATCATTGACATTTGTAGTCATGGTACCCTGTTGTTCATATTTCCTGCAGAGTTACCTTGGACATCCATCACATCAAGTTTGACGTTTTTGCACCCAATGACTCAAGGTTTTAGAACAAGTTGAGGGACAGGGATTAGATTTTGACATTGGGGTGACGGACGTATAGATAACATCCAATGTGTTGTTTGATTCATGAGTTTGAGTTGACATTTACAATGCAGTTTCACGTCTTTTGTAAGGTGGAAGAAAAAGTGTCCTTTCAAAGTTTAGCTACATTTGAGTTTTATTGAATTTCATTTTGTAGCTACTAGACCTTCCTCTTTTTTATCGCTGCCTGCCATGGCTCAGTTGCCATAGCAACAAACAATTTACAGTTTAAACACATCCGTCAAGAGCCCTAAAAAAAATAAGCAACTTTTGGGGCTGGAGTGACTGGAGTAATGGCTAGCGTCCCTACTAGTATCTCAGGTGGGGTGTCCAAAACTTTCCGTGCCAAACCTCCATTCATCAGGTTGCTGCAGTGTAATGAACAAAAGCATTAGCTCAAAGCTGTTGTATTTGCTCCTCCTGCGCCGTTCGATACAATATCTCACACCTGTCCATATCTTGCAGAGGGGGATGGTGCTGAGAAATCACAATGTCTGACACTAAGGGACTTCTGGGCCACAGTGATGGATGAACGAGGGAGACCTCAGTAACCAAGTTCTAAATGGTCTGTATTGAAGAATGTCCCTTTTTCCCCTCTGGCTGTAGACCATCAACCACTTATTCTACAGTATGCCATATTATTAAGTCAACAGGCTGTCAGTGTCGTGTGGTTCTAAATACACCGGGGGGAAACAACAGACAGACTGAATAGTAAGGAGGAGACACAAGGGCCTTCGTCTGTCGTTGGCTCTTGTAGCAGAGTTTTCAATGTGAACTTCAGCACAAAGGCATGTTTTGCAGTGTTATTGTTAAAAACCATCCTTTGTTCTGTGCTTTGCTTTTGCCTCCGTTGAGCGAGGAGGAGGTTGACGTGCATTGTGAATTTTCTCTGTGGCAGCGTACTCAGCGGTGCCTTTCAGAAGTGTCGTGGAGGGGGCAGACAGAGTAGCGCTTCTAAAGGATACGCTCCCTGAAACATGTATAGTAATAGACGATCCACTCTACTGTGTAATAATCAATTTGATTTCGGGGTGTGTGTACTGGTGTGTGTGTGTGTGTGTGTGTGTGTGTGTGTGTGTGTGCGTGTGTGCGTGCGTCTGTCTGTGCCAGTGCAAACAGACACAATCTCCTCTCACAGTCAAAAGGAAGAGGCAGAGATGGTGGCCCGGGGTAATCGTCATTGTGAAAGTTTGGCTGCTTCCATCTCGCCCTCCTCTCCCCATCTAATTTTTTGGGAAATATGTAGATTTTCTATTGGAAAATATATTTTTCAGTGTGTGAGGTTGTGATACAAAGCCAAACGTATTCCACTCCTATACGAACAACATCCTTCTCTAGAATGATACATTGGAGGATACATTGTTTGATGATTCTGTATTTTCCAAAGATACAAGTTCAAGACAGAACTCATGTCTACTAAATATTGAGAGTGAGTATACAGTATGGATGCAACAACATTGGAAGCGCACTATGCAAAACTGTAAGTGGAGAAACCAGAAATACTGTGCCTTCAGAAAGTATTCTACACCCCTTGACTTTTTCCACATTTTGCTGTGTTAAAGCCTGCATTTAAAATGGATTAAATTTAGATTTTGTGTCACTGGCCTACACACAATACCCCATAATGTCAAAGTGGAATTATGTTTAATTAAAAATGAAAAGCTGAAATTTCTTGAGTCAATATGTATTCAACCCCTTTGTTATGGCAAACCTAAATAAGTTCAGGATTAAAAATGTGCTAAACAAGTCACAATAAGTTGCATGGACTCACTCTGTGTGCAATAATAGTGTTTAACATTATTTTGAATGACTACCTTATCTCTGTACCCCACACATACAATTATCTGTAAGGTCCCTCAGTCGAGCAGTGAATTTCAAACACAGATTCAACCACAATGACCATGGAGGTTTTCCATTGCCTTGCAAAGAAGGGAACCTATTGGTAGATAGGTTAAAAAAAAGCAGACATTGACTGTCTCCTTGAGCATGGTGAAGTTATTAATTACACTTCGGATGGTGTATCATTACACCCAGTCACTATAAAGATACAGGTGCCCTTCCTAACTCAGTTGCCGAAGAGGAAGGTAACCGCTCAGAGATTTCATCATGAGGCCAATGGTGACTTTAAAACAGTTATAGAGTTCAATGGCTGTGATAGGAGAAAACTGAGGATGGATCTACAACATTGTAGTTAATCCACAATACTAACCTACAGTGGGGAAAAAAAGTATTTAGTCAGCCACCAATTGTGCAAGTTCTCCCACTTAAAAAGATGAGAGAGGCCTGTAATTTTCATCATAGGTACACGTCAACTATGACAGACAAAAAGAGAAGAAAAAAATCCAGAAAATCACATTGTAGGATTTTTTATGAATTTATTTGCAAATTATGGTGGAAAATAAGTATTTGGTCAATAACAAAAGTTTCTCAATACTTTGTTATTGTCACACCCTGGCTCTGGGACTCTATATGTTGAGCCAGGGTGTGTTCATTCTGTGGTGTTCATTCTAGTTTGTTGTATTCTATGTTTGCCTGAGTGACTCCCAATCAGAGGCAACGAGTGTCAGCTGTTGGCTGGTTGTCTCTGATTGGGAGCCATATTTAAACTGTCTGTTTTCCCTTTTTGTTTGTGGGTTTTTGTTCCGTGTTCGGTCATTGATACCGTGGACTTCACGAGTCGTTTCTTGTTTTGTATTGTGTTTACACTTTAACTAATTAAAGTATGTTCGTTCATCACGCTGCGCCTTGGTCTCTCCCTGACGATCGTGACAGAAAAACCCACCATGCAACGACCAAGCAGCGTGTCCAGGGGCAGCTCTTGGGCTGGACATGGGAGGAAGCGCCGGGAGAAGAGACGGTTGAGGCGCGCCGTAGAGAGGAGCAGGCAGCCTGGACATGGGAGGAGATATTGGACGGTAAAGGGTCCTGGACTTGGGAGGAAATCCTGGCCGGGATGGATCGCCGGCCATGGAGTGAGACAGTGGAGAGGCGACGGAGAGAGGAGCAACGGCGTGATCAGGGTCGTCGTCGGACGGTCGAGAGGCAACCCCAGAAAATTTTTAGGGGGGGCACACGGCATGGACGACGGGGCTGACGGAGGCAGAAAAGGGGCGGATCCAGAAGGCCACCAGGTTACGGATACACCGCCCTGTACGTCCTGTGCGGATGCCTCACACAGAGTGTGTGAGGGTAGGCATTCAGCCAGGACGGGTTGTGGCCGCTCTTCACGCCAGGTCTCCTATCCGTCTCCACAGCCCGGTTCGGCCTGTCCCTGCTCCACGCACCAAGCCTACGGTGTGCGTCGCCAGCCCGGTTCGGCCTGTCCCTGCTCCACGCACCAAGCCTACGGTGTGCGTCGCCAGCCCAGTCCGGCCTGTCCCTGCTCCACGCACCAAGCCTACGGTGTGCGTCGCCAGCCCAGCCCGGCCTGTCCCTGCTCTACGCACCAAGCCTACGGTGTGCGTCGCCAGCCCAGTCCGGCCTGTCCCTGCTCTACGCACCAAGTATACGGTGCGCGTCGCCAGCCCGGCCCGGCCTGTTCCTGCCACTCGCACCAAGTATACGGTGTGCGTCGCCAGCCCGGCCCGGCCTGTTCCTGCCACTCGCACCAAGTATACGGTGCGCGTCGCCAGCCCGGCCCGGCCTGTTCCGGCCACTCGCACCAAGTATACGGTGCGCGTCGCCAGCCCGGCCCGGCCTGTTCCTGCCACTCGCACCAAGTATACGGTGCGCGTCGCCAGCCCGGCCCGGCCTGTTCCTGCCACTCGCACCAAGTCTACGGTGCGCGTCGCCAGCCCGGCCCGGCCTGTTCCTGCCACTCGCACTAAGCCAGGGGTGCGAGACGTCAGCCTGGTAAGGCCCGTTCCTCCTCCACGCACCAAGCCAGGGGTGCGAGTCGTCAGCCTGGTAAGGCCCGTCCCTCCTCCACGCACCAAGCCAGGGGTGCGCGTCGTCAGCCTGGTAAGGCCCGTTCCTCCTCCACGCACCAAGCCAGGGTTGCGCGTGGTCAGTCCAGCACAACCCGTGCCTGGGCCACCGGTGCCTGGGAAGGTACCGGTCAACTGCTCCACCATGGAGCTGAAGCTAACCGCTCCTGCTAAGTCAAGTTCAGCTCCAGCCAGCGGGGCCAGACTGGACCAGGGGCGCTATGGGGTGTTGATTGGAGGGTGGTGGTCAAGGCCGGAGCCAGAACCACCGCCGAGGAGGTATGCCCGCCCAGCCCTCCCCTGTTTTGTTTTAGTTGAGGCGTGGTCGCAGTCCGCGCCTTTAGGGGGGGGTACTGTCACACCCTGGCTCTGGGACTCTATATGTTGAGCCAGGGTGTGTTCATTCTGTGGTGTTCATTCTAGTTTGTTGTATTCTATGTTTGCCTGAGTGACTCCCAATCAGAGGCAACGAGTGTCAGCTGTTGGCTGGTTGTCTCTGATTGGGAGCCATATTTAAACTGTCTGTTTTCCCTTTTTGTTTGTGGGTTTTTGTTCCGTGTTCGGTCATTGATACCGTGGACTTCACGAGTCGTTTCTTGTTTTGTATTGTGTTTACACTTTAACTAATTAAAGTATGTTCGTTCATCACGCTGCGCCTTGGTCTCTCCCTGACGATCGTGACAGTTATATACCCTTTGTTGGCAATGACACAGGTCAAACGTTTTCTGTAAGTCTTCACAAGGTTTTCACACACTGTTGCTGGTATTTTGGCCCATTCCTCCATGCAGATCTCCTCTAGAGCAGTGATGTTTTGGGGCTGTCGCTGGGCAACACGGACTTTCAACTCCCTCCAAAGATTTTCAATGTGGTTGAGATCTGGAGACTGGCTAGGCCACTCCAGGACCTTGAAATGCTTCTTACGAAGCCACTCCTTCGTTGCCCGGGCGGTGTGTTTGGGATCATTGTCATGCTGAAAGACCCAGCCACGCTTCATCTTCAATGCCCTTGCTGATGGAAGGAGGTTTTCACTCAAAATCTCACGATACATGGCCCCATTCATTCTTTCCTTTACACGGATCAGTCGTCCTGGTCCCTTTGCAGAAAAACAGCCCCAAAGCATGATGTTTCCACCCCCATGCTTCACAGTAGGTATGGTGTTCTTTGGATGCAACTCAGCATTCTTTGTCCTCCAAACACGACGAGTTGAGTTTTTACCAAAAAGTTATATTTTGGTTTCATCTGACCATATGACATTCTCCCAATCCTCTTCTGGATCATCCAAATGCACTCTAGCAAACTTCAGACAGGCCTGGACATGTACTGGCTTAATCAGGGGGACACGTCTGGCACTGCAGGATTTGAGTCCCTGGCGGCGTAGTGTGTTACTGATGGTAGGCTTTGTTACTTTGGTCCCAGCTCTCTGCAGGTCATTCACTAGGTCCCCCCGTGTGGTTCTGGGATTTTTGCTCACCGTTCTTGTGATCAGTTTGACCCCACGGGGTGAGATCTTGCGTGGAGCCCCAGATGGAGGGAGATTATCAGTGGTCTTGTATGTCTTCCATTTCCTAATAATTGCTCCCACAGTTGATTTCTTCAAACCAAGCTGCTTACCTATTGCAGATTCAGTCTTCCCAGCCTGGTGCAGGTCTACAATTTTGTTTCTGGTGTCCTTTGACAGCTCCTTCGTCTTGGCCATAGTGGAGTTTGGAGTGTGACTGTTTGAGGTTGTGGACAGGTGTCTTTTATACTGATAACAAGTTCAAACAGGTGCCATTAATACAGGTAACGAGTGGAGGACAGAGGAGCCTCTTAAAGAATAAGTTACAGGTCTGTGAGAGCCAGAAATCTTGCTTGTTTGTAGGTGACCAAATACTTATTTTCCACCATAATTTGCAAATAAATTCATAAAAAATCCTACAATGTGATTTTCTAGATTTCTTTTCTCTCAATTTGTCTGTCATAGTTGACGTGTACCTATGATGAAAATGACAGGCCTCTCTCATCTTTTTAAGTGGGAGAACTTGCACAATTGGTGGCTGAATAAATACTTTTTTTCCCCACTGTAAATGACAGAGTGAAAAGAAAGAAGCCTGTACAGAATAAAAATAATCCAAAACATTAATCCTGTTTGCAATAAGGCACTAAAGTAAAACTGCAAAATATGTGGCAAAGAAATTAACTTTATGTCCTGAATACAAAGTGTTATGTTTGGGGCAAATCCAACACAACACATCACTGATCACCACTCTTCATATTTTCAAGCATGATGGTGGCTGCATCATGTTATGGGTATGCTTGTCATCGGCAAGGGAGTTTTTAGGATAAAAAGAAACAGAAAAGAGCTAAGCACAGGCAAAAACCTAGAGGAAAACCTGGTTCAGTCTGCTTTTCAACAGACACTGGAAGACATATTCACCTTTCAGCAGGACAATAACCTATAACATAAGGCCAAATATACACTGGAGTTGCTTACCAAGACAACATTCAATGTTCCTGAGTGGCCTAGTTACAGTTTTGACTTAAATTTGCATAAAAATATATTGCAAGACTTGAAAATGTCTTTCTAGCAATGATCAACAACCAACTTGACAGAGCTTGAAGAATTTAAACAAGAATAATGTTCAAAATTTTTACAATCCAGATGTGCAAGGCCCTTAGAGACTTACCCAGAAAGACTCACAGCTGTAATCACTGCCAAAGGTGATTCTAACATGTATTAACTCAGGGTGTGAATACTTATGTAAATGAGATATTTCTGTGTTTCATTTTCAATAAATTTGCAAACATTTCTAAAAACATGTTTTCACTTTGTCATTATGGGGTATAATTTGTAGATGGGTGAGAGAATTTTTTTTTATATTTAATAAATGTTGATTGAGGCTGAAACACAACAAAATGTGGAGTAAGTTAAGGGGTATGAATACTTTCTGAAGGCACTGTATGTATTCACATAATATACCTCTTCATTCCCATTGCATATTTTGTATTTGCAGTTTCTGTATAATGCTTTTTATTCACATGGAGGGTTACACAGACAGTTTTATTGTGTGGTGTGTATTCAAGACAACGATGAACCATTAAATGCATATTCTGTTCTGTCTCCCCTGTTCACTGGGGCAGAAAGGACGTGTTTACCATGCATGGTTGATATGTGCTATTCTCCCTTTGCATTCACAGCCAATTCCCTATCCAGCCCTGCATAGCATCTCCTTGCTACCCGGATCCAGCTCAAGACTACTTCCCTCTCCTCTCTAATTGCAATAAGAGAATTATGCACTTGGACTTTGGCCAGCCATGCAAGATTAAATTATTCATAAATGTTAATAGGCATACCGTCCTCCTCGTAGCCTCCCCTTCCCCCCAACTCTCCCATAGCCATGCTCTCTCTATCTCTGAACATGCTCAAAGGACAATATTGACCTTTCCATTGGAGCATGGTATCAGGAGGTGGTCTCTATTAAAACTAATAATTATATATACAGTGTATGTCACCTCAGAAGTGTCTTTTCCTCCTCTGAGACATGTATATCTGCCAACCAACACAAAGGCTCCCATACTATACAGAGAGGAGGACTAGGATATCCACAAATAATAGTAGCCCACACCAGAATTTTTATTGCACATGGGACATTGTTGGTAATTATCCAGCCTGCAATTACTACATGGAAGTGTGAATAATCCTCATTTGTGAAACATTTGTGTCATCAGAGGTCTTCACTTTGCCAAAGAGGAAGCACACAGGAGTGGGAACAAGGAACAGCAGCTGAACAATGGAATAAAGGAGGCCAAAGGACACACTGGAGCAACAATTCTCAACTAACAACTGCTCGTCTGTCTGGAGAGGACATCAAATGATCACCAATTACAAACACAAAGCCCCCCCATGCAGCAGACAACCCCGTACTGCCGAATAAACGGAACCATTTCTACTGCAGATTCGAATCACAAAGGACCCTCAACTCTCAGGACACCACCCCCACCCCCTGCCGCCTTCCCAGGGTCCCCTCACCAACTCCATCTGCCAGTGGATCACTGACTTCCTGACCAACAGACCACAACACTTCTCAGACTCTCTATCTCTCAGCACTGGAGCGCCGCAAGGATGTGTCCTCTCCCCCCTCCTCTACTCACTCTACACCAACAACTGCACCTCCAAACAAGGCATCTGTCAAACTACTCAAGTTTGCTGATGACACCACCCTGGTCAGTCTCATCTCCTGACCTCTTCCATCACCGTCTGGTTTGAGAATGCATCTGCCCGCCCCAAGAGCAATCTGCAATGCATTATACGGTCTGCAGAGAGGGTCATCGGCTGCCACTTACCCTCCATCGAGGACCTGCATGACTCCTGGGCAAGGAAACGTGCAGGAAAGATCATTGCTGATCTCTCCCGCCCTGGACACTCTCTTTTCCAAAAACGGTTCAGGGCCTAGTTTCCCAAAAGTATCTTAAGGCTAAGCGTATCTTTAGAACCTTCGTAGGAGCATCATAACATTTCCAAGCTGTTTCCCAAAACCTTGTTACTAAAGTTGCACTTGAAACACTTGTTTTTTCCAAAAACTCTCCTCTGGCAAACGGTTCAGGGCCTAGTTTCCCAAAAGCATCTTAAGGCTAAGCGTATCTTTAGAACCTTCGTAGGAGCATCATAAAATTTCCAAGCTGTTTCCCAAAACCTTGTTACTAAAGTTGCACTTGAAACACTTGTTATTTAGAACAGCTAAGTGCGTTGTTAGATGATTTATTTTCACAGAAGATCTCCACTGAACATTGAATCATGATGTTTATCTGTCTTACTGTGACCACCGATAACATCAGAACGAAGTTGACTACAAAGTTGCTGAAGACTTTGCAGTTGTTACAGACAAGTGAAGGATAAAAAGATGCTTCAAATGAAAACTGAGATGACTAAATTAAAAGATAAATAGACTGCATAAAAAAATAAATAGGCTACATTCGGAAAATATTCAGACCCCTTGACTTTTTCCACATTTTGTTACGTTACAGCCTTATTCTAAAATGGATTAAATTGTTTTTTCCCCTCATCAATCTACACACAATAGCCCGTAATGCCAAAGCAAAAACAGCTTTTTCAGAAATTGTACATAAGTGTTCAGACCCTTTACTCAGTACAGGGTGGCAGGTAGCTTAGTGGTTAAGAGCGTTGTGCCAGTAACTGAAAGGTCGCTGGTTCTAATCCCCGAGCCGACTAGGTGAAAATCTGTCTGTGCCCTTGAGCAAGGCACTTAACCCTAATTGCTCCTGTAAATCGCCCTGGATGAGAGTGTCTGCTAAATGACTAAAATGTACTTTGTTGAAGCACCTTTGGCAACGATTACAGCCTCGAGTCTTCTTGGGTATGACGCTACAAGCTTGGCACACCTGTATTTGGGGAGTTTCTCACATTCTTCTCTGCAGATCCTCTCAAGCTCTGTCAGGTTGGATGGGGAGCGTCGCTGCACAGCTATTTTCAGGTCTCTCCAGAGATGTTCGATCGGGTTCAAGTCCGGGCTCTGGCTGGGCCACTCAAGAACATTCAGAGACTTGTCCCGAAGCCACTCCTGCATTGTCCTGGCTGTGTGCTTAGGGTTGTTGTCCTATTGGAAGGTGAACCTTTGCACTAGTCCGAGGTCCTCAGCGCTCTGGAGCAGGTTTTCATCAAGGATCTCTCTGTACTTTGTACGTTCATCTTTCCCTCGATCCTGACTAGTCTCCTAGTCCCTGCCGCTGAAAAACATCCCCACAGCATGATGCTGCCACCACCATGCTTCCCCGTAGGGATAGTACCAGATTTCCTCCAGATGTGACTCTTGGCATTCAGGCCAAAGCGTTCAATCTTGGTTTCTTCAGACCAGAGAATCTTGTTTCTCATGGTCTGAGAGTCACTGTCAACTGTGGAGCCTTATATAAACAGGTGTGTGCCTTTCCAAATCATGTCCAATCAATTGAATTTACCACAGGTGGACTCCAATCAAGTTGTAGAAACATCTCAATGATGATCAATGGAAACAGGATGCACCTGAGCTCAATTTCAAGTCTCTTAGCAAAGGGTCTGAATACTTATGTAAATAAGGTATTTCTGTTTTTTATTTATAATACATTTGCAAAGAATTCTAAAAATCTGTTTTCACTTTGTCATTATGGGGTATTGTGTGTAGATTGATGAGGATTATTATTTTTTAAATCCATTTTAGAATAAGGCTGTAACCTAACAAAATTTGGAAAAAGTCAAGGGGTCTGAAAACTTTCCGAATGCACTGTATTTCAATCATATTGAAATAAATTTCATGTTCAGTCAATTGAGTTACATTTTGCCAATAGGCTACTGTCTTTGCTTGAATATACTGTATTTCATGATGTGTAACAACAGCGCAATGATGTGCTCAATCTGTAATTTAGTGCATTATTATTGGGTAAGCATAATAAACCGCCTCAATATTTGCAGCCATAGGTGGTAAAATCTCTCTAGGAGCTGATCCCTCATCAGTATTGTGGAGTATTTCTAATATTAAGGTAAGATTTTAATGGAGAAAGCTGATCCGAGAGCAGCCCTGCTCTAATTTCGATCCTATCAGTATCGACACATGATCTAAAGATGCACTTAGAGAACGTTCTATCTGTGTGGTGTTTTGGAAAATACACATTACGTTCGGCCGTTGTAGGAACGATGCATCGTTAAAACACTCTCAAGCCTAAATTCCATTGCTATCGGGAAACCGGACCAAGGTCATTCAGATCAATCTTAGTACCACTGACTTTGCTGATAACAATTTTATTGAGGGAAAATGTACTTGCTACGATTGTGAAATGTTGTTGTCTCACCTAGCTACAGTACATGACCAAAAGTATGTGGAAACCTGCTTGTCGAACATCTCATTCCAAAATCATGGGCATTAATATGGAGTTGGTCCCCCCTTTGCTGCTATAACTGCCTCCACTCTTCTGGGAAGGCTTTCCACTATATGTTGGAACATTGCTGCGGGGACTTGCTTCTATTCGGCCACAAGAGCATTAGTGTGGTCGGGCACTGATGTTGGGCGATTAGAACCTTATTCCTCCACCAAACTTTACAGTTGGCACTATGCATTGGGGCAGGTAGCGTTCTCCTGGCATCCGCCAAACCCAGATCCGTCTGTCGGACTGCCAGATGGTGAAGCGTGATTCATCACTTCAGAAAACACGTTTTCCATTGCTCCAGAGTCCAATGGCAGCGAGCTTTACACCACTCCAGCTGACGCTTGGCATTGCGCATGGGGATCTTAGGCTTGTGTGCGGCTGCTCGGCCATGGAAACCCATTTCATGAAGCTCCCGATGAACAGTTATTGTGCTGATGTTGCTTCCAGAGGCAGTTTGGAGCTCGGTAGTGAGTGTTGCAACCGAGGACAGGTTATTTTTACGCGCTACGTGCTTCAGCACTCAGCGGTCCTGTTCTGTGAGCTTGTGTGGCCTACCACTTCGCGGCTGAGTCGTTGTTGCTCCTAGACATTTCCACTTCACAATAACAGCACTTACAGTTGACCGGGGCAGCTCTAGCAGGGCAGACATTTTACAAACTGACTTGTTGGAAAGGTGGCATCCTGTGACGGTAGCTGAATCCACTAATTTGAAGGGGTGTCCACATACTTTTTTTATATATAGTCTATCTTAAGGTTCACTTATTACAAGTTTCTCTGCTAAATGAGTAAAATGCTTTCACCAACTGGCCATCTCGCCCACGATACTAAAGGACTATACACACTGTGCTGCACACTGCATTAACCATCATTGAACTGCACAACACTGTATATATATGCACCGGTTATTGCACTGCGTCATGAAACATCCCTACCTCTTTTTCTGTTTCAGTTTCAAGTTTTAATGTCATGTGCACAAGTACAGTGATATACCTTTCTTGCAAGCTCAAAACACAACAATGCAGTAATCAATATAATTGTAGCACTAAAAATAAACAAACACACACAACAAATAAAAATAAGAAATAAGAAGAACACGAAAAAGCAGGAAGCTACAGGGTCAGTTCCAGGGTCAGTTCCACTACCATATTTACAATGTGCAGGGATACTGGAGTGATGGAGGTAGAGATGTATAGGGGAAAAGTGACTAGGCATCAGGATATATGATAAACAGAGTAGCAACACCATAAATTATGATTGTATTTGTGTGTGTGTGAGTGTGTGTGTGTGTGTATAGTAGGTATAAATGTGTGTGCATGTTATGTGTGTGTTGGAATGTGTAGAGTCCTGAGAGTATGCATAGAGATGGTGCAAATATCAAAAATCAAATACAGTACAAGGGTAAACTCAGATAGTCTGTGTAGCCATTCTGTTAGCTATTTAGCAGTCTAATGGCTTGGGGATAGAAGCTGTTCAGGAACCTGTTGGTGTCAAACTTGACGCACCAGTACCGCTTGCCGTGCGAAGGCAGAGAGAACAGTCTATGGCTTGGGTGGCTGGAGTCTTTAACAATTTTCTGGGCATTCCTTTCACACCGCCTGATATAGAAGTCCTGGATGGCAGGGAGCTCGGCCCCAGTAATGTATGATTTGAGGGCCCATGCCAAACCTTTTCAACCTCCTGAGGGCCTTCTTCACGACTGTGCGGGTGTGAGTGGTCCATTTTAAGTCCTTATTGATTTGGACACCGAGGAAGTTGAAGCTCTCGACCCGCTCCACTGCAGCCCTGTCGATGTGGATCCCATTTCCTGTAGTCCACGATCAGCTCCTTGGTCTTACTGATGTTCTGGAAGAGGGTGTTATTATTATTATTATTATTATTGTTGTCCCGACGCCACACTGCCAGGTCACTGACCTCCTCCCTGAAAGCTGCCTCATGGTCGCCGGTGATCAGGCCTACCACCGTCGTGCCGTCAGTAAACTTGATGATGGTGTTGGAGTTGTGCGTGTCCATGCAGTCGTGGGTGAACACGGAGTACAAGAGGGGACTAAGCACACACCCCTGTGGGGTCCCCGTGTTGAGGGTTAGCGTGGCGAAGGTGATGTTGCCTATCCTCACCACCTGGGGTCAAACCGTCAGGAAGTCCAGGATCCATTTGCAGAGGGAGGTGTTCAATCCCAGGGTCCTAAGCTTGGTGACGAGCTTGGAGGGGACAATGGTGTTGAACGCTGAGCTGTAGTCAATGAACAGCATTCTCACATAGGTATTCCTTTTATCTAGGTGGGTGAGGGCAGTGTGGAGTGCAATTGAAATTGCGTCGTCTATGGATCTGTTGGGGTGGTATGCAAATTGGAGTGGGTCTAGGGTGTCGGATGATGAAGTTGATGGATTATCTTGGCAAAGGAGAAATGCTCACTAGAGCTTTTTGTGCATATGGAAAATGTCTGAGATATTTTATTTCAGCTCATAAAACTTGGGACCCACTCTTTACATGCTGCATTTATATTTTTGTTCAATATATATACTGTAAATTATACATTCCTCACTGTAAATTTGCTCATACTCTATAGTTCTATGTTCACTTAGCTTTTTGGGGTATGTAAACTTTGTGTAAACTTCTCTGTATGTGTCTGTCTCTGTGTGTTGTCTATTACTAGCAGCACCATATCACCAAGTACAATTCTGGGTAAATGTACTTAGCGAATAAAGGTCTTTCTGATTCTGATCACTTAATCATACAATTCCTACAACCCAACAATCACATTAACCCCATAGCTGAACAGAGCAACAACAGTTGATGTCAACACAAAGTCCCATTCTTGCCAATGCTCAAACACCCTGTGGACTCAAGTCAATCACTCCATCAGTTGTGAAAAAAGTGCTTCACTCCTCCAATAGAGGGTGCTGTGTCCATCGAGTCAGAGGAGGACAGGAGCGGGGAGAGAGAGAGAGGGGAGGGGGTGGAGAGATTCCCTCCCTGTGATTAGGAAAAAGCTCCATCCTTTTCCTCTTCCTTACGGAGATTCCTGAAACGTTTCAGGTTATCTGATACTCATTATTTAAATATATATATAAAACACAGAATAATCATGTTTTTGATTGCACTGGACCTTTAAACAAAAGCATACACTGCATGACCAAAAGTATTTTGTTGTCTCACCTAGCTACAGTAATAATATAATAATATAATATGCCATTTAGCAGACGCTTTTATCCAAAGCGACTTAGTCATGCGTGCATACATTTTTTTTGTGTATGGGTGGTCCCGGGGATCGAACCCACTACCCTGGCGTTACAAGCGCCGTGCTCTACCAGCTGAGCTACAGAGGACCACAGTACATGACCAAAGGTATGTGGACGCCTGCTTGTCGAACATCTCATTCCAAAATCATTTGCGTTAATAGTTGGTCCCCCTTTGCTGCGATAACAGCCTCCACTCTTCTGGAAAGGCTTTCCACTATATGTTGGCACATTGATGCAGGGACTTGCTTCCATTCAGAGCATTAGTGAGGTCAGGCACTGATATTGGGCGATTAGGCCTGGCTTGCAGTCGGCGTTCCAATTCATCCCAAAGGTGTTCGATGGGGTTAAGGTCAGGGCTCTGTGCAGGCCAGTCAAGTTCTTCCACACCGATCTCGACAAACCATTTCTGTATGGACCTCGCTTTGTACTTGGGGGTATTGTCATGCTGAAACAGGAATGGGCCTTCCACAAACTGTTGCCACAAAGTTGGAATCACAAAATCATCCAGAATGTCATTGTAAGCTGTAGCGTTAAGATTTCCGTTCAATGGAACTAAGGGGCCTAACCCAAACCATGAAAAACAGGCCCAGACCATTATTCCTCCCCCACTAAACTTTACAGTTGGCACTATGCATTCGGGCAGGTAGTGTTCTCTTGGCATCCGCCAAACACAGATTTGTCCATCGAACTGCCAGATGGTGAAGCGTGATTCATCCCTCCAGAGAACGCCTTTCCACTCCTCCAGAGTCCAATGGTGGTGAGATTTACACCACTCCAACCAACACTTGGCATTGCGCATGGTGATCTTAGGCTTGTGTGCGGCTGCTCAGCCATGGAAACCCATTTTATGAAGCTCCCGACGAACAGTTATTGTGCTGACGTTGCTTCCAGAGGCAGTTTGGAACTCGATAGTGAGTATTACAACCGAGGACAGACGATTTTTACGCGCTACGCGCATCATCACTTGGCAGTCCCGTTCTGTGAGCTTATGTGGCCTATCACTTCGCGGCTGAGCAGTTGTTGCTACTAGACATTTCCACTTCACAATAACAGCACTTACAGTTGACCGGGACAGCTCTAGCAGGGCAGAAATTTTACCAACTGACTTGCTGGAAAGGTGGCATCGTATGACGGTGCCACGTTGAAAGTCACTGAGCTCTTCAGTAAGGCCACTCTACTGCCAATGTTTGTCTATGGCGATTGCATGGCTGTGTGCTCGATTTTATACAACTGTTAGCAACGGGTGTGTCTGAAATAGCCGAATCCACTAATTTCAAGAGACGTCCACATACTTATGTATACAGTGCATTCTGAAAGTATTCAGACCCGTTGACCTTTTCCACATTTTGTTGCATTACAGCCTTATTCTAAAATGGATTAAATTGTTTTTTTCCTCCCTCATCAATCTACACACAATACCCCATAATGACAAAGCAAAAACAGGTTTTTAGAAATGTTTGCTAATTTATATCTTCTTGGGTATGACGCTACAAGCTTGGCACACCTGTTTTTGGCGAGTTTCTCCCATTCTTATCTGCAGATCCTCTCAAGCTTTGTCAGGTTGGATGGGGAGTGTCGCTGCACAGCTATTTTCAGGTCTCTCCAGAGATATTCGATCTTGTTCAAGTCCGGGCTCTGGCTGGGCCACTCAAGGACATTCAGAGACTTGTCCCAAAACCACACCTGCATTGTCTTGGCTGTGTGCTTAGGGTTGTTGTCCTGTTGGAAGGTGAACCTTCGCCCCAGTCTGGAGCAGGTTTTCATCAAGGATCTCTCTGTACTTTGCTCCGTTCATCTTTCCCTCGATCCTGTCTAGTCTCCCAGTCCCTGCTGCTGAAAAACATCCCCACAGCATGATGCTGCCAGCACCATGCTTCACCGTAGGGATGGTGCCAGGTTTCCTCCAGACATGACGCTTGCCATTCAGGCCAAAGAGTTCAATCTTGGTTTTATCAGACCAGAGAATCTTGTTTCTCATGGTCTGAGAGCCCTTTAGGTGACTTTTGGCAAACTCCAAGCGGGCTGTCATGTGCCTTTTACTGAGGAGTGGCTTACCTCTGGCCACTCTACCATAAAGGCCTGATTGGTGGAATGCTATAGAGATGGTTGTCCTTCTGGAAGGTTCTCCCGTCTCCACAGAGGAACTCTGGAGCTCTGTCAGAGTGACCATTGGATTCTTGGTATCTCCCTGACCAAGGCCTTTCTCCCCCGATTGCTCAGTTTGGCCGTGTAGCCAGCTCTAGGAAGAGTCTTGATGGTTCCAAACTTCTTCCATTTATGAATGATGGAGGCCACTGTGTTCTTGGGGACCTTCAATGCTGCAGGAATTTTTTGGTACCCTTCCCCAGATCTGTGCCTCCACACAATCCTGTCTCGGAACTCTACGGACAATTCCTTTGCCCTCATGGCTTGGTTTTTGCTCTGACATGCACTGTCAACTGTGGGACCTTATATAAACAGGTGTGTGCCTTTCCAAATCATGTCCAATCAATTGAATTTACCACAGATGGACTCCAATCAAGTTGTAGGAACATCTCAAGGATGATCAATGGAAACAGGATGCACCTGAGCTCAATTTCGAGTCTCATAGGAATACTTATGTAAATAAGGTATTTCAGATTTTGATTTTTAATACATTTGCTAAAATTTCTAAAAACCTGTTTTCGCTTTGTCATTATGGGGTAGAGTGTGTAGATTGATGTGAAAAAAATGTTTAATCAATTTTAGAATAAGGCTGTAACGTAACAAAATATGGAAAATTGAAGGGGTCTGAATAGTTTCCAAATGCACTGTATATACTGTATTTTCTTCAGGGATCTCCAGTGATCTTCAGAGATTCACTCACAGCAGCAGAAGAAGAACAAATGATAATTGAGCAAAATATCTCTGAGGAGAAAAGTGTTTTCACACATCTTGCTAATGAGAGAATGGTTGGGGTTTTCGTAATAGGGTGCTAGGTATGTGTCATACAAAATGTTACACTAATATCTCTGTCTCTGTCTCAAATCAAATCAAATTAAGTTAAAGTTACTATGTATAAATAATTAACAGAGTAGCAGCAGCGTAAAAAGATGGGGTAGGGGTGGGGGGCAGTGCAAATAATCCGGGTAGCCATGATTAGCTGTTCAGGAGTCTTATGGCTTGGGGGTAGAAGCTGTTGAGAAGCCTTTTGGACCTAGACTTGGCGCTCCGGAACCACTTGCCGTGCGGTAGCAGAGAGAACAGTCTATGACTAGGGTTGCTGGAGTCTTTGACAATTTTGAGGGCCTTCCTCTGACACCGCCTGGTATAGAGGTCCTGGATGGCAGGAAGCTTGGCCCCAGTGATGTACTGGGCCGTACACATTACCCTCTGTAGTGCCTTGCGGTCGGAGGCCGAGCAGTTGCCATACCAGGCGGTGATGCAACCAGTCAGGATGCTCTCGATGGTGCGGCTGTAGAACTTTTTGAGGATCTGAAGACCCATGCCAAATCTTTTCAGTCTCCTGAGGGGGAATAGGCTTTGTCGTGCCCTCTTCACCACTGTCTTGGTGTGTTTGGACCATGATAGTTTGTTGGTGATGTGGACACCAAGGAACTTGAAGCTCTCAACCTGTTCCACTACAGCCCTGTCGATGAAAATGGGGGCGTGCTCAGTCCTCTTTTTTTCCCTGTAGTCCACAATCATCTCCTTTGTCTTGGTCACGTTGAGGGAGAGGTTGTTATCCTGGCACCACACGGCCAGGTCTCTGACCTCCTCCCTATAGGCTGTCTCATCGTTGTCGGTGATCAGGCCTACCACTGTTGTGTCGTCTGCAAACTTAATGATGGTGTTGGAGTCGTGCCTGGCCATGCAGTCATGGGTGAACAGGGAGTACAGGAGGGGACTGAGCACACACCCCTGAGGGGCCCCAGGTGTTGAGGATCAGCGTGGCAGATGTGTTGTTACCTACCCTTACCACCTGGGGGCGGCCCGTCAGGAAGTCCAGGATCCAGTTGCAGAGGGAGGTGTTTAGTCCCAGGATCCTTAGCTTAGTGATGAGCTTTGAGGGCACTATGGTGTTGAACGCTGAGCTGTAGTCAATGAATAGCATTCTCACATAGGTGTTCCTCTTGTCCAGGTGGGAAAGGGCAGTGTGGAGTGCAATAGAGATTGCATCATCTGTGGATCTGTTGGGGCGGTATGCAAATTGGAGTGGGTCTAGGGTTTCTGGGATAATGGTGTTGATGTGAGCCATGACCAGCCTTTCAAAGCACGTCATGGCTACAGATGTCAGTGCTATGGGTCGGTAGTCATTTAGGCAGGTTATCTTAGTGTCCTTGGGCACGGGGACTATGGTGATCTGCTTGAAACATGTTGGTATTACAGACTCAGTTAGGGACATGTTGAAAATGTCAGTGAAGACACTTGCCAGTTCGTCAGCACATGCTCAGAGTACACGTCCTGGTAATCCATCTGGCCCTGCGGCCTTGTGAATGTTAACCTGCTTAAAAGTCTTACTCACATCGGCTACAGAGAGCATGATCACATAGTCATCTGGAACAGCTGGTGCTCTCATGCATGCTTCAGTGTTGCTTGCCTCGAAGCGAGCATAGAAGTGGTTTAGCTCGTCTGGTAGGCTTGTGTCACTGGGCAGCTCGCGGCTGTGCTTCCCTTTGTAGTCTGTAATAGTTTTCAAGCCCTTCAACATCCGACGAGCATCAGAGCCGGTGTAGTACGATTTAATCTTAGTCCTGTATTGACTCTTTGCCTGTTTGAGGGCATAGCGGGATTTCTTATAAGCGTCCGGGTTAGAGTCCCGCTCCTTGAAAGCGGCAGCTCTACCCTTTAGCTCAGTGCGGATGTTTCCTGTAATCCATGGCTTCTGGTTGGGGTATGTACGTACGGTCACTGTGGGGACGACGTCATCGATGCACTTATTGGTGAAGACAGGGACTGATGTGGTGTACTCCTCAATGCTATCTGAAGAATCCTGGAACATGTTCCAGTCTGTGCTAGCAAAACAGTCCTGTAGCTTAGCATCTGCGTCATCTGACCACATTTTTATTAACCGAGTCACTGGTGATTCCTGCTTTAGTTTTTGCTTATAAGCAGGAATCAGGAGGATAGAGTTATGGTCAGATTTGCCAAATGGAGGGCGAGGGAGAGCTTTGTATGCATCTCTGTGTGTGGAGTAAAGGTGGTCTAGAGTTTTTTAAACTCTGGTTGCACATTTAACATGCTGGTAGAAATTAGGTAGAACGGATTTAAGTTTCCCTGCATTAAAGTCCCCGGCCACTAGGAGCGCTGCCTCTGGATGAGCGTTTTCCTGTTTTCTTATGGCCTTATGCAGCTCATTCAGTGCAATCTTAATGCCAGCATTGGTTTGTGGTGGTAAATAGACAGCTATGAAAAATATAGATGAAAACTCTTGGTAAATAATGTGGTCTACAGCTTATCATAAGATACTCTACCTCAGGCGAGCAAAACCTCGAGACTTCCTTAGTATTTGATTTTGTGCACCAGCTGTCTGTCTCTCTCTCTCTCTCTCTCTCTCTTTCTCTCTCTCTCTCTCGCTCTCTCTCTCTCTCTCTCTCTCTCTCTCTCTCTTTCTCTTTGTCAGTTGAGTCATCAGTTAATTGTGGTGTAGGATTCATTAACTATGTGTAATTAGTAATCACGTGAAATTTCATAGCAGAATTTTGAGCCCATATAGAATATAGTCATCCTGGAACAGCCTGAAGCTGTACAAAGAATAGTGTGAAAAATTGTTGCTCGAGACTCGAGTACTTGAACCCTTCACTGTAGCATGCCTTTAAGCACTGACATTGTGTGAATTCTCAATATAGTAAATTACATCAAACCAATACTCGCTCTCTGTAGTCGGATGCCATGCCTATTTCCCATGCCTATGTTTGACATTTCAAGAAAAAAGTTAAATAGCAATGTAATATCCTCTGAAAATCCTTGACAGGGAGAACTCCCTCACACTAACTCTGTGGCTGTGCATGCATAAATCGCAAAGCCAGTGGCTGACTACAGACGGCAGGCGGCTGACATTTTGATTATGATATTTTGTGTGTGATAACATGCTAATTCCAATGATGCTGCAGGAGCCGAGCCCATATGTATATTCTCTCTCTCTCTCTCTCTCTCTCTCTCTCGCTCCCCTCTCTTCTAGCCAATGATGCATGATGCTATCTATTACATTGCTGTATGTATTAGCATTTTTGTTCCGAGGCAGGCATTTTAATAATGCCACAACAGATGATATCCTGTAGGGAGGGATGGTATGTGTGTGTGTATGTCCGCGGGTGTGTGTGTGTTTGTGTGTGTGCATGTGCGTGTGCGTGTGCCTGTGTGTGTGGAGGTTGCTGGTGACAGAATCAAAGCACGTCAGAACACACGGATGTAACAGTTTCTTTCATTTAAAACAGGGACCGATTTAGAGAGAAGGGCAGTGAAGTGAATTGTAATGGTCTATTCACAACAGTGATTGGTGTGTTTCGCAACACCTTACATAACTAACCCTGCAGTTGGATGTAGTGTCAAATGAGTACATATAGGGTTTAAGAAAGACAGACTGTATTTCCTGCATCATTTTATAGGATAAAAGTAACAATGACCATGGAGTCTAATTAGCATACTAGCACAATGGCAAAATACAGGCAATGGTGTGAAGCAGATATGATGCAGAATCTTGACCTCTGTAATTGCTACAGGCAGGATGTTCTCATAGAGAGTTTTTTGTTGTTGTTGTTGCTGTCACTGTCCGATAAATTAATTGAGAAATAACAAGGTGTTATCATGTCTGGAAGGCTCCTTAACAGCTTCTACCGCCAAGCCATAAGACTGCTAAACAATTAATCAAATGGCCACCCGGACTATTTAAATTGACACCACCCCCTTTGTTTTTACACTGCTGCTACTCGTTGTTTATTATCTATGCATAGTCACTTTACCCCTACCTACAAGTACAAACTACCTCGACTAACCTGTACCCCCGCACGTTGACTCGATAATGGTACCCCCTGCATATAGCCTCATTATTGTTATTTTATTATTTTTTACTTTAGTTGATTTAGTAAATATACTCTCCACATCAAGGGGAGTGGGATGGTTTCGAGCGAATAAACACTTCGCCAGGATGAATATGTTGAATAAACAAATATACAAAAATAATTGTATATTTTTCATGATCTATAATTTTTGTCATTAGCTTACATGCACATGAGGAAATCAATATTACAAGCAGCAATTGATTAAAGATTTTACATTGAATTTAATTTGTTTTAAATGGTTACACGAAGAAAATTGTCACCTTAAAAACTTTTAGAAAACCCTTTTTCTCAACCTAGCCTTAATCAAAGAGGACTACCTATGTGTGTTAATTTCTACGCTTCAGCCTCACGTCATTCAGAGAAAGAGTCGGGTCTGAGTTGAGGTGAGGTGAGGTGAGGGGGAGGCTGTGTGGATTTGAGGTGTGGGTGGGGGGTTGATGGCTGCACGGGGGTTGAGATGGGATGAAGTGAGGGGCGGCTGGGGGTGAAGTGAGAGGTGGGAGGATGTGTGTATGTGTGTATATGGAGGCTGGAGGCGGAGGTGAGGGGTGGGGCAGAGGCTGTGCAAGTCTGTCCATCAGTGTAATTGTCTCTTATTTTCAGCCTGGAAAAAAAGCTTAGTCCCTTTTGTTATCTCACAAAGGGCCCCATCCTCTTCCTCAGAGCGAGTCGCCTTTGAAGAACACAGTACCTGGGAGAATTACCTTGACACTGGCATTCCAGGAGGCAAAGCTTTGATCAAAACATCTCTTCCCCCTCAAATGTCTCTTTAAGGCCATGTCTATCGCAGGTACGTGTGTGTGCATGTGTGTGTGTGTGTGTGTGTGTGTGTGCATGTGTGTGTGTGTGTCTGTGTTTGTGTGTGTCACCACAGACGTCTCCCTCCCAATGCACTACTAGCTCAGCTGTCTTGTCAAGCACTTGTAATTGCTTTTCCTCCTTCACCTCTCTCTCTCTCTCTCTCTCTCTCTCTCTCTCTCTCTCTCTCTCTCTCTCTCTCTCTCTCTCTCTCTCTCTCTCTCTCTCTCTCTCTCTCTCTCTCTCCCTCCCTCTTTGTCTCTCTCTCTTTCTGTCTGTTTGTTGTTAACTTGGCCACCATGTTAATCCCCTTGACAAAGTCGATTCTTCACCGGATGACAGAGTTCCCAGAGTTTCCCTTAACACTGGCTTCTCTCGGTCCCCTTGTATTAGCTGTTGGCAGTCACTTCTGTGAATGAATCTCTTCCTTTCACTGTCTCTCAGAGGCCATGGGGACATGTGTTTGATAGAGTTCCTACAGCACATCTTAAAGTATACTAGCAACTACCTCTAGGTGAATGGAACACACTAAACAAAAAACAGGATTGTGCTTTTTGGAATGATTTTGCATTTCTTAAAACCTCATACGACTAAAGCAATAGATAAACATCAGTGGTGTTGAAGTAGGAGACACAATGTACAATAGATAATGTGAGGGAAATATTTTGGAACATGGAATGACATCTTTGCTATATGATGTGCATGACTTGAAACATACATACATACCTGTGTTGATGTTGGTAAATGCGCTCTGCCACACTCATAAGTAGATATTCAATAGGTACTGTATATTCAATAACGTATTGGTCCTTGGCACGGTGCACAGTCTAGTTCCTCTGACCACCAACCCCTTTTCAATCTCACTCGTCACAGGGAGGGCAGGATACTGTTGTTTTAGAAATCATGATTGAAATTGAGCTGGAGTATTTTTTTATTCATTTCCCCCTGCCTAAGTTATAACTAGGGAGCTTCCAAAATGGAGCAATATATGGTATCTCTCTCTCATGACTTCAGATAATTCCCCCAAACATGTCATATTGCGTACCGTAGATACACCCTTACAGAAATTAGCCCCAAATGCTGAATGTATGTGGCTGAGGCAGTTAGGACTAAATCCAAATCGTTTCCCCCTTCAATAGCCATATAAAAGTATAACATCTTATTTGCTTCCTTAATAGAATCAGCCTGTGGGAAGGAAGGAGGATGTCTGTGGCATCATGTCTTCAATAATTTAATTTCTCCATCTTCTCAACTGAGTCTGGCCTGGCCCTCTGCCCGTGGTGCCACCAAGCATCAGTTCGGGGTTCGCTCGGTGCCTGGCTGCCAGCCTTCCCTGTCAAGGGTTTTGCCCAGGCACTGCATCATCCAAATCATCCAAACCTGCCGGAATGAAATGGCCATGTTTTTTTGCTACACTAAATGAGGATGACGTTCAGGGGAATGTGGGTTAAGGGTTAAAAGAGAGAGTGAGAGACAGAGAGAGAGAGAGTGTGTGAGAGAGAGAGAGAGACAGAGAGAGAGAGAGTGTGTGAGAGAGAGAGAGAGAGAGACAGAGAGAGAAAGAGAGAGAGAGAGTGAGAGTGAGCGATAGCTAGAGAGAAAAAGAGAGAGAGGGGGGGGGGGGGGGGGGGGGGGGGGGGGTGGGGGTTCAAATGAACCAAGGGCCCCATCATGACTTCCATTTAGTCTGGTAATACCATTGTTTTTAGCAGATTTGTGGGGAAAAGCCTTTTAGCTGCGGCTAATACCGCAGTGTGCCCCAAAAGCCATAAATGAATGAACCCTGGCTGGCGCTACCTTCCCTCTGCTCTGGAGCCGCCCGGGCCTGCAGGATGGAGCGTCCTGCCTTTTAGAGCACAGGCAGGCAGCATAAAGCAGATGCTAGCAAAGTGGTCCCCTGATAGACGGTGCTGATAAATGCTAATGGAAGTGATTAGCTCACAAGGCAAATGGACCACTCTGTGGGGCTCTGGGAGGCTCTGGTAGGCGGTGTGGAATTATTGGCAGCCCAGTGACCAGAGACACAACAGTTACAGGGACAGCAGGTGGAGTGATGAATTACATCCTGGTCTGGTGTTTAGCTCAGGTGCTCCTGGCATTAATGTCCCAACAACATCACCATCACTAAATATCATCACAATTGTCATCATTACCACCACCATCATCGCTACCGTCATCATCATCACCACCCCTATCATCATCATTACCATCACCACCATCGTACAGTGGCTATGAAGAGATTCAATGTTTGTATGAAGTCATGAAATGATCTTTGCTTTCTGTGAAATTGCAAGTTTGACTACTGTAACAAAAAAATATTCATCACTCCACTTGATGTCCCTGTGACTATTCCAAGTAATGCTTCATCTGTGGAGTTCATATAAAAACACCTCAACAGCCCTGTGTCCTGTTTTTAGCAATAAGAACCCCCAACCCCCCCAAAACAAATGTATCCATAACGAACAATAACAACAGATAAAAAAAATGGGCATGTGGTCAACAGTGTGTTCTAGAATCTTCCCGCCGAGCCCATCAATCCCCTTTAGAGCCATGTGTGGTGTAAAGCTGTCTCTGTGGTGTTGGACTGTGGAGAAGCAGAGTGAAGCATAGTGTCATTATGGTGATGTGGACCACAGTAGGCCTGGGCCTAGCAGAGAGGACAGACTCAATGTACTGTGGGATGATGTAAAGGCTGCAGCCTGGCAAACTGAGACACTATGCTGTGTAGTCAATGACCCTGAGACGTCTCAGTACTGGGAAACCAGAAGGATAAAAGGCCACACGACTTGTCCCCCACCGCACCACACTGCTGGAAGCTAGGGGAGAGAGATGGGAGAGGGAGGAAAGGGAGAAAGAGGGGAAAGGGTAGAGGGGGGGAGAAGAAAGAAAGAAAGAAGAAAGAAAGAAAGAAAGAAAGAAAGAAAGAAAGAAAGAAAGAAAGAAAGAAAGAAAGAAAGAAAGAAAGAAAGAAGAAGAAAGAAAGAAAGAAAGAGGATGGGAGAGAGAGTGCATGGGAGGAATGAAACAGAAGTGAGAGATGGAGACATGAAGAGAGAGAAAGAGATAGAGAGAAGGAAGGCAAAAGAGAGGATGGGTGAGAGAGAGTGCAAACAGGGGAGGTATGAGAAATAGGATAAGAGAGAGAGATATGGAAAGAGAGAGAGAGAGAGGAAGAACGAGATTGAGCGATGAGGTAGAGGTAGGAGGGATAGTGTGCCCATGCTGTAGTGTGTGTACCCATGCTGGGTGATCCATCCCTCCCTGTAGGGATGAAGAATACCCCTGGGATTATCCCCTAGGCTCACTGTTCAAACAGCCCTCGCAGCTCCACTGATTTAGCTGCGGACATGCACACACACACACACACACGTGCACGTACGCATACACACACATGGCTCTGGACTGTCACACACACACTTGCCCTGCGCTCCACGAATTCACGCTCTGCTATGCCTCCCCGATGCACGGCATACTGACAGCAATCTGCACAATAACAGTGTGAGTTGAATGAGACTGTGTGTGTGTTTTTATTTTATTTATTTCACCTTTATTTAACTAGGTAGGCCAGTTGAGAACATGTTCTCATTTACAACTGCGACCTGGCCAAGATAAAGCAAAGCAGTGCGATAAAAACAATAACACCACAGAGTTACATATGGGATAAACAAAAACGTACAGTCAATAACACAAAAGAAAAATAGAAAATCTAATACAGTTTGTGCAAATGTAGTAAGTTATGGAGGTAAGGCAATAAATAGGCCATAGTGCAAAATAATTACAATTTAGTATTAACACTGGAGTGATAGATGTGCAGAAGATGATGTGCAAATAGAGATACTGGGGTGCAAATGAGCAGAATAAATAACAATATGGGGATGAGGTAGTTGGGTGGGCTAATTACAGATGGGCTGTGTACAGGTGCAGTTATCAGTAAGCTGCTCTGACAACTGACGCTTAAAGTTAGCGAGGGAGATAAGTCTCCAGCTTCAGAGATTTTTGCAGTTCGTTCCAGTCATTGGCAGCAGAGAACTGGAAGGAATGGCGGCCAAAGGAGGTGTTGGCTTTGGGGATGACCAGTGAGATATACCTGCTGGAGCGCATACTACAGGTGGGTGTTGCTATGGTGACCAATGAGCTAAGATAAGGCAGGGATTTTCCTAGCAGTGATTTATAGATGACCTGGAGCCAGTGGGTTTGGCGACAAATATTTAGTGAGGGCCAGCCAACGAGAGCGTACAGGTCACAATGGTGGGTAGTATATGGGGCTTTGGTGACAAAACGGATGGCACTGTGATAGACTACATCCAATTTGCTGAGTAGAGTGTTGGAGGCTATTTTGTAAATGACATCGCCGAAGTCAAGGATCGGTAGGATAGTCAGTTTTACGAGGGCATGTTTGGCAGCATGAGTGAAGGAGGCTTTGTTGTGAAATAAGAAGCCGATTCTAGATTTAACTTTGGATTGGAGATGCTTAATGTGAGTCTGGAAGGAGAGTTTACGGTCTAACCAGACACCTAGGTATTTGTAGTTGTCCACATATTCTAAGTCAGTCCCGCCGAGAGTAGTGATTCTAGTCGGGGGGGTGGGTGCAAGCAGCGTTCGATTGAAGAGCATGCATTTTGTTTTACTAGCATTTAAGAGCAATTGGAGGCTACGGAAGGAGTGTTGTATGGCATTGAAGCTCGTTTGGAGGTGTGTTAACACAGTGTCCAATGAAGGGCCAGATGTATACAAAATGGTGTCGTCTGCGTAGAGATGGATCTGAGAGTCACCAGCAGCAAGAGCGACATCATTGATATACATCTGGCCCTTCATTGGACACTGTGTTAACAAACCTCCAAATGAGCTTCAATGCCATACAACACTGTGTTGTGTGTGTGTGTGTGTGACGAGAGAGAGAGAAAGAGAGGACATATCTGCATTGAACATTATGTTTTGTCTTGATTTTATTTTCACTGATATTTGTCATAGCATCCCCACAGTCTGACTATGTTTCTCTTCATGCAGGAGACAAAATATTTGTCTAATAGCCATGGCAATTCCCATTCAGTCTCTCACAAATCAATCAAACAGTCTGTCCACCAAGGAAGATAATAAAGATACAGTGACCAAAGTAGGGTTAAAACATTGGATGAACTAGCCAAAATACAATATCCAGTGAGAAACATCATGTACTTTTTAAACCATTCTATGCATACTCAAAATAGTAAAATTAATTGAACATTTTGTCCCTCCGTTGATATTTGTTAGATTGTGACCTAGCTAGCACATACCGTTCTGAGAACCACATGCTTCTTAGAGCTTGTTGAGAGCATGGTTGTCCTATAGTTATGTTGCATACAACCTTTCCACAATGTTCTGGGAATGGTGCAGGATACCCAGCTAGCACATAACGTTCTGAGAACCATATGTTTGTTAGGTGGGAATTTCAGTACTTCAGCATAACGTTTCCTACAGGTTTCCTTTTTTGTGAGTAATTTCTTTCTGTGAGGGGTTCCGATCACAGACAGGCAATAAAATTCTAAAAGTACTGTCACGACTTCCTCCGAAGCTGCCTCCTCTCCTGGTTCGGGCAGGCTTCGGCGTTTGTCGTCACCGGCCTTCTAGCCACTGCCGCTCCTCATCTCATCATTCCATTTGTTTTGTCTTGTCTATTACACACACCTGGTTCATATCCCCTCATTAGTATGTGTATAAGTGTTCCCTCTGCCACCTTGTCCTTGTGGGTGATTGTTTAGTGTGAGGAGAGTGTAGCTCAGTTGAGCGCCGTGTATTTTTGTATTGCCGGGGTATGTTTTCCCCGTGTGCCTGTTTGGTTCCAGTGCGCCTGTTTTGCGCACTGGACTGTTTGACGCAATTCTGCGTAACTCTGTATTCCGGAATAAACACTGTATTCTGTGATTTACCCTCCTGCGCCTGACTCCTTCAAATCAAGTACATATACAGTACCAGTCAAAAGTTTGGACACACCTACTCATTCAAGGGTTTTTCTTTATTAATACTATTTTTTACATTGTAGAATAATAGTGAAGACATCAAAACTATGAAGTAACACATATGGAATCATGTAGTAACCAAAAAAGTGTTAAACAAATCAAAATATATTTGATATTTGATATTCTTCAAATAGCCACCCTTTGCCTTGATGACAGCTTTGCACACTCTTGGCATTCTCTCAACCAGCTTCACCTAGAATGCTTTTCCAACAGTCTTGAAGGAGTTCCCACATATGCTGAGTACTCGTTGGCTGCTTTTCCTTCACTCTGCCGTCAGACTCATCCCAAACCATCTCAATTGGGTTGAGGTCGGGGCATTGTGGAAGCCAGATCATCTGATGCAGCACTCCATCACTCTCCTTCTTGGTAAAATAGCCCTTACACAGCCTGGAGGTGTGTTGGGTCATTGTCCTGTTGAAAAACAAATGATAGTCCCACTAAGCCCAAACCAGATGGGATGGCGTATCGCTGCAGAATGCTGTGGTAGCCATGCTGGTTAAGTGTGCCTTGAATTCTAAATAAATCACAGACAGTGTCACCAGTAAAGCACCCCCACACCATAACACCTCCTCCGCCAAGCTTTACGGTGGGAACTACACATGCGGAGATCATCCGTTCACCCACACCGCGTCTCACAAAGACAAAGAAGGTTTGAACCAGAAATCTCAAATTTGGACTCCAGACCAAAGGACAAATTTCCACCGGTCTATTGTCCATTGCTCGTGTTTCTTGGCACAAGTAGGTATCTTCTTCTTATTGGTGTCCTTTAGTAGTGGTGTCTTTGCAGCAATTCGACCATGAAGGCCTGATTCACACAGTCCCCTCTGAACAGTTGATGTTGAGATGTGTTACTTGAACTCTGTGAAGCTTTTATTTTGCCTGCAATTTCTGAGGCTGGTAACTCTAATGAACTTATCCTCTGCAGCAGAGATAACTCTGGGTCTTCCATTCCTGTGGCGGTCCTCATGAGAGCCAGTTTCATCATAGCACTTGATGATTTTTGCGACTGCACTTGAAGAAACTTTCAAAGTTCTTGAAATGTCCCGTATTGACTGACCTTCATGTCTTAAAGTAATGATGGACTGTCATTTCTCTTTGCTTATTTGAGCAGTTCTTGCCATAATATGGACTTGGTCTTTTACCAAATAGGGCTATCTTCTGTATACACCCCCTACCTTGTCACAACATAAGTGAATGGCTCAAACGCATTAAGAAGGAAATTAATTCCACAAATTAACATTTAAGATGGCACACCTGTTAATTGAAATGCATTCCAGGTAACTACCTCATGAAGCTGGTTGACAGAATGCCAAGAGTGTGCAAAGCTGTCATCAAGGCAAAGGGTGGCTATTTGAAGAATCTCAAATATAAAATTTGTTTAACACTTTTTTGGTTACTACATGATTCCATATGTGCTATTTCAGTCTGATGTCTTCACTATTATTCGTATATTAACGTAAAAAAAAATTTTTAAATAAAGAAAAACCCTAGAATGAGTAGGTGTTTTCAAACGTTTGACTAGTAGTGTATAAAGAAACAAAACAGGTTTCCTCATGGTTCTATTTAAAGTAATGTTCTCAAATTGTTCAGGGAACGTTAAGAAACAACATTCTTCTGTGGGAATTTCAGTACTTCAGCATAACATTTTCTGCAGGTTTCCTCATGGTTGTATTTTAAGTCATATTCTCAGAACATTAAGAAAACGTTCCATAAAAACCACAAGAAAACATAGGTAACGTTCAAAGAACATTCTAAGAACGTTATTTAAAAGCATATACATTCTGTTGAAAGCGTGAACAAAACTCTCTATCCTCTATCTTGTTAAGTGTGTTCAGGTGTGTTGGCCGTGCCCACTAATTGGCCACACCTGATTGTTGCTTGTTTCCTTTGAAATGGGCTGTTTGAATAGACTAAAATTAACTGCTTTGTATGAGTAAAAAACAAATGGCATGCTAGCTCCATCTTGGTGGCGCAGTAGACTAATTCCATGGATAGAGAACAGAAGATTATAGGTTTGAATCTCACTGACCACAATAAAAAATGATGAATGTCTAAGCAAATTAATTTCCATGTGTCCTATCTATGCTTGGAGATCTAAACAGTTAACCTAAGCTAGCAGTGTTATTAAAAGTCTTATTGAAACATGTTTTCAGAGCGTTATTGAATTACCTTATAATTACCCATAATTTTTGTTCTCAGAACGTTAATAAAACCTCCCAGGAAAACTTTCAGGGAACCATAGTAAAATGTTATCAGAACCTCCCTGCAACCTGGAAATAAAACGTTAATTTCTGTTCTCAGAACATTAAAATAACGTTAACTTTTACCGGACAGGAAACGTATGGTTTCGTTCCCAGAATCAATGGGATACCAAAAAGGTACGTTCCCACAACTTCCAAGGAACCAAACGTGCTAGCTGAATAATCACACAAAGAGAAAGAATCTATTCAGTTTAGTTATGCTTTGAACACTCATCTCTCTCTATGACTAGATACATTTTTTTTTTTTTTTTTTTTTTTTGGGGGGGTAGATCAGCTTAATATTGCAGATAGATTGTAACTTCCATCAATGTAATTGTCTGCATCACTTCCAATCCCCCATGTTTTTTAGATACTCCCCTTTATTACTTTTCAACCCCGCCATTCTTTCCCTACTTGGGGTAAATTAGTGAACAACAATGCCCAGGCCTCTACTTCCAGCCTATACTTACTATCTACACCTTATGGACACAGTCAATTTTACAATAATTCTATTTTATTTGTTTTTGCTCCTGAACTTCTTCTACTCTCAACCTCTCCGATCATTTTCATGATGTCCATCCGGTTTGCTTCTATATGCCATATCTTTCTTACTGTGCTCTTTCCCAAAAGCTCCCAACATACAACCTATATACTTATTATGGACACAGTATGCTTACATTATTAGTTATCTTGTTATTATTTGTTTTATTTGTTATTAGTCCCATCCTTCAACTCCATTCAATACCTCCCATCTATCTCTTAACACCATCCATATAGGATTTCTATTTGCCATAGATATTTCAACCGTACTGTGATGTTTTACAAAAGTTCTGAACCTTTCTATTCTCATTGCTTCTACAGATTGTGAATTAAAAATAAACATTTTTGCTAAAAGTATTATTATATTATTGATCGATTGACTATGACTTTTCAGATCACCCAGTAATACTATCTGCAAGGTTAGCTCCAGGTAAATATTGCAATCCTTTAGCCTTTCCTGGACCTGTGTCCAAAAACAAGCTACAAATGGACAGAACCAAAACAAATGATCTAATGATTCTGTCTCTTCACAGCAAAATCTGCAGAGCTGGGAAGATTGTATCCCCCATATAAATAACATTCTATTGGTAGCAAGAATTTTATATAATAATTTAAATTGAAAGATTCTAATTTTTGAATCCAGTGTCGTTTTGCGTGTCAGTTCATAAACACTATGCCATGGGATCGGTACGTCAAAAATCTCTTCCCAACTATTTAGCAATCTATATGGGACGGCTGTCAATCCTTTGGTCCTTAAATAAAACTGATATACTTTTTTATTTATCACAGTTTTCCTTAACCAATTATGTTCTTTGACTAGATACTTGTGTGTGGAAGGCTCAAACTACTTTGTGTTGTATTATTGTTGTGATCCATTAGTGAGCATCAACAAAACTTTGGTAGAAATGTTGGAGCACTGTTCTGCTGACTTACATCATAGACACAATCCAAGCAAGAGACTATCAGCTAACAAAATTAGTGCTAAAAACTCATTTTACAGACCCATTTTTAATTAGCTGAAAATCCTTTGCCACATTTTTTACGATGGGTCAAAGTTTATTTGTTCTGCCGTGAACATTAAGCCAATATAAGGCGTTAATTGGGGTTATTTTAGGCTCATTAGTTGTTTCTTTTTTTTTGCGTGAGATCAGATGTTGTTTCACCCCAAAAAAGTGATGCAAATGCTGGCCTCAGTCACACACACACACACACACACACACACACACATACACACACACACACACACACACACACACACACACACACACACACACACACACACACACACACACACACACACACACACACACACAGTTAATTTTGATCCAGGCTCCACTGGTAAAGGTTTCCTCAGGTTCACCTTCTCTCCTGCTCAGTTCCCAACTGCACATTACACGTAATTACCAACATTCTCTAATGTGTACGCTGAGAATAATCACAGACCAGGGAGGTTTTACAAAATGTGCCTTATCTTTTTTTGTTGTTGTTGTGGTCTTAGTGATTTTCTTGCTTGACTTTTTGACTGTTTGTGTGTTAAACAAGGCACTTTTTATTTAATACATCAATGAAATGTTTCCTTCCTGATGGAGGAAAAGTCTATTTGAAAGCCTATCAGATCCTTCATATGATAAATAATTCATATTATTAAAGCTTTCAATGTGAGAATGCAATAATTGTGACCATGTGTGTTTTATTCTGAAAGAAGAAGACAAAACAGTGTTCAATGGGGCGATTTAGACACAGAGGAAAAATGTGGACACAGAAAATGCAAGAAAAAATAAATGTTATACCTAAGTAGAATGCGTGGTTTCACACATCTTGAAGAAGACTAACATGCAAACCTCACCGGCCACATTGCATGCGAGAGTGTTGCAAAATAAATGTACACATACATGTTATTTAATCAGTTCACCCACACCACTTACATGTGTGAACGAGACACTTGGTTCTATTTGAGACGCGCCAACCGCTCCCTCCTTATTGGATATCAGGAAGATACAAACCAATGTGGATGCTTGAAAGACAAATGAGAGATTAGTTAAAGGTAACTAACTAAAAACTAACTAGGTTTCCCTTTTTATCTGTGAATTAATCGTTGGAGAAGAGACACACACGATTTTGTATGACTTCGGGTCAAAATTCTACAAAGAACCAGCTAGAAAGAAGACCAAATGCATGTCAGTTAAAATAACAACCCAATGTTCATCTCCCAGGACAAACTAGCTACAAACAGCTAGCTAGCTAAATGTTCATCAATGTTTCATGTGTTTTTTGACCTGCCCCCAAATTAATATAGTTGGTTCACAGTTGGTTTTGATATTCGAACCTGCGTGTCATGATCACTTCTCGTGAGGATGGACACAATCAACATTTGCACGATGGCACACACGGAGAGACGCACGTGCTTGGCAGGTGTAGTCAGCATGTAAGTCACAACACAATCATAATCCTTTTTGGCCTGTTTCTCTGGGATTACTGACATGTAATATGCCAGAAATTCCACTCATTCAATTTACCCAACGAAATTCCTTTTATGTATTTTTGGCTGCTCTTCTCCCCCTTTTCTATAATATTTGCTCTTGTTTGAGCCTGAATACACTGATTGCAAATGCCAGTCGCCAAACTCATTGGAGGAATACAGACGCATGTATTACATCAATACATGCAAACGGCATGCCAGCCCTGTATTCTAGGTCAGCCCTGGTTCTGTCAAGTTGTTTTCAGCCCATCTGTTGGAGAAAAGCTCAGTGTCCTTCAAGGCGAATTGGCATTCCATCTCTACAGTTATGCCTATGGATATATTTATGAAAAGCTCCACATCTAATAACAGCGATGTTGGCATAGCTCAAGGCATTGCATGTACTGTGTCTGCACATGGTCTCTCGCTCACAAATATATAGAGAAAATAGATACAGTGGGGGAAAAAAGTATTTAGTCAGCCACCAATTGTGCAAGTTCTCCCACTAAAAAAGATGAGAGAGGCCTGTAATTTTCATCATAGGTACACGTCAACTATGACAGACAAAATGAGAAAAAAAATTCAAGAAAATCACATTGTAGGATTTTTAATGAATTTATTAGCAAATTATGGTGGAAAATATGTATTTGGTCAATAACAAAAGTTTCTCAATACTTTGTTGTATACCCTTTGTTGGCAATGACACAGGTCAAACGTTTTCTGTAAGTCTTCACAAGGTTTTCACACACTGTTGCTGGTATTTTGGCCCATTCCTCCATGCAGATCTCCTCTAGAGCAGTGATGTTTTGGGGCTGTCGCTGGGCAACACGGACTTTCAACTCCCTCCAAAGATTTTCTATGGGGTTGAGATCTGGAGACTGGCTAGGCCACTCCAGGACCTTGAAATGCTTCTTACGAAGCCACTCCTTCGTTGCCCGGGCGGTGTGTTTGGGATCATTGTCATGCTGAAAGACCCAGCCACGTTTCATCTTCAATGCCCTTGCTGATGGAAGGAGGTTTTCACTCAAAATCTCACGATACATGGCCCCATTCATTCTTTCCTTTACACGGATCAGTCGTCCTGGTCCCTTTGCAGAAAAACAGCCCCAAAGCATGATGTTTCCACCCCCATGCTTCACAGTAGGTATAGTGTTCTTTGGATGCAACTCAGCATTCTTTGTCCTCCAAACACGACGAGTTGAGTTTTTACTAAAAAGTTATATTTTGGTTTCATCTGACCATATGACATTCTCCCAATCCTCTTCTGGATCATCCAAATGCACTCTAGCAAACTTCAGACGGGCCTGGACATGTACTGGCTTAAGCAGGGGGACACGTCTGGCACTGCAGGATTTGAGTCCCTGGCGGCGTAGTGCGTTACTGATGGTAGGCTTTGTTACTTTGGTCCCAGCTCTCTGCAGGTCATTCACTAGGTCCCCCCGTGTGGTTCTGGGATTTTTGCTCACCGTGATCATTTTGACCCCACGGGGTGAAATCTTGCGTGGAGCCCCAGATCGAGGGAGATTATCAGTGGTCTTGTATGTCTTCCATTTCCTAATAATTGCTCCCACAGTTGATTTCTTCAAACCAAGCTGCTTACCTACAGTGGGGAAAAAAAGTATTTAGTCAGCCACCAATTGTGCAAGTTCTCCCACTTAAAAAGATGAGAGAGGCCTGTAATTTTCATCATAGGTACACGTCAACTATGACAGACAAAAAGATAAAAAAATATCCAGAAAATCACATTGTAGGATTTTTAATGAATTTATTTGCAAATTATGGTGGAAAATAAGTATTTGGTCAATAACAAAAGTTTCTCAATACTTTGTTATATACCCTTTGTTGGCAATGACACAGGTCAAACGTTTTCTGTAAGTCTTCACAAGGTTTTTACACACTGTTGCTGGTATTTTGGCCCATTCCTCCATGCAGATCTCCTCTAGAGCAGTGATGTTTTGGGGATGTCGCTGGGCAACACAGACTTTCAACTCCCTAAAAATATTTTCTATGGGGTTGGGATCTGGAGACTGGCTAGGCCACTCCAGGACCTTGAAATGCTTCTTACGAAGCCACTCCTTCGTTGCCCGGGCGGTGTGTTTGGGATCATTGTCATGCTGAAAGACCCAGCCACGTTTCATCTTCAATGCCCTTGCTGATGGAAGGAGGTTTTCACTCAAAATCTCACGATATATGGCCCCATTCATTCTTTCCTTTACACGGATCAGTCGTCCTTGTCCCTTTGCAGAAAAACAGCCCCAAAGCATGATGTTTCCACCCCCATGCTTCACAGTAGGTATGGTGTTCTTTGGATGCAACTCAGCATTCTTTGTCCTCCAAACACGACGAGTTGAGTTTTTACCAAAAAGTTTTATTTTGGTTTCATCTGACCATATGACATTCTCCCAATCCTCTTCTGGATCATCCAAATGCACTCTAGCAAACTTCAGACGGGCCTGGACATGTACTGGCTTAAGCAGGGGGACACGTCTGGCACTGCAGGATTTGAGTCCCTGGCGGCGTAGTGTGTTACTGATGGTAGGCTTTGTTACTTTGGTCCCAGCTCTCTGCAGGTCATTCACTAGGTCCCCCCGTGTGGTTCTGGGATTTTTGCTCACCGTTCTTGTGATCATTTTGACCCCACGGGGTGAGATCTTGCGTGGAGCCCCAGATGGAGGGAGATTATCAGTGGTCTTGTATGTCTTCCATTTCCTAATAATTGCTCCCACAGTTGATTTTTTTCAAACCAAGCTGCTTACCTATTGCAGATTCAGTCTTCCCAGCCTGGTGCAGGTCTACAATTTTGTTTCTGGTGTCCTTTGGCAGCTCTTTGGTCTTGGCCATAGTGGAGTTTGGAGTGTGACTTTTTGAGGTTGTGGACAGGTGTCTTTTATACTGATAACAAGTTCAAACAGGTGCCATTAATAAAGGTAATGAGTGGAGGACAGAGGAGCCTCTTAAAGAAGAAGTTACAGGTCTGTGAGAGCCAGAAATCTTGCTTCTTTGTAGGTGACCAAATACTTATTTTCCACCATAATTTGCAAATAAATTCATTAAAAATCCTACAATGTGATTTTCTGGAATTTTTTTCTTCTCAATTTGTCTGTCATAGTTGACGTGTACCTATGATAAAAATTACAGGCCTCTCTCATCTTTTTAAGTGGGAGAACTTGCACAATTGGTGGCTGACTAAATACTTTTTTCCCCCACTGTATTGCAGATTCAGTCTTCCCAGCCTGGTGCAGGTCTACAATTTTGTTTCTGGTGTCCTTTGACAGCTCTTTGGTCTTGGCCATAGTCGAGTTTGGAGTGTGACTGTTTGAGGTTGTGGACAGGTGTCTTTTATACTGATAACAAGTTCAAACAGGTGCCATTAATACAGGTAACGAGTGGAGGACAGAGGAGCCTCTTAAAGAAGAAGTTACAGGTCTGTGAGAGCCAGAAATCTTGCTTGTTTGTAGGTGACCAAATACTTATTTTCCACCATAATTTGCAAATAAATTCATTAAAAATCCTACAGTGTGATTTTCTGGATTTTTTTTTATTTGGAGGGAGTTGAAAGTCTGTGTTGCCCAGCGACAGCCCCAAAACATCACTGCTCTAGAGGAGATCTGCATGGAGGAATGGGCCAAAATACCAGCAACAGTGTGTGAAAACCTTGTGAAGACTTACAGAAAACGTTTGACCTGTGTCATTGCCAACAAAGGGTATATAACAAAGTATTGAGAAACTTTTGTTATTGACCAAATACTTATTTTCCACCATAATTTTCAAATAAATTCATTAAAAATCCTACAATGTGATTTTCTGGATTTCTTGTTTCTCTTTTTGTCTGTCATAGTTGACGTGTACCTATGATGAAAATTACATGCCTCTCTCATCTTTTTAAGTGGGAGAACTTGCACAATTGGTGGCTGACTAAATACTTTTTTTCCCCACTGTATGCAAGCGAGTATGAAAGTATGTAGGTGCGCTAACACACATTGTGATGGTCAGATCTTATATTTAGAGTACTGATCCTACCGGCCAAACATATTAAACAAATTCATACAGTGAGGGAAAAAAGTATTTGATCCCCTGCTGATTTTGTACGTTTGCCCACTGACAAAGAAATGATCAGTCTATAATTTTAATGGTAGGTTTATTTGAACAGTGAGAGACAGAATAACAACAACAAAATCCAGAAAAACACATGTCAAAAATGTTATAAATTGATTTGCATTTTAATGAGGAAAATAAGTATTTGACCCCATCTCAATCAGAAAGATTTCTGGCTCCCAGGTGTCTTTTATACAGGTAAAGAGCTGAGATTAGGAGCCCACTTAAAGGGAGTGCTCCTAATCTCAGCTTGTTACCTGTATAAAAGACACCTGTCCACAGAAGCAATCAATCAATCAGATTCCAAACTCTCCACCATGGCCAAGACCAAAGAGCTCTCCAAGGATGTCAGGGACAAGATTGTAGACCTACACAAGGCTGGAATGGGCTACAAGACCATCGCCAAGCAGCTTGGTGAGAAGGTGACAACAGTTGGTGTGATTATTCGCAAATGGAAGAAACACAAAAGAACTGTCAATCTCCCTCGGCCTGGGGCTCCATGCAAGATCTCACCTCGTGGAGTTGCAATGATCATGAGAACGGTGAGGAATCAGCCCAGAACTACACGGGAGGATCATGTCAATGATCTCAAGGCAGCTGGGACCATAGTCACCAAGAAAACAATTGGTAACACACTACGCTGTGAAGGACTGAAATCCTGCAGCACCCGCAAGGTCCCCCTGCTCAAGAAAGCACATATACAGGGCCGTCTGAAGTTTGCCAATGAACATCTGAATGATTCAGAGGAGAACTGGGTGAAAGTGTTGTGGTCAGATGAGACCAAAATCGAGCTCTTTGGCATCAACTCAACTCACCGTGTTTGGAGGAGGAGGAATGCTGCCTATGACCCCAAGAACACCATCCCCACCGTCAAACATGGAGGTGGAAACATTATGCTTTGGGGGTGTTTTTCTGCTAAGGGGACAGGACAACTTCACCGCATCAAAGGGATGATGGACGGGGCCATGTACCGTCAAATCTTGGGTGAGAACCTCCTTCCCTCAGCCAGGGCATTGAAAATGGGTCGCGGATGGGTATTCCAGCATGACAATGACCCAAAACACATGGCCAAAGCAACAAAGGAGTGGCTCAAGAAGAAGCACATTAAGGTCCTGGAGTGGCCTAGCCAGTCTCCAGACCTTAATCCCATAGAAAATCTGTGGAGGGAGCTGAAGGTTCGAGTTGCCAAACGTCAGCCTCAAAACCTTAATGACTTGCAGAAGATCTGCAAAGAGGAGTGGGACAAAATCACTCCTGAGATGTGTGAAAACCTGGTGGCCAACTACAAGAAACGTCTGACCTTTGTGATTGCCAACAAGGGTTTTGCCACCAAGTACTAAGTCATGTTTTGCAGAGGGGTCAAATACTTATTTCCCTCAATTAAAATGCAAATCAATTTATAACATTTTTGACATGCGTTTTTCTGAATTTTGTTGTTGTTATTCTGTCTCTCATTGTTCAAATAAACCTACCATTAAAATTATAGACTGATCATTTCTTTGTCAGTGGGCAAACGTACAAATTCAGCAGGGGATCAAATACTTTTTCCCTCACTGTATATGAATGTGGTCTCTTTATAAAAGAGAAAATGCTTTTCTCAAGTCAAATTCTCCCAGTTAGTCACAGCACATAGACATTTCTCCTGAGAGTATGGTCTCACTACAGGAGGTTAGATTAGATGATTCGATGAATTACTGTCTGACTGCGAAGCAACAGTTATGTTTAGAACAAAAACATAACTGAACAAAAACATAAAACATAACATATCTTTCTTATCAACATAGATCCGAAAATTACACAAATTCAAAGCATTAGTAAAACTGTTTAATAAAGGGAGGAAGAAAAGTTAATGGTTCCTTCTTTGCCTCTAGTCATCCTACATTAAACATGGTATAGAGGACACACTGGTTGCCCTCTAGGTTAAAGAGAGCTGGTAGTCCCATCCACCAAACTACGAGGTGTGAAACAGGGAAGGGACTTAGGGGGTATGCTAATCTGGTATAGAGCAGACCTAACTCACTCTATTAAATTAATCAAAACAGGAAAATTTTACATTTGGCTAGAAATTCAAAAGGAAATGATCTCAACAGAGAAAAATGTCCTCCTGTTTGCTACCTATATCCCCCCACTAGAATCCCCATACTTTAATGAAGACAGCTTCTCCATCCTGGAGGGGGAAATCAATCATTTCCAGACCCAGGGACATGTATTAGACTGTGGCGACCTAAATGCCAGAACTGGACAAGAACCTGACACTCTCAGCACACAGGGGGACAAACACCTACCTGGAGGTGACAGCATTCCCTCCCCCATATGCCCCCCTAGGCACAACTACGACAACATAACCAACAAAAATGGGTCACAACTCCTGCAGCTCTGTCGCACACTGGGTATGTACATAGTCAATGGTAAGCTTCGAGGGGACTCCTATGGTAGGTACACCTATAGCTCATCTCTTGGCAGTAGTACTGTAGACTACTTTATCACTGACCTCAACCCAGAGTCTCTGAGAGTTCACAGTCAGCCCACTGACACCCCTATCAGACCACAGCAAAATCACAGTCTACTTGAACAGAGCAATACTCAATCATGAGGCATCAAAGCCAAAGGAACTGAATAATATTAAGAAATGCTATAGATGGAAGGAAAGTAGTGTCGAAACCTACCAAAAAACAATTAGGCAACAACAAATTCAATCCCGTTTAGACAATTTCCTGGACAAAACGTTCCACTGTAATAGTGAAGTTGTAAACTTGGCAGTAGAAAACCTAAACAGTATATTTGATCTCTCAGCTTCCCTATCAAATCTAAAAATCTCTAACAGAAAACCGAAGAAAAGTAACAACAGTGACAAATGGTTTGATGAAGAATGCAAAAACCTAAGAAAGAAATTGAGAAACCTATCCAACCAAAAACATAGAGACCCAGAAAACCTGAGCCTACGCCTTCACTATGGTGAATCACTAAAACAATACAGAAATACACTACGGAAAAAGAAGGAACAGCATGTCAGAAATCAGCTCAATGTAATTGAAGAATCCAACCACTTCTGGGAAAATTGGAAAACACTAAACAAACAACAACACGAAGAGCTATCTATCCAAAACGGAGATGTATGGGTAAACCACTTTTCCAATCTTTTTGGCCCTATAACAAAGAACAAACAGCAAAGAAATATACATGATCAAATGCAAATCTTAGAATCAACTATTAAAGACTACCAGAACCCACTGGATTCTCCAATTACATTGAATGAACTACAGGACAAAATACAAATACTCCAACTCAAAAAGGCCTGTGGTGTTGATGGTATCCTCAATGAAATGATAAAATATACAGACCACAAATTCCAATTGGCTATACTTAAACTCTTTAACATCATCCTTAGCTTTGGCATCTTCCCCAATATTTGGAACCAAGGACTGATCACCCCAATCCACAAAAGTGGAGACAAATTTGACCCCAATAACTACCATGGGATATGCGTCAACAGCAACCTTGGAAAAATCCTCTGCATTATCATTAACAGCAGACTAGTTCATTTCCTCAGTGAAAACAATGTACTGAGCAAATGTCAAATTGGCTTTTTACCAAATTACCGTACGACAGACCACGTATTCACCCTGCACACCCTAATTGACAAACAAACAAACCAAAACAAAGGCAAAGTCTTCTCATGCTTTGTTGATTTCAAAAAAAGCTTTTGACTCAATTTGGCATGAGGATCTGCTATACAAATTGATGGAAAGTGGGGTTGGGGGAAAAACATCCGACATTATAAAATCCATGTACACAAACAACAAGTGTGCGGTTAAAATTGGCAAAAAACACACACATTTCTTTCCACAGGGCCGTGGAGTGAGACAGGGATGCAGTTTAAGCCCCACCCTCTTCAACATATATATCAACAAATTGGCGAGGGCACTAGAACAGTCTGCAGCACCCGGCCTCACCCTACTAGAATCTGAAGTCAAATGTCTACTGATGATCTGGTGCTTCTGTCACCAACCCATACACAAAAAAATGTATGCACGCATGACTGTAAGTCGCTTTGGATAAAAGCGTCTGCTAAATGGCATATTATTATTATTATTAACCAAGGAGGGCCTACAGCAGCACCTAGATCTTCTGCACAGATTCTGTCAGTGTGATGAGGTGTGAATGACGGAGTCAGGCGCAGGAGGTAAAACACCGAAATCCAGAGTGTACATGAATAAAGCGCAGCAAGCGTCAAAACGAAACTAGCACAAGGGAAAAATCCACATTGGCTACATACAAGGAAAGAGTAGCTCAACCGAGCTACCTACTCTCACAATGAACAATCACTCACAAAGGACAAGGGGGCAGAGGGAACACTTATACATAGACTAATGAGGGAACGAGTACCAGGTGTGTGTGATTGACAAGACAAGACAAGACAAGACAAATGGAGTGATGATAAATGGAGTGGTAGTGGCTAGTAAGCCGGTGATGACGAACGCCAAAACCTGCCCGAGCAAGGAGGGGCAGCCTCGGCCGAATTCGTGACAGTCAGACCTGGGCCATGACAGTAAATCTCAGTAAGACAAAAATAATGGTGTTCCAAAAAAGGTCCAGTTGCCAGGACCACAAATACAAATTCCATCTAGACACCGTTGCCCTAGAGCACACAAAAAACGATACATACCTCAACCTAAACATCAGCACCACAGGTAACTTCCACAAAGCTGTGAACGATCTGAGAAACAAGGCAAGAAGGGTCTTCTATGCTATCAAAAGGAACATACAATTTGACATACCAATTAGGATCTGGCTAAAAATACTTGAATCAGTTATAGAACCCATTGCCCTTTATGGTTGTGAGGTCTGGGGTCCGCTCACCAACCAAGAATTCACAAAATGGGACAAACACCAAATTGAGACTCTGCATGCAGAATTCTGCTAAAATATCCTCTGTGTACAATGAAAAACATCAAATAATGCATGCAGAGCAGAATTAGGCCGATACCCGCTAATTATCAAAATCCAGAAAAGAGCCGTTAAATTCTATAACCACTTAAAAGGAAGTGATTACCTAACCTTCCATAACAAAGCCATCACCTACAGAGAGATGAACTTGGAAAAGAGTCCTCTAAGTAAGCTGGTCCTGGGGCTCTGTTCACAAACACAAACAGATCCCACAGAGCCCCAGGACAACAACAACACAATTAGACCCAACCAAATCATGAGAAAACAAAAAGAGAATTACTTGAAACATTGGAAAGAATTAACAAAGAAAACAGAGCAAACTAGAATACTATTTGGCTCTAAACAGAGAGTACACAGTGGCAGAATACCTGACCACTGTGACTGACCCAAACTTAAGGAAAGCTTTGACTATGTACAGTGGGGGGAAAAAAGTATTTAGTTAGCCACCAATTGTGCAAGTTATCCCACTTAAAAAGATGAGAGAGGCCTGTAATTTTCATCATAGGTACACGTCAACTATGACAGACAAAAAGATAAAAAAATATCCAGAAAATCACATTGTAGGATTTTTTATGAATTTATTTGCAAATTATGGTGGAAAATAAGTATTTGGTCAATAACAAAAGTTTCTCAATACTTTGTTATATACCCTTTGTTGGCAATGACACAGGTCAAACGTTTTCTGTAAGTCTTCACAAGGTTTTCACACACTGTTGCTGGTATTTTGGCCCATTCCTCCATGCAGATCTCTTCTAGTGTAGTGATGTTTTGGGGCTGTCGCTGGGCAACACAGACTTTCAACTCCCTCCAAAGATGTTCTATGGGGTTGAGATCTGGAGACTGGCTAGGCCACTCCAGGACCTTGAAATGCTTCTTACGAAGCCACTCCTTCGTTGCCCGGGCAGTGTGTTTGGGATCATTGTCATGCTGAAAGACCCAGCCACGTTTCATCTTCAATGCCCTTGCTGATGGAAGGGGGTTTTCACTCAAAATCTCACGATACATGGCCCCATTCATTCTTTCCTTTACACGGATCAGTCGTCCTGGTCCCTTTGCAGAAAAACAGCCCCAAAGCATGATGTTTCCACCCCCATGCTTCACAGTAGGTATGGTGTTCTTTGGATGCAACTCAGCATTCTTTGTCCTCCAAACACGATGAGTTGAGTTTTTACCAAAAAGTTATATTTTGGTTTCATCTGACCATATGACATTCTCCCAATGATCTTCTGGATCATCCAAATGCACTCTAGCAAACTTCAGACGGGCCTGGACATGTACTGGCTTAAGCAGGGGGACACGTCTGGCACTGCAGGATTTGAGTCCCTGGCGGCGTAGTGTGTTACTGATGGTAGGCTTTGTTACTTTGGCCCCAGCTCTCTGCAGGTCATTCACTAGGTCCCCCCGTGTGGTTCTGGGATTTTTGCTCACCGTTATTGTGACCATTTTGACCCCACGGGGTGAGATCTTGCGTGGAGCCCCAGATCGAGAGAGATTATCAGTGGTCTTGTATGTCTTCCATTTCCTAATAATTGCTCCCACAGTTGATTTCTTCAAACCAAGCTGCTTACCTATTGCAGATTCAGTCTTCCCAGCCTGGTGCAGGTCTACAATTTTGTTTCTGGTGTCCTTTGACAGCTCTTTGGTCTTGGCCATAGTGGAGTTTGGAGTGTGACTGTTTGAGGTTGTGGACAGGTGTCTTTTATACTGATAACAAGTTCAAACAGGTGCCATTAATACAGGTAATGAGTGGAGGACAGAGGAGCCTCTTAAAGAAGAAGTTACAGGTCTGTGAGAGCCAGAAATCGTGTTTGTTTGTAGGTGACCAAATACTTATTTTCCACCATAATTTGCAAATAAATTCATTAAAAATCCTACAATGTGATTTTCTGGAGAAAAAAATCTCAGTTTGTCTGTCATAGTTGACGTGTACCTATGATGAAAATTACAGGCCTCTCTCATCTTTTTAAGTGGGAGAACTTGCACAATTGGTGGCTGACTAAATACTTTTTTCCCCACTGTACAGACTCAGTCAGCATAGCCTTGCTATTGAGAAAGTCCGCCGTAGGCAGACCTGGCTTTCAAGAGAAGACAGGCTATGTGCACACTGCCCACAAAATGAGGTGGAAACTGAGCTGCACTTCCTAACCTCCTGCCAAATGTATGATCATATTAGAGACCCATATTTCCCTCAGATTACAGAGATCCACAAACAATTCGAAAACAAACCCAATTTTGATAAACTCCCTTATCTACTGGGTGAAAAACCCCAGTGTGCCAACACAGCAGCAAGATTTGTGACCTGTTGCCACAAGAAAAGGGCAACCAGTGAAGAACAAACACCATTGTAAATACAACGCATATTTATGTTTATTTATTTTCCCATTTGTACTTTAACTATTTGCACATTGTTACAACACTGTATATATACAGTGGGGAGAACAAGTATTTGATACACTGCCGATGTTGCAGGTTTTCCTACTTACAAAGCATGTAGAGGTCTGTAATTTTTATCATAGGTACACTTCAACTGTGAGAGACGGAATCTAAAACAAAAATCCAGTAAATCACATTGTATGATTTTTAAGTAATTAATTTGCATTTTATTGCATGACATAAGTATTTGATCACCTACCAACCAGTAAGAATTCCGGCTCTCACAGACCTGTTAGTTTTTCTTTAAGAAGCCCTCCTGTTCTCCACTCATTACCTGTATTAACTGCACCTGTTTGAACTTGTTACCTGTATAAAAGACACCTGTCCACACACTCAATCAAACAGACTCCAACCTCTCCACAATGGCCAAGACCAGAGAGCTGTGTAAGGACATCAGGGATAAAATTGTAGACCTGCACAAGGCTGGGATGGGCTACAGGACAATAGGCAAGCAGCTTGGTGAGAAGGCAACAACTGTTGGCGCAATTATTAGAAAATGGAAGAAGTTCAAGATGACGGTCAATCACCCTCGGTCTGGGGCTCCATGCAAGATCTCACCTCGTGGGGCATCAATGATCATGAGGAAGGTGAGGGATCAGCCCAGAATTACACGGCAGGACCTGGTCAATGACCTGAAGAGAGCTGGGACCACAGTCTCAAAGAAAACCATTAGTAACACACTACGCCGTCATGGATTAAAATCCTGCAGCGCACGCAAGGTCCCCCTGCTCAAGCCAGCGCATGTCCAGGCCCGTCTGAAGTTTGCCAATGACCATCTGGATGATCCAGAGGAGGAATGGGAGAAGGTCATGTGGTCTGATGAGACAAATATAGAGCTTTTTGGTCTAAACTCCACTCGCCGTGTTTGGAGGAAGAAGAAGGATGAGTACAACCCCAAGAACACCATCCCAACCGTGAAGCATGGAGGTGGAAACATCATTCTTTTGGGATGCTTTTCTGCAAAGGGGACAGGACGACTGCACCGTATTGAGGGGAGGATGGATGGGGCCATGTATCGCGAGATCTTGGCCAACAACCTCCTTCCCTCAGTAAGAGCATTGAAGATGGGTCGTGGCTGGGTCTTCCAGCATGACAACGACCCGAAACACACAGCCAGGGCAACTAAGGAGTGGCTCCGTACGAAGCATCTCAAGGTCCTGGAGTGGCCTAGCCAGTCTCCAGACCTGAAACCAATAGAAAATCTTTGGAGGGAGCTCAAAGTCCGTATTGCCCAGCGACAGCCCCGAAACCTGAAGGATCTGGAGAAGGTCTGTATGGAGGAGTGGGCCAAAATCCCTGCTGCAGTGTGTGCAAACCTGGTCAAGGCCCACAGGAAACGTATGATCTCTGTAATTGCAAACAAAGGTTTCTGTACCAAATATTAAGTTCTGCTTTTCTGATGTATCAAATACTTATGTCATGCAATAAAATGCAAATTAATTACTTAAAAATCATACAATGTGATTTTCTGGATTTTTGTTTTAGATTCCGTCTCTCACAGTTGAAGTGTACCTATGATAAAAATTACAGACCTCTACATGCTTTGTAAGTAGGAAAACCTGCAAAATCGGCAGTGTATCAAATACTTGTTCTCCCCACTGTACATAATATGACATTTGAAATGTCTTTATTCTTTTGGAACTTCTGAGTGTAATGTTTACTGTTAATATTTATTGTTTATTTCACTTTTGTTTACTATCTACTTCACTTGCTTTGGCAATGTTAATATACGTTTCCCATGCCAATAAAGCCCTTAAACTGAAATTGAATTGATAGAGGGGGGTTGACGAGAGAGAGAGAGAGAGAGAGGGGGGAGAGAGAGAGAGAGAGAGAGAGGGAGAGAGAGAGAAGGAGAGAGAGAGGGGGGAAGAGAGAGAGATAAGGAGAGAAAGAGAGAGAGGAGGAGAGAGAGATAAGGAGAGAGAGAGAGAGGGGGAGAGGGGGAGAGAGAGAGATAAGGAGAGAGAGAGAGAGAGAGAGAGAGAGAGAGAGAGAGAGAGAGAGAGAGAGAGAGAGAGAGAGAGAGAGAAGGAGAGAGAGAGATAAGGAGAGGGTGGAGAGAGAGAGATAAGGAGAGGGGGGAGAGAGATAAGGAGAGAGAGAGAGAGGGGGGGAGAGAGATAGAGGGAGCACATTCTTTTGAACGCCTTACACTGTATAGTGTATTTGTAATGAAAGGGTGTATATTCTCAGTGTGGGTTTCTGCAGTGCGCTTGAAAATTCTGTCCAGATTATGTGTTATTCTTTTGTCACTGATACGTCCCTGGTAGGACTAGGAGGAGATTGACAACATCTCAATGAATTCTGCTAGTCTCCAAATTAGATATTTCCACAGGCTAAATCCACTTCGCTGCTTTACAGAGAATCCCCATTGATGCTATTTGATTCTCCTTTCTCTCCTCACTCTGACAGCCTCAGTGTGTTAATTCCTCGCTAAATGTTTGCTGTTAACAATGCCAGACTAATATGGAGTAACTCTTCAAGTCCTAAGCCTACCACACCCATAAGTAAGGCTCAGTAATTGTGTTCCCATTGATCCTTTTAAGCCAGAGACGAAGTAATGTGTTTTACAGTAAATATGTGTGATATTCTTCCCCTCGCGTCGAGTGTCACTAGTTCCTTCATGCACAGACAGACACAGATTATTGTGTTGTTATGTATGCATCCATTATTCAATGTTTTGACCCTGGCTTGACGGTTCAGAGAACGTTTGTTCATACTGTAAACAAATAGATTGTTTATTATACAAATATTTGCTTCAGTCGTACTAGCTCTCCAAATGAGACCAAATGACATCTACAGGTTTCTCATGGATCCAGCAAGCATTTCCTAGGCAATGATAAAATAGCACAGCATCTAAAATATGCCTCCCAATCGAAGGCAAATAGCCACAAAGATGTGTGTCTTTCTTTTCAATGTCTTGTATTTAGTGTGATTATTATCTCTCTCTCTCTCTCTCTCTCTCTCTCTCTCTCTCTCTCTCTCTCTCTCTCTCTCTCTCTCTCTCTCTCTCTCTCTCTCTCTCTCTCTCTCTCTCTCTCTCTCTCTCTCTCTCTCTCTCTCTCTCTCTCTCTGATGTTCCCTGTGTAGTTCTCATCCTCTTTCACAAAGGCCCTTGGAGAGCAAGACCCTGTAAGCTATAATAAAGGCACCCAAGCATGTGCCTGAAATAAACCTATTAACGATCAACCAATTAGGCTGTTTTGTTTTGAAATCGGTAGCCACGGAGACCTTGTTTGAAACCGCGCCATACAAGACCTAACACAGCAAACCAGTCAAGATGCAACAGTAGCAGGTCCTAATGCCCACCAAACCACTTGTCGCTGTAAATACACAGCATTATATTAGCTTACAATGATATACTGTATAAATAATATAGAGATGCTGTATCTCTGCCAGCATTTTGAGGGTGAACAGACTTTTATATATTTTGTACCATCAATTTGATTATTACTTTGAGTTTGAGATTATTTCTTACATGTAGCTGAAATTAATTTTGAGGTAGTAAAGGTTAGATGACAGAATGTAGAGACACATATCTCCCGTTCTGTCATATCGTCAGATCAGTTTCGCATATGAGGAGAACCAGGATAAAAATCAAAGCAAACAGCACAAGACCAGAGCTGTGGATCAAATTAGAAAGGATGAAAAATATTGAGATGTGATAATATCAGTAATGTCTTTCTGGATGGGGCTTTTACTCTGGCTCTGCCACGGGGGATGAGGAGGAAGAGGAATAGGAAGAGGAGGAAGAGGAGGAGGAGGGCGAGCAGCGGGAGGAGGAGGAGCAGGAGGAGGAGAATAGGTCCCGTCCTAAGAGCAGGATATTAAACGTGTTATTGTTCTCTAATATATCCTTCTGGGAGATTAGATCATCACTATGGTGACCTCAACTCACACACTGATGTCATCGCCCCATAACAGAGCGATCCTCTGAGAACACTGGTGGGCCATCGGCCACATGTCATTCTGCCAATACAGCAGAGAGAGAGAGATAATGTACATGTACAATCCTCAATTAGCGACCAGTGTTGAGATGAACCTTTGTCCAACCTTTAGAGCCGGTCATATAAATCTCTTACTATTACAGTCTACAGTGGGGAAAAAAGTATTTAGTCAGCCACCAATTGTGCAAGTTCTCCCACTTAAAAAGATGAGAGAGGCCTGTAATTTTCATCATAGGTACACATCAACTATGACAGACAAATTGAGAAAAAAAATCCAGAAAATCACATTGTAGGATTTTTAATGAATTTATTTGCAAATTATGGTGGAAAATAAGTATTTGGTCACCTACAAACAAGCAAGATTTCTGGCTCTCACAGACCTGTAACTTCTTCTTTAAGAGGCTCCTCTGTCCTCCACTCGTTACCTGTATTAATGGCACCTGTTTGAACTTGTTATCAGTATAAAAGACACCTGTCCACAACCTCAAACAGTCACACTCCAAACTCCACTATGGCCAAGACCAAAGAGCTGTCAAAGGACACCAGAAACAAAATTGTAGACCTGCACCAGGCTGGGAAGACTGAATCTGCAATAGGTAAGCAGCTTGGTTTGAAGAAATCAACTGTGGGAGCAATTATTAGGAAATGGAAGACATACAAGACCACTGATAATCTCCCTCGATCTGGGGCTCCATGCAAGATCTCACCCCGTGGGGTCAAAATTATCACAAGAACGGTGAGCAAAAATCCCAGAACCACACGGGGGGACCTAGTGAATGACCTGCAGAGAGCTGGGACCAAAGTAACAAAGCCTACCATCAGTAACACACTACGCCGCCAGGGACTCAAATCCTGCAGTGCCAGACGTGTCCCCCTGCTTAAGCCAGTACATGTCCAGGCCCGTCTGAAGTTTGCTAGAGTGCATTTGGATGATCCAGAAGAGGATTGGGAGAATGTCATATGGTCAGATGAAACCAAAATATAACTTTTTGGTAAAAACTCAACTCGTCGTGTTTGGAGGACAAAGAATGCTGAGTTGCATCCAAAGAACACCATACCTACTGTGAAGCATGGGGGTGGAAACATCATGCTTTGGGGCTGTTTTTCTGCAAAGGGACCAGGACGACTGATCCGTGTAAAGGAAAGAATGAATGGGGCCATGTATCGTGAGATTTTGAGTGAAAACCTCCTTCCATCAGCAAGGGCATTGAAGATGAAACGTGGCTGGGTCTTTCAGCATGACAATGATCCCAAACACACCGCCCGGGCAACGAAGGAGTGGCTTCGTAAGAAGCATTTCAAGGTCCTGGAGTGGCCTAGCCAGTCTCCAGATCTCAACCCCATAGAACATCTTTGGAGGGAGTTGAAAGTCTGTGTTGCCCAGCGACAGCCCCAAAACATCACTGCTCTAGAGGAGATCTGCATGGAGGAATGGGCCAAAATACCAGCAACAGTGTGTGAAAACCTTGTGAAGACTTACAGAAAACATTTGACCTGTGTCATTGCCAACAAAGGGTATATAACAAAGTATTGAGAAACTTTTGTTATTGACCAAATACTTATTTTCCACCATAATTTGCAAATAAATTCATAAAAAATCCTACAATGTGATTTTCTGGAAAATAAAATCTCATTTTGTCTGTCATAGTTGACGTGTACCTATGATGAAAATTACAGGCCTCTCTCATCTTTTTAAGTGGGAGAACTTGCACAATTGGTGGCTGACTAAATACTTTTTTTCCCCACTGTATGTCTTAAACACGCATTCAGAGGAACAAGTGTAGCTGCTACGGTACATTGACATGAACTGAATGCATATAATTGATGACAGAATTGGGGGTTGTATGCCCCTGTTTTGAATGATAATGACATTAGAAGAAATACAGAGAAGGTTTTTTGAAAGACGGACAGGTTTGTTTAAGCTGAGGTGAATTCGGGTTGGACAAAGGGCATACAGTAACTTGCTGACAAAATGTGTACATTTCTATCCTCATAACAGTACACAATCAGAATGGTATAGATTGGAAAGACATCAGAGTATTGAAGTACATATCCCTTTGGGTGTGAGTATAACACTATGGCTGTTCATTGTCCTTTGACCTCTTTGAGCACACAAAATACTGTAGATGAGAACATTCCCCAGTGGGGTTTGTGTTTTTTTTAGAACAAGCGGAAGATGTATATTTGTGTTTCATCAAATCAAATTAGGAACAGACAGAGAGCTCTTAAAATTGATCAAAAGTACAAACACACCCAAGTTGTACAGCCCTCTAACCAATTGTACTATTATGTGTGTTTTTCCGCATTATTTGTAATTTATTTTGTACATAATGTTTCTGCCATCGTCTCTTATAACCAAAAAGAGCTTCTGGATATCAGGACAGCGATTACTCACCTCGTATTGGACGAAGATTTTTTCTTCAACGAGGCGGCCGCGAAGGATATCCTACAGACACCCGACAAGGCCCAAATCCCCGTCATTCGCATGAGGAAGAGACGGAGATATCGTGGACGTAGGTCGGGATGCCTTGTAAGGATCTGACGGCGAGCGAGTAAACTGCCGCTCCCATCAATCCTATTAGCCAATCTTCAATCATTGGAGAACAAATTGGATGACCTAAGATTACGGTTATCCTACCAACGGGACATAAAAAAAACTGTAATATCTTATGTTTCACCGAGTCGTGGCTGAACGACGACATGGATAACATACAGCTAGCGGGCTGTACGCTACATCGGCAGGATAGAACGGCTGACTCCGGTGAGACAAGGGGTGGCGGTCTGTGTATATTTGTAAACAACAGCTGGTGCACAAAATCAAATACTAAGGAGGTCTCGAGGTTTTGCTCGCCTGAGGTAGAGTATCTTATGATAAGCTGTAGACCACACTATTTACCAAGAGAGTTTTCATCTATATTTTTCATAGCTGTCTATTTACCACCACAAACCAATGCTGGCATTAAGATTGCACTGAATGAGCTGTATAAGGCCATAAGTCAACAGGAAAACGCTCATCCAGATGCAGCGCTCCTAGTGGCCGGGGACTTTAATGCAGGGAAACTTAAATCCGTTCTACCTAATTTCTACCAGCATGTTAAATGTGCAACCAGAGGAAAAAAAACTCTAGACCACCTTTACTCCACACACAGAGACGCATACAAAGCTCTCCCTCGCCCTCCATTTGGCAAATCTGACCATAACTCTATCCTCCTGATTCCTGCTTATAAGCAAAAACTAAAGCAGGAAGCACCAGTGACTCGGTTAATAAAAAAGTGGTCAGATGACGCAGATGCTAAGCTACAGGACTGTTTTGCTAGCACAGACTGGAACATGTTCCGGGATTCTTCAGATAGCATTGAGGAGTACACCACATCAGTCACTGGCTTCATCAATAAGTGCATCGATGATGTCGTCCCCACAGTGACCGTACGTACATACCCCAACCAGAAGCCATGGATTACAGGAAACATCCGCACTGAGCTAAAGGGTAGAGCTGCCGCTTTCAAGGAGCGGGACTCTAACCCGGACGCTTATAAGAAATCCCGCTATGCCCTCCGACGAACCATCAAACAGGCAAAGAGTCAATACAGGACTAAGATTGAATCGTACTACACTGGCTCTGACACTCGTCGGATGTGGCAGGGCTTGAAAACTATTACAGACTACAAAGGGAAGCACAGCCGCGAGCTGCCCAGTGACACAAGACTTCCAGACGAGCTAAACCACTTCTATGCTCGCTTCGAGGCAAGCAACACTGAAGCATGCATGAGAGCACCAGCTGTTCCGGATGACTACATGATCACGCTCTCCGTAGCCGATGTGAGTGAGACTTTTAAGCAGGTCAACATTCACAAGGCCGCAGGGCCAGACGGATTACCAGGACGTGTACTCTGAGCATGTGCTGACCAACTGGCAAGTGTCTTCACTGACATTTTCAACATGTCCCTGACTGAGTCTGTAATACCAACATGTTTCAAGCAGACCACCATAGTCCCCGTGCCCAAGGACACTAAGATAACCTGCCTAAATGACTACCGACCCGTAGCACTGACATCTGTAGCCATGAAGTGCTTTGAAAGGCTGGTCATGGCTCACATCAACAGCATTATCCCAGAAACCCTAGACCCACTCCAATTTGCATACCGCCCCAACAGATCCACAGATGATGCAATCTCTATTGCACTCCACACTGCCCTTTCCCACCTGGACAAGAGGAACACCTACGTGAGAATGCTATTCATTGACTACAGCTCAGCATTCAACACCATAGTGCCCTCAAAGCTCATCACTAAGCTAAGGATTCTGGGACTAAACACCTCCCTCTGCAACTGGATCCTGGACTTCCTGACGGGCCGCCCTCAGGTGGTAAGGGTAGGTAACAACACATCTGCCACACTGATCCTCACATCTGCCGCTCAGTCCCCTCCTTTACTCCCTGTTCACCCATGACTGCATGGCCAGGCACGACTCCAACACCATCATTAAGTTTGCTGACGACACAACAGTGGTAGGCCTGATCACCGACAACGATGAGACAGCCTATAGGGAGGAGGTCAGAGACCTGGCCGTGTGGTGCCAGAATAACAACCTCTCCCTCAACGTGACCAAGACAAAGGAGATGATTGTGGACTACAGGAAAAAAAAGAGGACTGAGCACGCCCCCATTCTCATCGATGGGGCTGTAGTGGAACAGGTTGAGAGCTTCAAGTTCCTTGGTGTCTACATCACCAACGAACTATCATGGTCCAAACACACCAAGACAGTCGTGAAGAGGGCACGACAAAGCCTATTCCCCCTCATGAGACTGAAAAGATTTGGCATGGGTCCTCAGATCCTCAAAAAATTCTACAGCTACACCATCGAGAGCATCCTGACTGGTTGCATCACCGCCTGGTATGGCAACTGCTTGGCCTCCGACCGCAAGGCACTACAGAGGGTAGTGCGTACGGCCCAGTACATCACTGTGGCCAAGCTTCCTGCCATCCAGGACCTCTATACCAGGCGGTGTCAGAGGAAGGCCCTCAAAATTGTCAAAGACTCCAGCCACCCTAGTCATTGACTGTTCTCTCTGCTACCGCATGGCAAGCGGTACCGGAGTGCCAAGTCTAGGTCCAAAAGACTTCTCAACAGCTTCTACCCCCAAGCCATAAGACTCCTGAACAGCTAATCATGGCTAATCAGAGTTCTCCTCATTGTATGCATGATGGCAGAAGGTACAAAGAGGCAGTCTTCTAACACCACTCATCAACATAAAAGTGTCTTTACTTTGAGGTGGATCTCTCCCTGGAACTTCCCTATGCCACTCTGGTCATGTGACAGACAGGAGAGTGACGCCTGGGCTATTGAAGGGAACAGGAGTCATAGCTGGTAAGAGCCGACACGCGACAACAAACATCTTCGACGTGAGATGAAATTACCCATGTCCCCATGTCTGAGAGGCGTGACGTCTTGATGTGTGACAAGAGGTTTGACGGAGGCTTGAGGAATGAGCCGAGCACCTGATATTGACATTACTCTACCCAGTGAAAGCCCCAAAGGCAAAATATTCACAGAGAACAACCATAACGTTGGCTCCCACAGCTCAACCTAGAGGAAAGCAATTTCTGTAATTGAAAGAAATAAACTCAGGTAAAAAAAAAAATGTTAATAGTTTCCTTTATAGCCTAACTCAGTTATCTTTCGACGGCAAGAGACACCCACCTCACTTTCAAACCTTCACATAAATTATTCAAATCAGTGGAGGAGGGGAGTCATTTGCATATAGATAAAAGTCAGTTTAATATTGCAAATTACCTTTTTATACAGCAATCTAGAAGATTTAGCTTTAATCTCCCAATAAACGTTTCTTTGTGGTTCTGTGTGAACCTGGAGAATGTGAGAGGAGGAGGAGGAGGGGGAGGGGAGGATGAAGATATCACAGGAAAAGGTTTCCTATTCATTCCACTCCTCCCTTTAATTAATAGATTATTTACACATGCACACCCCTGTCACTCTCTCTCAAAGCATCTCATTACGGTTCTGACCCCTCTGCCTGGCAACTGAGCTGAGCCTCCCTGACCGCCCACACACACGGAGGGATATATGAGAGAGAGAGAGAGAGAGAGAGAGAGAGAGAGAGAGAGAGAGAGAGAGAGAGAGAGAGAGAGAGAGAGAGAGAGAGAGAGAGAGAGAGAGAGAGAGAGAGAGAGAGAGAGAGAGAGAGAGAGAGAGAGAGAGAGAGAGAGAGAGAGAGAGAGAGAGAGAGAGAGAGAGAGAGAGAGAGAGAGAGAGAGAGAGAGAGAGAGACGGAGAGAGGGAAGAGGGAGAGAGAGAGAGAGTCTGTTTTTTGTTGTGTATATGTGCCTTCCAGGCAGAGAGAGTCTGTCTGTCTGTGCGTCTGTTAGAGCCAGTCGAAGTATGTGTGTATATTGTAGGTGCAAATGTTGAGGAGGGGGAGGGGGGTTGTGCTCAGCATGTCTGACTGGTGACCGCTCACCCAACCGTACTCTCTCCATATTGGGAGAAAACCAAGACTAAAACAAATATACACATACAGGGTATAATATAATCCGTTTCAGTTTATTGGTAAAAAATATACAGACTGTAAGTTAGTAGGTCTACAGTATATGCTAGTTCTAATCAGACCAGTTTAGTTAGTGTGAAGGTGGTGTTCTGTGTTCAGAGGGAAGTGAGAAGGTGCCTTAAATGAAATGGGCACTTCGGCTCTAAATTTTAACGGATTTGAGGACAGTGTAAGGGTGTGATCTCTAAATCGTATGGGTATGAGGACAGTGTAAGGGTGGGATGATTTTCCAAGTTGTCCCTCCCAGCTGAACATGAAACTCTATTCCACATCAAGTAACTCATGCAAGCAGTAAAATTAGATAAAAATACACCTTAAGGAACAGCGGGGACTGTGAAGCAACACAAACATAGGCACAGACACATGCAAACACACATACACGATAACATGCACTATACACACACGTACACATGGATTTTGTGTTGTAGATATGTGGTAGTAGAGTAATGGCCTGAGGGCACACACTTAATGTGTTGTGAAATCTGTTGTGAATGTATTGTAATGTTTTTAAAATTGTATAACTGCCTTAATTTTGCTGGCAGCAGCTAATGGGGATCCTTAATAAATACAAACACAAACAGAGACATATCTGGCTATCAAAGGATGTGCAGATAGACTATACAGTAGATAATACAATGTGATAATGTGTAGGCTTGTGAGGAGTGAAAATATCATGGCTTGATTTGCATGTCCGACGGCGACACTTGAGATGAACGAACCATGCCTCAAATTCCCATGTAATAAAACTATACCTCAGAATGGGGGTTATTCCCTATGAAAAATATTGCTGGCGGCTTAATGGCGCCAATGAAGAAAAAACAGTATTGTATTCTCCCATCTGTAACCAAATTCCTTTAGTGATTCAACATGTAAAGATGGTATTGTGGTGATGTTATGTGAGTTGATCGTTTTCTTTTGTAGTATTAAGGTACAGTAAGAAATCGATTTAATGTATATACAACTACAATGTACAAAGAAATTGTGTTCATACTTTTTATTTGAAATTCTCCTAATTCAGTCATAATATTGAGTATAAAGTATTATACATTATTCTGAGTAAAGCTACAAAAATTAATTTTCTTGTGTAAAACTGCATGAGTGTTCTAATGTCAGTTGGTCAGTAGTCAGGCGGATACACCCACTGTGTTTATGGTAGCTAGTTTTGCTCCAGGCACTAGGTAATCAAGCACACAACATAGAACAACACAGACCCATGAACGTCCCCCTATTTCCTCCCCTGCCCTGGGCGTTTGTGACAGCAATCACCATGCCGATCCTACAACATGCACTTCCACTGGGCCGGACCAAGTGAGGGAAAGGGGGGTGGACCACGGGGGTTGTGTTGGGGGAGGGTGAGTCGTTTGTTTGTGAGGGGGATCTCAGCACGGAGCAGACCAAGCAGTAAAAGACACAGTCCCTCCATGTCCCTCTCGCTCTCTCAAACAGGAACACAATCCAAATCAATAGTCATTATCAGCCAGGCCAGCTGAATCAGATGTCACAGTAACGTTACCTCGGGGCCAAGGGAGGCTGACACGTGAAGATTATGAGGCCTGTGTGATGGATAGGGACACACACACACACACACACACACACAGTCTTGTACAGCTAACCTTGCGGACACACACAATTCAGTCCCATTCAAAATCCTATTTTCCCTAACCCCTAACCCTAACCCTAACCCGTACTCTTACCTTAACCCAAAAACCTAACCTTAACCCTAACCCCCACAAGAATAGTTAAACAGGTCCACACACACACACACACACACACACACACACACACACACACACACACACACACACACACACACACACACACATTAAGAGTGGAGCAGTATGGATTAGTAGTTACGGTCCCCACCATGCACTGATGACCAGGTAGTGAACTTAGTAAATGGAATACAGTATCAAAACAGCAGGCTCACCACTGTGTCTCTAGACAAGGGAATGAGACGAGATGAGTGGAGCACAGCGGCATGGAATGGCTGACTGAGCTGGAGACTGGAGTTGGTACTGACTGACTGACTGCTAGAGGGCTGAGCTGAGCATAGATGAGAAGTGCACTTCTACTGCTAAGAACTGTCTCTGAGCTCTGAACTGAACAGGCCTCCAGTGTGAACAAGATACTTCATGATTACCCACTGATTAACAGTATGAATTAAATAAGTTACTGAATGACTTTAGAAAGAGCTATTCTTTTCACACTCCAACAATTGTTTCAATGTCTTTAAATGCAGCTAATACAATAAATTAGTGATTATTCTTCTTTAAAAATGACAACCCACTGGGCACACCACATAATTTCACCGTGGGTGATTGGGTAATATTTGGTTGAGACGTTGATCAATGAGATTACAACCTATATTCACCCACTCAAAAAGACAGCCAAAAGTGTGTTGAATTTCCAATGTGCTATCATTGTGCTTTCAACCATTTAAAGGCACAGCAAAGTTCAAATGGAAATACAATGTCAGATATTTTGTTTATTTGTTCAACAGATTAATATGCTATCAATGTGATTCATAGCAGAACCAAATTACCTGAATTGCAGTTGAGATTACATCAAAAGTGCATAGTGCAATTGATCAATGGAGTTCGAGATTCGGTGCAGATTATTACAGCAATTGTGAAGATCTCCACAGACGTGCGACTACCTATGCATGCTATCATGAACATGCAAGTGTTATATGATTACATAAGAACACATTTATAGTTACAGTAGCCTCAACATGTGGCTATGGATGTGTGACTAATTGTAAGGATAAATGTTACATTAGTTTGGAAGACAGCCTTAACTTTAGGCTATTTACTGTATTACAAAATGTATATTGAATTGTATTTGGTTGACAACACAACCAAATATCAACATTTAAAGGAGATTAATCTACTGCTTGGATAATTCCATCTGAGCCACTGGCTTAAACCCATTCTTTAACTTGTATTTTTGGTTGAGTTGGAGACGTGAATCCAACATATAATTTGTGATTTATCTTCTGCTTGGATCTGTGCCACTGATTATTTTATTTTTTGTCTACAAATTAATAATTGATATGTTGGATTCATGTCTCCATCTAAACCAAAAATCCAAAAGAAAAAAAGTATTTTAAAATAAAGTTTGATTTAATTTAGTCCTATATTTTTACTTTGATTTTAGGTTGAGATGGAGATGTGAATCCAACATATAAATTACTAATTTGTAGACAAACTAGAATTAAAGCCAGACTAAGTCAGTGGCACAGATGGAACTATCAAGCAGAAAATACATCTCCTTCAAATGTTGATATTTGGTTGAGTACATTTTAAATCAACCAGAGCTTGAAACCCTATTGTATTGTCTATTTTTGTTGAATTCTGTGTTGAATTGAAACAATAGCTGTTGATGACTTTGCAAATGCTATATAGGCCTAAATAGCATCTTTGAGGATATATGAGTGATAAAGTATTGTCACATTTCATTTGCTCTGTTAAACCTACCCTTTGGAATGATTTCAATAGCAACAGTGAATCTATTTAGTGTTTAAGTGGAGATCTCGCAACAATCATTCTCACGATAGCACATTGTTAATAGTCAATAACAAATACCATAGCTAAGCAGGGCTGGGCTTGGTTAAAACCCTGGATGAGAGCCCAAAGGGTAGCTGTAGATCAATTCTCCAGGAGGTGCTGCCCAGCCTACAGAAAGTATTCATACCCCTTGACCTATTCCACATTTGGCTGTGTTACAGCCTGAATTCAAAATTGCTTAAATATTTACATGAAAACATGTTTCCTTTTTTTTTTTTTTATGAAAATGAAATACAGAAATATCTCATATACATAAGTATTCACACGACTGAGTAACTCGGCCACCCAGGAACATTCACTGTCTTCTTGGTAAGCAACTCCAGTGTAGATTTGGCCTTGTGTTTTAGGTTATTGTCCTGCTGAAAGGTGAATTCATCTCCCAGTGTCTCGTGGAAAGCAAACTGAACTGGGGCGGCAGGTAGCTTAGTGGTTAAGAGCGTAGTGCCAGTAACCGAAAGGTTGCTGGTTCTAATCCCTGAGCTGACTAGGTGAAAAATCTGTCGATGTGCCCTTGAGCAAGGCACTTAACCCTAATTGCTCTGGATAAGAGTGTCTGCTAAATAAATAAAAAATTTAAATGAAACCAGCTTTTCCTCTAGGATTTTGCCTGTGCTTAGCTCCATTCCTAGTCCTTAACGATTACAAGCATACCCATAACATGATGCAGCCACCACTATGCTTGAAAATATGGAGAGTGGTACTCAGTAATGTGTTGTATTGGATTTGCCCCAAACATAACACTTTGTTTCTGGACAAAAGGTTTATTGCATTGCCACATTTCTTGCAGTATTAATTTAATGCCTTGTTGCAAACAGGATGCATGTTTTGGAATATTTTTTATTCTGTACAGGCTTCCTTATTTTCCCTCTGTCAATTAGGTTAGTATTGTGGAGTAACTACAATGTTGTTGATCCATCCTCAGTTTTCTCCTATCACAGCCATTACTCTATAACTGTTTTAAAGTCACCATTGGCCTCATGGTGAAATCCCTGAGCGGTTTCCTTCCTCTCCGGCAACTGAGTTAGGAAGGATGCCTATATCTTTGTAGTTACTGGGTGTATTGATACACCATCCAAAGTGTAATTAATGACTTCACCATGCTCAAAGCGATATTCAATGTCTGCTTTTTTAAACATTTTATCTACCAATAGGTGCCCTTCTTTGCGAGGCATTGGAAAACCTCTCTGGTCTTTGTGGTTGAATCTGTGTTTGAAATTCACTGTTCGACTGAGGGACCTTACAGATTATTGTATGTGTGGGGTACAGAGATGAGGTAGTCATTAAACATAATGTTAAACACTACACAACTTATTATGTGTCTTGCAAAGCACATTTTTACTCTTGAACTTATTTAGGCTTGCCATAACAAAGGGGTTGAATACTTACTGACAACATTTCAGTTTTTCATTTTTTATTAATTTGTAAACATTTCTAAAAACATAATTCCACTTTGACATTATGGGGTTATTGTTAGTAGGCCAGTGACCAAAACAATCTCAATTTATTCCATTTTAAATTCAGGCTGTAAAAAAGTCAAAGGTTGTGAATACTTTCTGAAGGCACTGTAACATTTAATATCTAATGTTGTTTTAAAGGTACACATTCAACATATTTTATACAAGGTTTGTCTATGTTGAAATTTACCATGATGACATTATGTATTTCCCATGTAGATTCCACGTCACAATACGTTGACAAATTACATTGAAACAACGTTGATTCAACCAGTTTGTGCCCAGTGGGAAATGACCAGTGGGAAACCTGCTCTCACATTATGTTACATTACATTATGAAAGCAATAGTGTTCGTACAATATCATACGAATTGGAGGAGTATAGTAACATACGTCTTACCCGGTCGTACAATATCATACGAATTGGATGATGTTATTTATCATACGTCTTCAAGGACATATAGTATTATATGTCTTTCTCTGAGACCAGGCTGCTTGTTCGGAGAACTGACCACAAAGGTTAGTAGAATTTACTAAAATGTTAACGACAAAGGTTAGGAGAAGTAGGTTAAGGTTAGGAAAAGGGTTATGGGAAGGGTTAGCTAAAATGCTACAATTGTCCCTGGCACGACTTGATCACAGATGGTTGCAGTATACCCCCACCCATCCTCCCTGACCAACCTCCCTACTTTCGTTTCTGTCTTAAGTAACCAGACCATTATTCCATTTGTAATGTAGCATACCATATACTTAATGGAGGTACAACAATGAACATAAAATAGCAAACGTCTCAGTTGAGTCCAGTCTGGCTCTCAATATAGATAAAAGTGTCTGCTAAATGACAAGAAATGTAAATATAAATATAGTCCAAAGATAGAATCTGACATATCAATTCCATTCAAATGGAATCTGATGAAATTCCCAGGAAAGTACTTTTCAAATAGTTGCTTTTTTAAAAGCAAAATATTACAAAATCACAAGAAATTGAGCTTTACTGACAAGACAACGGAAACATTTTGACATAATTGGAACTTGCACAGGACAGAGTGACAATGTCTTCAACTCCAACAAGAACTTCTTCGCCACACCTTTCAGGAAAAAAATAAAGACAAACAGAAAAAAATAGAACAGCTCCCATCTTGTTGACTGGGTGATGGAGAGTGGATACAGATGTCTCATGATGCATTGGGGCTAGACGAGCTATTGACTCGGTCTGGGTCGTCCGCTCGCTGATTTATCATGTCTTTTCTGTTTATAAAGGTAGATGGAGAACACAAGCGCTTTCATTTAAGTGTGCAAAATAACAGCAGCGTGGACTGGGAGTAGTGGTATGGTGGTAGTCAATCTAGGACTAGGTCATGATGAATCACACCGGCCAGCATATCAACTCCAGAGCAGGGCTGGAGAATCGTCTTCATCACAGTCACAGACAGGGCTTCCATCATTGTACAGCCCATGTCGATGAACTGACTCAATAACGGCCCTGCAAGCATGGCAGCCACTGGTCAAGTACAGAAATGCGATGAGACAATAATAAACAGACTGCCATAGACTAGACATTAAAACATTTTGTGACCAGAAACATGAGTTATTGGTCAATGGATGTTAGACATGCTTTTTCCCCCTATGGTCTCAGAATGCTGTGATATTACAGATTACTCCATAGAGATGGTAGTAAATGATACAGATTAGTCTACCCACACATAGCATGTTAGTTGGAGCATAAGGTCTAGATAAAATGGTGGCATTGGATTGGTGGGATATGCAGCTAATTCCAGTGGTTATGAGCATGTAGTGACATATGCCCCTACAGAGCATACAGAGAAGAGTAGATATGGATTTGAAACAGTGTGAGAGTCCCAGAGAACGGTTAGTGTAATAGAGCTACAGGAAGAGGAGACCGAACAAGTTCAAAACCTGAGGGCTTAATCTGTCAGAAGCAAGATTTTAACAGGGTGGGAAAATCTTTACTAAACTTCAAATTGTTAATTTATTTTGTTCAGATAATTGAATTAGGCCTATTTTGAGCTTTAGTATCCCCATTTGTTTTGGTGCCTTTCCTTTCCCACCCTGGGACAGAACATACCTGATATCAGAAACTCTGAAATGAGACCAGAGAAGAAAGATGAGCAAGCTGCTGACAGAGACAGAAGAGGTGAATACAGAGCTACAGAAGAGTTTATTGAGCATGCTACACAGGTAAAGCAAAGTACACACGAGAGAAGATAGAAAGAAAATAAATTCCAAAACACAACTAAGTCAGACCAAATCTCCCGACTTTGTTAGAAAATTATTTTAATTTTGCTGCTTCCAAGCTATATCTGAGTCTTACATTTCTAGAGATGTAAAAATTAAACTGATAGAAAATATACATGAATCTCATTTTCTAGAAAGTTGAGGTTGTGGGATTCTTCAAACAATTGTGGGTATTACATGTATATCAGCCTAAAATAACCATAGAAGGAATTAATGTCGATTCTGAATCAGGTCCTGGATCTTATTTGTTCAGATATACAAAATATATCAGAGGTTCACTAAAATATTGTTCCTTTCCTTGACAATGTAAATCAAAACTAAAGGCACATACACTTTGGTCCCAACCTCCTTCAGTAAACTGCAACACGTTGACGTCACTACAGGTTCTCTTCTATTAGCCTCTTCCAATGCATGCAACAGCAGATTTTTTGTAACACTTTATTTGAACTATGTCATAATATTGTCATGACATTCATTTTGTCATATGTAGGACAATGACAGTTATGAAGTACAGTTCAAATGAATAAAGTACTACCAACTTTTAATTCCAATAACTAGACCAGGCAGTACATGCTTAGGAAACCACTCAACTTCTACCCATGTACATCAATAAATCGCAATAAAAAGGAGGTAAGGAAAACAAACACCTATAAAGAACAGCAACATTTACTATTTTCGTAAATGGATGACTTATGGACACAAACAAAAAAACAACAAAAAGTGTTAAAATGATCATACAGGTGGACACTAGGATTAAATCTGCATTGTTGGTTGTCTGTTTGCAAGAAACCTTCTCAAGCATGGTGGTCCAAGTTAGCGCAAAAAGGGTTGTAAAAAGACGGATTCAACTTCAATCTCATATTGTTCCCCACTCCACAACAACCATAGTGACTTTAATGAAATAAAATAAAAACCTACACAAATTCAACACCTGCAACTGAAAAGGCGAAGCTTCTTGGGTGGCAGAACTTCAAAACTGCACAGTCACATTGGAGAACAGAGAAATCATGTTTTAACAAAATTTTACACATCAAAATTAATGTGCCTCAAAATCTGACCGCAACGATTCATGTAAGTATTTGAATGTAAAAAGAGTTGATATTGTCAGGTAAGGCACATATCTTATGTAACTAAATCATAATAAAAGATACGCCAAAGTCCATTCATCCACCCTTCATAATAAAAAGATGGAAAAGGAAAATGGTTTGCCTATCATACAAATGGGATATGGGACTTACACAAGGGTCAGGTGAAGGGGGTCAAATGTCCTCAAAACATACAAGTACAACATTTTTTTTATTTTTTATGTTTTAGTTTCTGGTTCTCTCTGAAGGAATGACTGATAACACTTAGAAAGAAAAAAATTGAAAGAAATACAACAAGGTCCAAATGTGGTCCCCCAGAGTCCGGAAAGAGTGAACAGGATTAACGAACGGCAGCCAAAAGCCGGTTTGGAAACAGAAAGCGATGGATGTTGTGGAGGATCATTATGCAGGTTTAGATGGAAGATTTGGAAAAGGACACTCTCAGGTGGTGGTTGTCCCCCATGTTGTAGTTGTGGAGGTCAATCAGACCCTGGATGGCCTCTTCCACCGTCGACATCTGGAGCAGCGCCATTTTGTGATCCCTGGGAAGAAGACAAGATGGTTGAACACATTGCAATACACCTTTATTTGTCCAATGGTTACATCAGATTTGGATATTCTTCTCTGCTCTCAACAGCCCACAGAACGCACAAACATGCACATATTTGAGTTACACAGGGTCAGTCATAGTGTAGCACCCCTGGAGCTAGCCACAGAGCTGAATTAATTAATTCACAACCAAATAAAGAACAACTGTAGCTCAGTCACGTTATTATAGCGGTAAAGAAAAAAAATACTTACTGGAAAAACTTGAATGCGTTCACAGTGCCTCCGGCGTTGGAGAACAGTAGTCTCAGGTCTTCTTCGGTTACATCCGTTCTGTCAAAACAACACGTGAACTTAGCATTCCAACAAAAGACAGAGACAACCCAGACCATAGGGTTCCCTTTACTTTCTTTCCAGGTATAGACGTTGCCCTTAGTTAGCACAGATCTGGGATCAGATTACCCTATCCAAATCCAAACCTTACCGTTGAGTGAGAAAGTTCAAAACTGACCTTGGATCAGTGTCAAGGGGGCTAAACTAACAGACACAGGATCTGCTTACCATGTCCAAATCCTAACAATAACCATTATGAGCTAATACACACAAAACTGAGTTTCTAGTCTAGGGGCCATGACTTAGACTTACGGGATGTTGGAGAGGTGGAGGGTGGTGGAGGGAGGGAAGATGTTCTGAAAGTTCTTGGAGCCGGGCTTCTTGAAGCGGTGCAGGGGGGAGTTGGTGAAGTCCTTGGTGAGGCCCTGGTCATCCAGTCCATCCCTGGGCAGCTGCACTGAGGTGTGTTTGGACAGAGCCACCCTGATGACCTTCCCATACATCTTCTGACCATTCAGGTGACTCATTGCTGGAAGCAGATTTGATTTGTATTGAGTGTGCATTTTTTTATCCAGCAGTACTGTGTCCCAAGACAATTCCCCCTGTGAGGACAACAACGTTTATCCTGTCCAATTTTACATTTATTTATCCAGATTACATCTAGAAAAAATATATTATTTGCCACTTGAGAAGATGGGACACTGAATAAGACGAGAGGAAATATTTTAAATCCTGTCCATGTGGCCTTTTAAATCAGCCGGTTAACATGAGAGTTGACAGTTGGGGAAATGGAGGAGGAGCATCTTACCTAGCTGGGCTTGACTGGCATCAGCCATCTGTATCAGAGCACTGTCCTTCTTATTGTAAAGAATCTTCACCCTCTGGGTGTCCCCATAAACCCCTGTGTTAAAGCCATGAGCAGACGAGAGGAGGGCGAGGAGGAAGAGGAGACAGTGAGGAAAACGGTTAGCGCTGGAAATAGAGACAGAGTAGGAGGCTAGATAGAGACAGAGTAGGAGGCTAGATAGAGACAGAGTAGGAGGCTAGATAGAGACAGTAGGAGGCTAGAGCTCATTCATCATAATTAAATGAAGAGGTGTGTGTGTATATGTAAAGGTCAGACGGAGACACTTTCAAATAGAGAAGTTAACAAGCTCTGTGAGATGTTTAGCAAATCAAACTACTGTACATGCCAAATCAATTTAGCATGCATTTGAACAAATCTATGAATGGATCAATTTCAATAGCCAAAATGAGAGATTGAGAGAGAGAACCAAACCAATGTAACAGAAGACCCTATTCCTAAATACTACAAGCCAAAACAGTTACAGTATAAGGAAATGAACAAAACGTCTAACAGAAATAAGCAACAACAAAATAACAGAGCGGTAGAGAGCTAACAATAACATACCGAAGAGGGTAAACAGACTTTGGGGCGTAACCATCTTTAGAAGGAGAGAAGAGCAAGCAGCGGAAGACAGGTAGAGAGGTAGAAGAGTCGGAGCGGAGGTAGAGAGCGTAGCGGAGATGGACAGATCATCCATAACGGAGGAGGGTGGTTTCCCGTAGAATGGTGAAGGTGGTCATGGAGTATGGTTCAGTTAATTTGGGGATAAGGTTGGTCCAAGGGAACGGGTTGGTTTTGTTCAAGCACCAAGCATGAACAGTGGGGTTACAGGGATGGATGAAGCAAGGGGAATAGATGGGGGAGAGAGGGATGAGAGAGGGAGGGATATGGGAGAGAGAGAGGTGGGAGGGAGGAGGAGCAAATGCAAATGTTAAAACAAAGTGAGGGAGGGGGACAAAAATAAAAATACAGGTCAGTACACTGGAAATGCAGGAGTTTGGTCAGAGAATGGCCGGTTCATGTACTTAGTCAGAACTAAACAAGCAAATAAATTGTGCCAAATGTAATCACCCCCTGGACAAACATGGGTAAGGTACATTCAATGTCAAATCATAATCACACCATAATCATAGGAGTAATAGCCTCGCAATGAAGAAACAAAGGACATGCAGTAGGCTAGAGCTTGAAGTTCAGGGCCAGGTTTTTTTGTAACTATACGGATAGGATTAAATGCATAGAAATATAATTAATATAACGGGAGTTCCCATTCAAGTCAATAATTGGTATGTTCTATTTCTATGCATTTAATCCTATCCGATAGGCGAAATCCAGATGGATAACTCTTTTTATTTTTAACTGGGCCCAGGAGATTTCAGCTGAAGTGAGTTAAAGAGTATGAAGTGAATAAAATTTGCCCAAAGACCATGCACTCAAATCTTGCAGCAACATACATGAAACCACCTGATATATAGTTATGGCATTCACAGATCATGTTTGATCCCACAGATATACATACATACATGTTGAGAGTGTGGGGGGGGGGGGGGGGGGGCAAAAGTAATAACAGAATCATAGTATCTGAAATATGAAGTCCTCTCCATAGAGATTTCATAAGAGACAGGCAGACAGAGAGAGCAAGTCAGGAGAGGAGAGCGCAGAGAGGAAAGAGATGGTTACGTTTCAGTTCAGTATGGCAAAATGAGAAAGGAGAGAGAATAGCAGTGAGAGAGGGATTCAGACAATACCAAGTCATCATATGAGCCAGAGAGGAAAGCTTAGATAGAAAACAGTCCCTTTTTTCCATCTTTAATGAGAGTGAGGGGTTCAGTCTGCACTGGCAGACTTAGACATCATGGAGAGACAGACAGAGAGCGAGGGAAAGAGAAAGAACGAGAGAAGGAGAAAGAGGACGAGAGAGAGAGAAATAGACAATAGAAACAAGAGAATGCGTGTTAGGTGTGTGAGAGTGGTTAGGGCTACATTTGGAGGGGGTAGGTAGGTAGAACAGTACTGACCTCTTCGTTGAGGTTGGAGGCCAGGAGCACGCCGCTGGAGCCAGAGTGACCAGACAGAGCCACCCTCCCTGCAGCAGCAGCCGCCGCAGCCGCAGCATTCAGCGGGCTCAGGGCACCTGGAGAGAGGTCAGAGGTTAGAGCAGGGTTCTCCAACCTTTTCTAGCATGAGAGTTACTTTTTTTTTTTTTTTACATTTATTTTCTAGCTTTCAAATAGGCACATTATTCTCTTCTCTCCCCTGCAACTCTTCCCCGTTGTCCTTAGTGTACAAGAGAAAGTAGTGCACTATGTTCTGTCAATATACCTGGTAAAATAATGATTCATAAACAACTCTAGGGGGGACCCTATATAATCTGTGATTTTTAAGACGAAATTGGATGTTCTGCGTCCATGTCAAAGCTTAAATCACATCAGAAGACCTTTTCTTAGGGTCTGGAAGAAAATAAAATAAAAATATATTTTGTGCAATTCCCCTTTAATAGCGCATCTGGTCCTTTAATTGCGTATCTATTGAGTGAGGAATGTGCCGACGTGCAGGTATGGTGATGGTTCTGCACTGCCGCTGCTCATTTTATTTATTTATTTTACCTTTATTTAACTAGGCAAGTCAGTTAAGAACAAATTCTTATATACAATGGACGGCCTACACCGGCCAAACCCGGACGACGCTGGGCCAATTGTGCGCCGCCCTATGAGACTCCCAATCACGGCCGGTTGTGATACAGCCTGGAATCGAACCAGGGGGTCTGTAGTGACGCCTCAAGCACTGAGATGCAGTGCCTTAGACCGATGCGTCACTCGGGAGCCCATAAATTTCATGGCAAAGTCCGCAAATAACAGATACAAATTATATACTTACTCATGATATACTTCTGCCAGGTAAGCCTACTTTGCAGTTAACTGTTAATTGAGAAGGTTGAGGAAAATATCTGTCAACCCACAAGACAGTTATCACATCAACTGGCTTCACGCACACATCACAGACAGCCATGGGCAATATTGCAAATATTGTGTTAGCCACTATTGGCTTAAAAAGCTAACCCTAACTAGGGTGGGATAATGTCAATGTTGCGTTGATTAGATAGTAGCTGGGAGCTTGTTTGTGACAGTTTGCGGCGGAACATGTGAATGGCAAGGCGAGCTACTGTTAGCTTGCGGTCGACCTGTTGGCGACAACTGGGTAAGAGGGATCAGGACTTTGACCCAACAAGAGCCTGAGGGTGCATTTGGCTCACCTGGGGCCCAGTGTGGGCGGAGATTTCACTTTAGGACCAATAGAATGGTCTAATATGTGCAAACCCCACCCACCCAGAGCCCCGGTTGAGGTAAAACAAATGTACTTTCCCTGGCAGACAGGTATAGCCAGTCCAGAAATAGTGACTCCACCTGACATCAGGCTTGGGCGATATACCGTGTAATTTCGAAATAAAGACGTCCCAGACGTCCCGTGTAGCTCAGTTGGTAGAGCATGGCGCTTGCAATGCCAGGGTTGTGAGTTCGATTCCCACGGGGGACGAGTACGAAAATGTATGCACTCACTACTGAAAGTCGCGCTGGATAAGAGCATCTACTAAATGACAAAAAGGTTGTTTTTTTAAAATGATTTTCAATGCTTGCTACGCCACTGCTTATAACTATAAGTTAAGTATAACTATAAGAAATCTAAGATGTGTCAAATAAATTACATCCAGCTCAGGTCTCCAGCTATGCATTTGGTTCGCTAACTTGCTAGCAAAGTGGATAGATGTCAAGATCAAGCTTCTTCGTTACAGCAGAGACATTCAATCCCCCCCTCCCAGAGCAAGATCTCAGTTGCTTAAATTGTTTTGTACGTTAAAAAAAGAAGAATCAAAATAGTGCCCCTTGTGTGCAATTTCGGTAATACCGGATACAGAAACGGTATGAAAACCTGGATACCGCCCAACCGTACTGGACATTGGTGATGGATGATGTTGACAGACATGAGCAGAGATAGACAGATAGACCCCACAGCACCAGAGATATAGAAAGCAGAGCTAGTCCCTAAACCAGTGTGGAGCTTCCAACACCTCCCAACCTCAAGAGCCCCAAAGAAGACATGAAGAGGAAAGAGAAAGAGGAAAAGAGAGGGATCTACCTGGGATCTTACCAAGCAGAGAGTTGGAGTCCTTGCCTTGGAAGGCTGCAGCCATGTTGGGGTCCATGGCGGGCTGTCCATCCCCGGCAGGGAGCTCTGGCCGGGTGTAGTCACGGCTCTTGTCGTTGTTGTACTTGACGTTCAGGTTGACCAGCTTGGAGTAATCGATGCGGAGCGTACAGCACGAGTTGTAGATGTTCTGACCATCCAGGGCCTGAGTAAGAATGGAAACAGGTTTCAGGTTTATTTGCACGTGGAAACCTTACTCAGCAGTGCTCTTACAATAAAAACAGTGAGAAGTGTACAAATACACCAACGAGTAATGAAATCGTACAACTCAGTTAATTACACGGTCCTGTGTGGCCCAGTTGGTAGAGCACGGCGCTTGCAACGCCAGGGTTGTGGGTTTGATTCCCATGGGGGACCAGTTCGAAAATGTATACACTCACTACTGTAAGTCGCTCTGGATAAGAGCGCCTGCTAAATGACTAAAATGTAATTATGAACTCTTGAGGCGCTATGAGAGGTCTGCAAGGGGTATCAGAGTCTCTCTTACTCTATGGTTCTTAGAAAAACGCTATACCAGACCTATGTATTTATCATCATCATTAGGACTACTCACAATTTTGGCTTGCTGTGCGGTAGACGGGTCGTTGAACTGCAGCAGGGCCTGGAACTGATTGTTCTTAGTGAATGTGATTATCTTCATGACCGTGCCGAACTTTGAGAAGATCTAACAGACGGAAAATACAGGAAATGTGTTTAAAATACAACCTCAACAAATGTAGCTGATGTTTAACTATCAGACGTAATATTAAACCACAAAAGAACACACCCTAATTTCCCTAACGAGATAAGGGCAGAAGAGGTAGTGGTCAATTACGTGCAAAATGTATATTGCATTTATAAATCTGCTCTCCGACACTAAAATATGTAGTAGTGAGGGTACCTGCTGCAGCACATCCAGAGTAACTGGGTAGAACATGTTGTCAATGATTATTCTGAGCACAGGGCTGGATGCAGCTGCCAGATCTGAACCTGATGTAGGGGTACCTCCCCCTTGGACCGCTGACACCGCCTGCAGGACCGCCTGGGCCCGCTGGTTTCCGGCATCTGTTTTGAGTTCTTTGTGGTTGGAGTACTGGATGAATACGGGGACGTTTCGAACATGAGGTGTCACAGTGGAGTAGTAGTTGACCATAGTAATTGCCGCTTCCTCTGTCCCCAGCTCCAAGAAAGCCTGAGGACCAATGGACAAAAAGAGAATTTAGAGTTTTCTGTTAGGATATATACCCAATGGTATTCTATGGAGTCTTATGATACAGAAATGATACCGTTCAATTCAATTAAACTGAACATTATAATTTCTGTATTATAAGAGAATATACAGGGACACAATCCAAGGAAACATAGCAATTCACTTCATGAAACCTTCAACAATGTGACCATGAAATTAATTTCAGACAAACACAGCCAATGTTTTCAAATCCTTGTGGCAATTTTGAGAAGGAATACCAATGGGTTAAAACAAACACAGGCAATTAGTAATCAGACAAAGAGGTCGCACAAGAAAGGAATCTAAGGGGCAAAAGCCAAACATCTCCCACTGACCACTCATTGAAAAATAGACATTTGGCAGGACCCGGCAGCAAACAAAATCTAAAATGGCTGCCGGATTATTCTGGGCCCACTCACCTGGTTTTTTCCCTTCAGCGTCAGGATATTGGTGACCTTCCCGAAAGGTAACCCTAGGGCAATGACCTCCGTTTCTGAAGTTTCGTTGGGCAGTTTTCTGATGTGCAGCACACGAGAGGGAGGAGCCTCCATCCTGTCTTCCACTCTCAGTTTTTTACTATCACTCCCATTGGATGTACCATCTAGATTGAAGAAAATACAACTTCTATTGTCCATTTGTCACAATGTAAATTAGTCTCCTGCTCTGCTCTCAATCTGCCCACCAGAAAGCACACAAACAACTTGAGGCGCACAGAATGAACGACAATACTAGAAGAAACGTCATGATTGAACTTCAGTGTACGTTTTTCTGTCTCTTGTACAATCATTTACATAATTAGGCTATAATATTCTATTTTGGATCTGAATGCAATATATGTTGAGGATTTCAAGATATGGATTTGGACCTATGGAAAAGAAAATTAAGAATAAAGGGTGCAATACAGTAGGTTTCACAGGCTACTATATTATATCTTTATGGCATTACAGCCATGTTCTGAAGAGATATAGCCTATTGAAATGCACAGCACGCAGCATCTTTATTCCAGTCACATGCAAGCGTGTGTGGGTGCCCACCTACAGAAGAGCACAAGGTTATTCAGATACTGAAACACCTCCCGTGAGGAAGACATCCACTAATACAGCCGTTCTACCATCAAACATTCATTAATCCTTGATTTATTTTAATGCCGTTGGACGCCGATCAAATGACTGATGCAATTTCCTTTTTTTTTTTTTTAAGAACAAAAGGGGGCCACACAAACTTACCACTGATACTGCTCATATCAGAGCCACTGTTGTAGAGGCTGTTTGACAGCAGCTCATCTGATCCTCTCTGGAGAAAGAAAGAAAACAGAGAGCGAGAAAGTGTGAAAGTGAAATAAAGGCATGGCTCTCCATGAAGAGACAACATCCATTTGCAGTGAGCAGAGCCCCTGAAAGACCACAATGAAATAGATCTCTCTCTGGACAGTTTGAGGAAACGGAGGGGGGACATAACACCAAGAGTCGACTCTCATTTTATTTGTTTCTAGTGTCAGTCGGTTTAATCTCATGGAGTCTCAAGATATCAGACATGTCATTTCATCTGGAGCTCCCCAGCGCTCCCCGACGGCTCGGAGCTGTCCTCTGTCCGCTGGGCTGCAGTTGGTGGCTGACGCACTCCGAGCACCGCTAAAACTGACAGATGGGACAGCGAGGCCTGGAGCCATTACAGACCCAACTATAGAATAGGCCTGGGTCTTAGGCTTTTTCTCTTTTGTCTGCGAGTGAATTTGCACAAAATGTTCTTTATCACCAACATTTTTTTATAGATGTGATAAATTAGATATGGAGTGCTCCCGTAGGGCCAGAGTCCACAAATAAATTCCAGGTAATAAAGTTGTCTTTGACTTAAAAAGTGACAACTATGCCTAACTCACACCAGGACTGGGAATGAAACTGTAAGGAATGTTTCTCAAAGCAAACTTTCTTTTGGACATTAAATATTGATGAAAAACACAGAGGCAAAGCCCAATAATACTATCAAAGGACTGTTTGTCTTTAAGAGGAAGAGTTAACTTTGTTTTGCACCAGACGGAGTGTACCGTTTTGCACCAGACGGAACTGCGGTTGTTGGACAAACTGGGTTAGGAGGGTACAGGATCAGAATGCATTTAATAAAAGAGAACACCTTTCTCCCTAACCAGAATGGACATAAGTTGTTCCTATTTGATTACTGTTGTTCTAATATCATGAAAGCTAGAAATGATGATTTGAAATGTAGCCTAATCTTTTTGACCCGATACTACATGCTCTCTCAACAATAGTAGGCTAAATTTAAGATTCTGTGCTCATACTGGTATGCACAGATTCTGACTTGAAAAGCTGTGCAGTGTACACAAAGAACTACTTTTGTTTTTATTAATTGTTGTAAATGGGAGGGTTAGGTATCTGCCCATAAAGTATAATTATTGGGCTCCCGAGTGGCGCAGTGGTCTAAGGCACTGCATCTCAGTGCTTGAGTCGTCACTACAGACCCCCTGGTTCAATTCCAGGCTGTATCACAAACGGACGTGATTGGGAGCCCCATAGAGCAGCGCACAATTGGCCCAGTGTTGTCCGGGTTTGGCCGTCATTGTAAATAATAATTTGTTCTTAACTGACTTAAATAAAGGCAAAATAAAAATATATATAGGGGTCTAAAAACAGAATGGAGTCATTAGGCTAACTAAATCCTGAATAATAACCGCGATTGATAAAAGACAGTACTGTGCAGCCGTCTTCATTGACCTGGCCAAGGCTTTTGACTCTGTCAATCACCGCATTCTTATTGGCAGGAATACCAATGGGTCAAATGACTGCCTCGCCTGGTTCACCAACTACTTCTCAGATAGAGTTAAATGTGTCAAATCGGAGGGCCTGTTGTCTGGACCTCTAGCAGGCTCTATGGGGGTGCCACGGGGTTCAATTCTCGGGCCGACTCTATTCTCTGTGTATATCAATGATGTCGCTCTTGCTGCTGGTGACTCTCAGATCCACCTCTACGCAGACGACACCATTTTGTATACATCTGGCCCTTCATTGGACACTGTTAAACTCCAAACGAGCTTCAATGCCATACAACACTCCTTCCGTGGCCTCCAACTGCTCTTAAACGCTAGTAAAACTAAATGCATGCTCTTCAATCGAACGCTGCTTGCACCCGCCTGCCCGACTAGAATCACTACTCGACGGGTCTGACTTAGAATATATGGACAACTACAAATACCTAGGTGTCTGGTTAGACCGTAAACTCTCCTTCCAGACTCACATTAAGCATCTCCAATCCAAAGTTAAATCTAGAATTGGCTTCCTATTTCGCAACAAAGCCTCCTTCACGCATGCTGCTAAACATGCCCTCGTAAAACTGACTATCCTACCGATCCTTGACTTTGGCGATGTCATTTACAAAATAGCTTCCAACACTCTACTCAGCAAATTGGATGTAGTCTATCACAGTGCCATCCGTTTTGTCACCAAAACCCCATATACTACCCACCATTGTGACCTGTACGCTCTCGTTGGCTGGCCCTCACTATATACTCGTCGCCAAACCCACTGGCTCCAGGTCATCTATAAATCACTTCTAGGAAAATCCCTGCCTTATCTTAGCTCATTGGTCACCATAGCAACACCCACCCGTAGTATGCGTTCCAGCAGGTATATCTCACTGGTCATCCCCAAAGCCAACACCTCCTTTGGCCGCCATTCCTTCCAGTTCTCTGCTACAAATGACTGGAAAGAACTGCAAAAATATCTGAAGTTGGAGACACTTATCTCCCTCACTATCTTAAAGCATCAGTTGTCAGAGCAGCTTACCACTCACTGCACCTGTACACAGCCCATCTGAAATTAGCCCACCCAACTAACTCATCCTCATATTGTTATTTACATTGTTATTTATTTTGCTCATTTGCACCCCAGTATCTCTATTTGCACATCATCTTCTGCACATCTATCACTCCATTGTTCATACTAAAATATAATTGTAATTATTTTGCACTATGGCCTATTTATTGCCTTACCTCCATAACTTACTACATTTGCACACACTGTATATAGATCATCTATTGTGTTATTGACTGTAAGTTTGGTTTATTCCACTCTAAATTCCAAGCATCTGCCTCTAACCCTAGGAAGCTCTTTGCCACCTTCTCCTCCCTGCTGAATCCTCCTCCCCCTCCCCGTGGATGACTTCATCAACCATTTTGAAAAGAAGGTTGACGACATCCGATCCTCGTTTGTTAAGTCATATGACACTGCTGGTCCTGCTCACACTGCCCTACCCTATGCTTTGACTTATTTCTCCCCTCTCTCTCCAGATGAAATCTTGCGACTTGTGACGGCCGGCCGCCCAACAACCTGCCCGCTTGACCCTATCCCCTCCTCTCTTCTCCAGACCATTTCCGGTGACCTTCTCCCTTACCTCACCTCGCTCATCAACTCATCCTTGACCGCTGGCTATGTCCCTTCCGTCTTCAAGAGAGCGAGAGTTGCACCCCTTCTCAAAAAACCTACACTCGATCCCTCCGATGTCAACAACTACAGACCAGTATCCCTTCTTTCTTTTCTCTCCAAAACTCTTGAGCGTGCCGTCTTTAGCCAACTCTCTTGCTATCTCTCTCAGAATTACCTTCTTGATCCAAACCAGTCAGGTTCAAGACTGGTCATTAAACTGAGACTGCTCTTCTCTGTGTCACGGAGGCTCTCCGCACTGCTAAAGCTAACTCTCTCTCCTCTGCTCTTGTCCTTCTAGACCTGTCTGCTGCCTTTGATACTGTGAACCATCAGATCCTCCTCTCCACCCTCTCCGAGTTGGGCATCTCCGGCGCGGCTCACTCTTGGATTGCGTCCTACCTGACAGGTCGCTCCTACCAAGTGGCGTGGCGAGAATCTGTCTCCGCACCACGTGCTCTCACCACTGGTGTCCCCCAGGGCTCAGTTCTAGGCCCTCTCCTATTCTCGCTATACACCAAGTCACTTGGCTCTGTCATATCCTCACATGGCCTCTCCTATCATTGCTACGCAGACGACACACAACTAATCTTCTCCTTTCCCCCTTCTGATAACCAGGTGGCGAATCGCATCTCTGCATGTCTGGCAGACATATCAGTGTGGATGACGGATCACCACCTCAAGCTGAACCTCTGCAAGACGGAGCTGCTCTTCCTCCCGGGGAAGGACTGCCCGTTCCATGATCTTGCCATCACGGTTGACAACTCTGTTGTGTCCTCCTCCCAGAGTGCAAAGAGCCTTGGTGTGACCCTGAACAACACCCTGTCGTTCTCCGCTAACATCAAGGTGGTGACCCGATCCTGTAGGTTCATGCTCTACAACATTCGGAGAGTACGACCCTGCCTTACACAGGAAGCGGCACAGGTCCTAATCCAGGCACTTGTCATCTCCCGTCTGGATTACTGCAACTCGCTGTTGGCTGGGCTCCCTGCCTGTGCCATTAAACCCCTACAACTCATCCAGAATGCCGCAGCCCGTCTGGTGTTCAACCTTCCCAAGTTCTCTCACGTCACCCCGCTCCTCCGCACACTCCACTGGCTTCCAGTTGAAGCTCGCATCTGCTACAAGACCATGGTGCTTGCCTACGGAGCTGTGAGGGGAACGGCACCTCCGTACCTTCAGGCTCTGATCAGTCCCTACACCCAAACGAGGGCATTGCGTTCATCCACCTCTGGCCTGCTGGCCCCCCTACCTCTGCGGAAGCACAGTTCCCGCTCAGCCCAGTCAAAACTGTTCGCTGCTCTGGCACCCCAATGGTGGAACAAGCTCCCTCACGACGCCAGGACAGCGGAGTCACTCACCATCTTCCGGAGACACTTGAAACCCCACCTCTTTAAGGAATACCTGGGATGGGATAAAGTAATCCTTCTACCCCCCATTAGCCCACCCCAAAGAAAAAAAACATATTGTAATGAGGTTATCCCTCTGGCTATAAGGTGAATGCACCAATTTGTAAGTCACTCTGGATAAGAGTGTCTTCTAAATGACATAATGTAAATGTAACTCTGTGTTGTTGTTGTTTTTACCGCACTGCTTTATCTTGGCCAGGTCGCAGTTGTAAATGAGAACTTGTTCTCAACTGGCCTACCTAGTTAAATAAAGATTTTTAAAAAAAATTATATATATCAACTGGTTAAGAAAAAAGGTTTTTGCATTGCCATAGCAATGAGAGAGAATTTTAGATGTGGTTTCCAAGCATCTATAACCTTTGCCATAGAGAGGGCACTGGACTGAGGCTTACCTTTACGCCAACTGCAACATCTCCAATACTGAAAAAGAGGGGGAACATAATGATTAGCTAAGCTTAATCTTTCCACAATACAGAGCATGCTGCTTTTCTAGCTAGCTAGTTCAACTAGCTAGTACATAGTTAACTCACGGGATAGAGAAGGTAGCTTACCAGCTACCTAGTAACGGTAACGTTATTAGCAGATACTTTATGTGCAGCACAGTCACCCAGGTAGCTAACGTTAGTAGTAACGTTAGGTTCAAGTAAGTTACATTCGAGCTTGCTAGCTAAGGAAGTTAGCTAACGCTAGCCAGCTAGCTACCCATGGTAAGACGCGCGATTTAGCTGGCTAGTGGCGTGGCTACCTGCAAAAAGAAAACCAAACGTTTCTCTTTCCACCAGGCCATAGTTAACTAGTTACAACATAGCTACACATGTTGATTATTAGACCACATATAAAAAGGGGAAACCTGTATCGCAATTAAATTTAACCAGGACTTATTTTTTGTTAAACGGTGTTGATGACTCCTATTTTATTGTGGATAGCTAGCTAACGTTAGCTAGCTAGATTTCCGATCAACAAAGGATTCAATGAATGATCAACGGACAAGTGACGACGACACACTCTCTCATGGAATATTAGCCAGAGAGCTAGTTAACTAACGTTAGCTGAATAATACATTGTCCAGTCCACGTATTACCTAACGTAAGTTAGCAGGCTACTAAACAGTTGCGAAAACTAAATATTGTTTACGTAGCTAACATTAGCTAAATAGGTAAATCTAACTTGCCATCGCTCTCTCCCAGTTCACTGACATGGCATGGGCTCAGCCAGGAGTTAGCTACTAGTAGCTAGCCAAGCTAAGGTAACGCTAGCTAGCTAAAACAAACCCTAGCTAGGATCTGAGGTTAGTTACTTTACTTTTAATCAACGATATCTTTCCGCGCATGATGCATTCATTCAAGAAAAACACAAGCTTCGTACAAGGCCGATTACACATACCCGTCCATTGCCAGAAAATCCTTCTAAACGACACAGTTTTCTGCAACGTTCTCTTTCCGACAACAAAATGGAGGGACTGGAGTTCGTGGCGGAAATAGTCGAATCAGGCGGAAATAGTCGAAACAAAAACGTGTTTCGGTTCATGCAGCATCATGCCTTTTTTATGTGTAAAACAAACTAGAGCATTTTAAGAGATAGTGATACACTATTTTGAATTTTATAGTGGCTTTAAATTTATCCATTATCATGAAGAAATCTACATCATTTGTCTTGTGCATCGAGATTATTCTTTATTTTTATGTGACTCTGGATTGTGTTTACATCAAACATGGTCATGGCAAATGGCTATATTGCACACATTGAATGATCACTGTCCTCTGCTGATGGCAAACGAAGTGTTCAATGCAACAGACATAAGCTTGCCTTGGCCTTGTTGGTATCAAACCTGGCCCCATCCCTATGGATTGGAGAGGTGAGGCAAAAATTCCAACAAAGATTGCAAGGTAGCGAGGCTATTACCACATTGCTTATCTGATCCTGTTCTGTATGAAGTGCCTAGGGCTAGCCTAAGGGCCAATCCCACTGGACCGAAAACCACCCATATTTTGCGTCCTCTCTAAAGAAGTCAGAGGACTATGACATCAACCCAAACAAATGTGTTGGTTGATGTGTAAGAAATGCAAAACTCTGTTGACTCACATACACACCCCCTACGTATTTATTTGGACAGTGAAGCTAAAACTTTAAATTTGTCTCTATACTTTAGGATTTGAGATCAACTGTTTTATATGAGGCAACAGTACAGAATGTCACCTTTTATTTGAGGGTATTTTCATATAGGCTATCTGTTGTACCATTTAGAAATGAAAGCGCTTTATGTATCTAGCTAGTCTCCCCATTTGAAGGTGTCATAAGTATTTGGACAAATTTGCTTATAGTGTATTACATTTAGTTAAAAGTTTAGTATTTGGTCCCATATTCCTAGCATGCAATGACTACATCAAGCTTGTCTCTACAAACTTGTTGTATGCATTTGCAGTTTGTTTTGGTTGTGTTTCAGATTATGTTGAGCCCAATATAAATGAATGGTAAATAATGTAGGCCTATTGTGTCATTTTGGATTCACTTTTATTGTAAATAAAAATAAAATGTGAATGCTACCATGATTACAGATAATCAGGAATGAATCGTGAATAATAATGAGTGACAAAGTTACAGATCATGCCCCCAACACATGCTAACCTCTCACCATTACCACTAACAGGAAAGCGGAATATGATATTTATGCGTAAACTTTAAAAATATTACTAACTTAAATACATTATAATGTAAGTACATTTGTCCAAATACTTATGACACCTTCAAATGTGGGTACTAGATACAGTGCCTTCAGAAAGTATTCACACCCCTTGACTTTTTCCATGTTTTGTTGAGTTACAAAGTGGGATTGAAATGGATTTAATTGTCAACGATCTACACAAAATACTCTGTAATGTCAAAGTAGAAGAAAATTCTAACATTTGTACAAAATTAATGAAAAATAAAACACTAATATATCTTGATTAGATAAGTATTAAACTCCCTGAGTCAATACATATTATAATCACCTTTGGCAGCGATTACAGCTGTGAGTCTTGCTGGGTAAGTCTCTAAGAGCTTTGCACACCTGGATTGTACAATATTTGCACATTATTCTTTTTAAATTCTTCATGCTCTGTCAAGTTGGTTGTTGATCATTGCTAGACAGACATTTTCAAGTCTTGCCATAGATTTTCAAGCCGATTTAAGTCAAAACTGTAACTAGGCCACTTGAACATTCAATGTCGTCTTGGTAAGAAACTCCAGTCCTTGTGTTTTAGGTTATTGCCTTGCTTAAAGGTGAATTTGTCTCCCAGTATCTGTTGGAAAACAGACTGAAGCAGGTATTCCTCTAGGATATTTCCTGTGCTTAGCTCTATTACATTACTCTTTATCCTAAAAAACTGCCAATGACAAGCATACCCATAACATGACGCAGCCACCACCATGCTTGAAAATATGAAGAGCGGTACTGTTACGAACCCTGTGGCTTTAAAAGTCTAGGGTGGATGGAAAAGAGGCCCGTAACATAACTCATGCGAATCAGAATATTGCCAAGGAACAGTTAGAACAAAATACACCGACAACCATAAGCTACTGTCAAACACAAAATGTTTATTACAAAACACACGGTAAAGGTTTGGGGAAAAGGGGCTGAGCTGGACCCAAGGAATGAAACAATAAAGTCAAAAAACCCTAAACTGATCTTGCCTGCCTCAAGAACTACTAAGCTTACTGCTAACCATACAAAAATACAGTGGGTGGTCCGCTCAGGTCTAACTAGTGTGTTTAGACAAGGTTTTCCTACGGGTAGTGTATGCCCAAGGGCAACTTGCTAAATTCCCCTTTTCCCAGGCACAAACAATATAGGTACCATACGGACTAAACAGTTAACGAGTGAGTACACAAAAACAAGACACCACCCTATACATACTCACAAACAAAAAGAGTCTCAGTCAGCAAACACAACTGACTAGCTTTTAAAACAAGGGGATGTGTGATATGATTGGGTAAGAAAACAGAAACAGGTGGTGCAATCAGGAGAAATGTCCACTGATTGGTCCACCTCAGCAATCAGCAGATAACTGATGACTGACAGGTGGGACACAACAGCGACCTTCAATCAGGAACACAAAGGACACCTGTGATTAGGGCAGAAGGAGAGGAAAAACACATACAGGTTACCTGTATCCGTAACACTCCCACACTTAAAAGAGCAAACCACAATGGTTTGCGACACACATACTATCACAACACACACAAATTCTAAGATCAAAAGCATCCTGAAGGGATAAAAAAAAATCCTAGATCTCTAAACACGAGACAAAGCATCTGCCAACACATTATCCGAACCCTTTTTGTGGCAGATCTCCAAATTATAATTTTGCACAACAAGTGCCCAATGCGTAAGGCATTGGTTCTGGTTGTACATTCAGTGGAGAAAAACTAAGGGGTTATGGTCAGTATACACTATCACTGGTAATGCACTGGAACCAACATAGACTTCGAAGTACTGCAGAGCTAACAAAGCTAGGGCTTCTTGTTCCATGGTTGAATAGTTAGTTTGACATTTGTTAAATTTCCGCGAAAAATAACAGACAGGATGGTCCACTCCATTCTGGTCCAGCTGCAGTAGAACAGCACCAGCACCTCTGGCACTTGCATCTACCTCCAGTTTGTGAACGAGAAACAGCCTGGTTGTCATAGTGCCGTTTCATACGTCTCTGTGAGGAAGACAGCGCTTCCTTTGCTAGAGCACAGGCACCATGTAGGCGCTCACGAAAGTGACTAACGTAGTCCAACACATTTTCTTTCACACACAACTCTTGTGATAAAAACTGATCCTTAAGGACTTTCATAGGTCCTCTCACGGTGTGTCCAAACACCAGTTCAGCTGGGCTGAACCCTAGGGATTCCTGTACCGTCTCACGGACAGCAAACAAAACTAGAGGAACTCCTTCATCCCAATCCTTCTCAGATTCCAAACAATATTTACGGAGCATAGACTTCAGTGTCTGATGCCAACGTTCAAGCGCACCCTGAGACTCTGGGTGATATGCGCTTGACACAAGGTGTTTAACTGACAAGGATTTTAACTTAGAAAGGAAATTCGTACCCTGATCAGTTTGTACCACCTTATGTAACCCAAAAGTTGAGAATAATTTGATCAAAGCTTTACTCACCACCGGAGCAGTAATCATTAGCAGAGGAATGGCCTCTGGGTACCTGGTGGCCACACACATGATCGTTAACAGAAACTGGTTACCAGATTTTGTCTTTGGTAATGGTCCAACACAATCAACCATCACATGTTTGAATGGTTCACCTATGGCTGTCATGCCCTGACTCTGGGGCCTGTTCCTGCCCCTCGCACCAAGCCAGTGGTGCGCGTCGCCAGCCCGGTCCGGCCTGTTCCTGACCCTCGCACCAAGCCAGTGGTGCGCGCCACCAGCCCGGCCTGTTCCTGCCCCTCGCAACAAGCCAGTGGTGTGCGTCGCCAGCCCGGTCCGGCCTGTTCCTGTCCCTCGCACCAAGCCAGTGGTGCGCGTCGCCAGCCCGGCCCGGCCTGTTCCTGCCCCTCGCACCAAGCCAGTGGTGCGCATCGCCAGCCCGGCCCGGCCTGTTCCTGCTCCCCGCACCAGGCCAGTGGTGCGCGTCGCCAGTCCAGTACGGCCCGTTCCTGCTCCCCGCACCAAGCCAGTGGTGCGCGTCGCCAGCCCGGTCCCGCCTGTCCCTACTTCTCGCACCAAGCCAGTGGTGCGTGTGTCCAGTCCGGCACGGCCCGTGCCTGTTCCACCGGTGCCTGGTCCGGCACCGGTCAGCTGCTCCACTCCGGAGCCAGAGCAGTCCGCTTCACCGGGGTCTAGTCCAGCTCCGGTCAGCGGCTCCACTCCGGAGCCAGAGCAGTCCGCTCCACCGGTGCCTGATCCAGCTCCAGTCAGCTGCTCCACTCCGGAGCCAGAGCAGTCCGCTCCACCGGGTTCTAGTCCAGATCCGGTCAGCGCCTCCACTCCGGAGCCAGAGCAGTCCGCTCCACCGGGGCCAAGTCCAGCTCCGGTCAGCGGCTCCAGTCCGGAGCCTGAGCAGTCCGCTCCACCGGTGCCCGGTCCAGCTCCGGTCAGCGGCTCCAGTCCAGGCCCAGACGTCAGCCCGTCTCCAGGTTCGGGGTCTCCCACACCAGGGTCCAGACAGGGCTTGGAGTATAGTGGGAGGAAGGAGAGGGGAAGCAACGCGCCGAGGTCTAGACCAGACCAGGGGCGCAACAGGGAGGCGAAGAGTGAGAGGTCGTCACGCCCTGAGCCGGATCCGCCTCCGAGGCGGAATGCCCACCCGGCCCCTACCCTGTTATGTTTATGTTGTGCGGCCGGAGTCCGCACCTTTGGGGGGGGGGGGTACTGTCACGCACTGACTCTGGGGACTCTTATTTGTTGAGTCAGGGTGTGATTTTCTATGTTGTGTAGTTCTATGTTTTCGATCTAGTAGGTCTAGATCTATGTTGGCCGGTGTGGTTCCCAATCAGAGGCAGCTGTCGCTCGTTGTCTCTGATTGGGGACCATACTTAGGCAGCCTATTGGCACTAGTGGGTTGTGGGATCTTGTTCCTTGTGAGGTATGTTGTTTGTGTACCTTGGACGTTTAGTTTGTTGTTTTGTCGTTGTTTATTCGGTTCAAATAAACATGTATGCATATCACGCTGCGCCTTGGTCTGACCCGTTCATCAACGAGCGTGACAGAAGATCCCACCAAACGAGGACCAAGCAGCGTGCCCAGGAAGAGCGAATTGCCATGTCACAGGTGGGAAAATTGTGGTCATGGGAAGAGATATTCGCGGGGAAAGGGCCATGGGTGAAGGTAGATGCCCAGGCAGGAGAGGAGAAACGCCAACCGTGCCGACGACGGAGACCCGAGAGGCAACCCCAAGATAATTTTTTGGGGGGGCACACGGGGTGGATGACCAGGCTACAGGAGGCTAAAAGGGAGAAGGAAAGTGTAGAGGCATGGCGAGAAGAGCTGGTTAGGCAGCAGAAGGAACGGGGGTTAATAAAGGAACCCAGTAACGCTCCTCGCACCAAGCAAGTGGTGTGTGTCGCCAGTCCGGTCCGGCCCGTTCCTGCTCCCCGCACCAAGTAAGTGGTGCGTGTCGCCAGTCCGGTCCGGCCCGTTCCTGCTCACCGCACTAAGCCAGTGGTGCGCGTCCCCAGCCCAGTCCGGCCTGTTCCTGACCCTCGCACCAAGCCAGTGGTGCGCGTCCCCAGCCCGGCCCGGCCTGTTCCTGCCCCTCGCACCAAGCCAGTGGTGCGCGTCGCCAGTCCGGTCCGGCCCGTTCCTGCTCCCCGCACTAAGCCAGTGGTGCGCGTCGCCAGTCCGGCCCGGCCTGTTCCTGCTCTTCGCACCAAGCCAGTGGTGCGCGTCGCCAGCCCGGCCCGGCCTGTTCCTGACCCTCGCACCAAGCCAGTGGTGCGCGTCGCCAGCCCGGTCCGGCCTGTTCCTGACCCTCACACCAAGCCAGTGGTGCGCGTCGCCAGCCCGGCCTGTTCCTAGAAAACATTGAACCGCTGTAGTTTACAACAATTATAATTTCTAAAGTGGAAGTTATATTTGAGTGTTTCAGTGAAACGTAAGTGAGGGAGGCCCCGCTCTCTCGCTTTCCCAGATGTTTAGTTCATTTCATTCTGATCTCCTTTGCATTATTGTAGCCTTTTTCTGTAGCCTGTCAACTATGTGTCTGTCTATCCCTGTTCTCTCCTCTCTGCACAGGCCATACAATCCCTTCACACCACGTGGCTGTTGCCACTCTAATCTGGTGGTCCCTGCGCGCACGACCCACGTGGAGTTCCAGGTCTCTGGCAGCCTCTGGAACTGCCGTTCTGCGGCCAACAAGGCAGAGTTCATCTCAGCCTATGCTACCCTCCAGTCCCTCGACTTCTTGGCGCTGATGGAAACATGGATTTCCACAGAAAACACTGCTACTCCTACTGCTCTTTCCTCATCTAACCATGTGTTCTCGCATACCCCGAGAGCATCTGGTCAGCGCGGCGGTGGCACAGGAATCCTCATCTCTCCCAAGTGGACATTCTCTCTTTTTCCCCTGACCCATCTGTCGATTTCCTCATTTGAATTCCATGCTGTCACAGTCACTAGCCCATTCAAGCTTAACATCCTTGTCATTTATCGCCCTCCAGGTTCCCTTGGAGAGTTCATCAATGAGCTTGACGCCTTGATAAGTTCCTTTCATGAGGATGGCTCACCCCTCACAGTTCTGGGTGACTTTAACCTCCCTATGTCTGCCTTTGACTAATTTCTCTCTGCCTCCTTCTTTCCTCTCCTTTCCTCTTTTGACCTCACCCTCTCACCGTCCCCCCCGACTCACAAGGCAGGCAATATGCTTGACCTCATCTTTACTAGATGCTGTTCTTCTACTAATCTCACTGCAACTCCCCTCCAAGTCTCCGACCACTACTTTGTATCCTTTTCTCTCTCGCTCTCCTCCAACACTACTCACTCTGCCCCTACTCAGATGGTAATGTGCCATCGCAATCTTTGCTCTCTCTCTCCCACTACTCTCTCCTCTTCCATCCTATCATCTCTTCCCTCTGCTAAATCCTTCTCCTGATTCTGCCTCCTCAACCCTCCTCTCCTCCCTTTCTGCATCTTTTGACTCTCTATGTCCCCTATCCTCCCGGCCGGCTCGGTCCTCCCCTCCTGCTCCGTGGCTTGATGACTCATTGTGAGCTCACAGAAGAGGGCTCCGGGCAGCCGAGCGGAAATGGAGGAAAACTAGACTCTGTCATCTTTTCACTCCCTCCTCACTACATTCTCTTCCTCTGTTTCCACTGCTAAAGCCACTTTCTACCACTCTAAATGTCAAGCCTCTGCCTCTAACCCTAGGAAGCTCTTTGCCACCTTCTCCTCCCTGCTGAATCCTCCTCCCCCCCTCCTCCCTCTCTGTGGATGACTTCGTCAACCATTTTGAAAAGAAGGTTGACGACATCCGATCCTCATTTATTAAGTCAAATGACACCGTTGGTCCTGCTCACACTGCCCTACCCTATGCTTTGACTTCTTTCTCCCCTCTCTCTCCAGATGAAATCTTGCGACTTGTGACGGCCGGCCGCCCAACAACCTGCCCGCTTGACCCTATCCCCTCCTCTCTTCTCCAGACCATTTCCGGAGACCTTCTCCCTTACCTCACCTCGCTCATCAACTCATCCTTGACCGCTGGCCATGTCCCTTCCGTCTTCAAGAGAGCGAGAGTTGCACCCCTCCTCAAAAAACCTACACTCGATCCCTCCGATGTCAACAACTACAGACCAGTATCCCTTCTTTCTTTTCTCTCAAACTCTTGAGCGTGCCGTCTCTAGCCAACTCTCCTGCTATCTCTCTCAGAATTACCTTCTTGATCCAAACCAGTCAGGTTTCAAGAATGGTCATTCAACTGAGACTGCTCTCCTCTGTAAGATGGAACTGGAGGCAGAGACAGCGAGGTTACTCTCTGCTCATGCAAAGTCTGCTAGTGAGCCGTCCTCACCAGCTGTGTCGTCTGCTACTTTTGATATTAGTAGACAGATCACCTAGGTACCTGTGTTTAGGGAGTCAGAGGTTGATTCCTATTTTTGTTTTTGAGCGTATAGCGGTAGCATTGAAATGGCCCGAAGAGGTATGGTGCCTATTACTTCAGTGTAAATTAACAGGTAAAGCCCAAGAGGTTCTGTCAGCGCTACCTCTTGAAGACAGCTTGAATTATGACGTGGTCAAAGCTACTGTTCTTCGTACCTATGAGCTTGTTCCTGAGGCATATCGACAGAGATTTAGGTCTCATAAAAATTATTCTACTCAGACTTATATGGAGTTTGCTAGAGACAAAGGAAATATGTTTGACAAATGGCACACTGCTAGTAAGGTAACTGATTTTAACTCTCTACGGGAGTTAATCTTGTTAGAAGAGTTTAAAAATTGCTTACCCGAACGCATTGTAGTTTACCTAAACAAACAGAAAGTATCCTCACTGTCGGAAGCGTCTGTATTGGCAGACAAGTTTGTGTTGATGCATAAGAGTGTGTTTTCGGCTCGTATGGAGAGCAGGGCCGCGGAGTTGCTAACTGTTAGCCCTAGTCGACCAGCAGCACATCCAGCACGCCCGAAAGATGTGCGTCACTGTTTCTATTGTCATAAAGTGGGACATATGGTTAATGATTGCTTTCTGCTAAAACGCAAACAGGGGATGCCTCTGCACGCCAGGCCGCCAACGAGTGTTGGGCTGATTTGTACGGTTGTAAGACCAGAATCAAAACAGATGCCTCAGAGTAAAGGTGGTTTGAAAGTCCCAGTCCCAGATCGCAGTTATGAACCGTTCATTTTTTAGGGGTTTGTTCCCAACACTAGCAACACGAGCCGACGAATACTGAACACAAAACCAGTTAGTCACAGCTGCCAAGCTCAACACTGAACCAGACACTAAACCAATTTGCATGAGTGGTATGGGTATCATTGAGATAAATCCCGGACGAGCCCCCACGTTATGTTACGAACCCCGTGGCTTTAAAAGTCTAGGGTGGATGGAAAAGAGGCCCGTAACAACTCATGCGAATCAGAATATTGCCAAGGAACAGTTAGAACAAAATACACCGACAACCATAAGCTACTGTCAAACACAAAATGTTTATTACAAAACACACGATAAAGGTTTGGGGAAAAGGGGCTGAGCTGGACCCAAGGAATGAAACAATAAAGTCAAAAACGGATCTTGCCTGCCTCAAGAACTACTAAGCTTACTGCTAACCATATGAAAATACAGTGGGTGGTCCGCTAAGGTCTAAGGATTACTTTATCCTATCCCAGGTGTTCCTTAAAGAGGTGGGGTTTCAAATGTCTCCGGAAGGTGGGGAGTGACTCCGCTGTCCTGGCGTCGTGAGGGAGCTTGTTCCACCATTGGGGTGCCAGAGCAGCGAACAGTTTTGACTGGGCTGAGCGGGAACTGTGCTTCAGCAGAGGTAGGGTAGCCAGCAGGCCAGAGGTGGATGAACGCAATGCCCTCGTTTGGGTGTAAGGACTGATCAGAGCCTGAAGGTACGGAGGTGCCGTTCCCCTCACAGCTCCGTAGGCAAGCACCATGGTCTTGTAGCAGATGCGAGCTTCAACTGGAAGCCAGTGTAGTGTGCGGAGGAGCGGGGTGACGTGAGAGAACTTGGGAAGGTTGAACACCAGACGGGCTGCGGCATTCTGGATGAGTTGTAGGGGTTTAATGGCACAGGCAGGGAGCCCAGCCAACAGCGAGTTGCAGTAATCCAGACGGGAGATGACAAGTGCCTGGATTAGGACCTGTGCCGCTTCCTGTGTAAGGCAGGGTTGTACTCTCCGAATGTTGTAGAGCATGAACCTACAGGATCGGGTCACCGCCTTGATGTTAGCGGAGAACGACAGGGTGTTGTCCAGGGTCACGCAAAGGCTCTTCGCACTCTGGGAGGAGGACACAACGGAGTTGTCAACCGTGATGGTGAGATCATGGAACGGGCAGTCCTTCCCCGGGAGGAAGAGCAGCTCCGTCTTGCCAAGGTTCAGCTTGAGGTGGTGATCCATCAACCATACTGATATGTCTGCCAGACATGCAGAGATGCGATTCGCCACCTGGTTATCAGAAGGGGGAAAGGAGAAGATTAGTTGTGTGTCGTCTGCGTAGCAATGATAGGAGAGGCCATGTGAGGATATGACAGAGCCAAGTGACTTGGTGTATAGCGAGAATAGGAGAGGGCCTAGAACTGAGCCCTGGGGGACACCAGTGGTGAAAGCACGTGGTGCGGAGACAGCTTCTCGCCACGCCACTTGGTAGGAGCGACCGGTCAGGTAGGACGCAATCCAAGAGTGAGCCGCGCCGGAGATGCCCAGCTCGGAGAGGGTGGAGAGGAGGATCTGATGGTTCACAGTATCAAAGGCAGCAGACAGGTCTAGAAGGACAAGAGGAGAGAGAGTTAGCTTTAGCAGTGCGGAGAGCCTCCGTGACACAGAGAAGAGCAGTCTCAATTGAATGACCAGTCTTGAAACCTGACTGGTTTGGATCAAGAAGGTCATTCTGAGAGAGATAGCAAGAGAGTTGGCTAAAGACGGCACGCTCAATGGTTTTGGAGAGAAAAGAAAGAAGGGATACTGGTCTGTAGTTGTTGACATCAGAGGGATAGAGTGTTGGTTTTTTGAGAAGGGGTGCATACTCACAAACAAAAAGAGTCTCTGTCAGCAAACACAACTGACTTGCTTTTAAAACAAGGGGATGTGTGATATGATTGGGTAAGAAAACAGAAACAGGTGGTGCAATCAGGAGAAATGTCCACTGATTGGTCCACCTCAGCAATCAGCAGATAACTGATGACTGACAGGTGGGACACACCAACGACCTCCAATCAGGAACACAAAGGACACCTGTGATTAGGGCAGAAGGAGAGGGAAAACACAAAAACACAAAAACACATACAGGTTACCTGTATCCGTAACAGGTACTCTGTGATGTGTTGGTTTGGATTTGCCCCAAACATAACACTTTGTATTCAGGACATAAAGTTAATTTCTTTGCCACATTTTTTGCAGTTTTACTTTAGTGCCTTATTGCTGTCACGCCCTGGCTCTGGGGACTCTTAAATGTTGAGCCAGGGTGTGGAGTTTCTATGTTATATTTTCTATGTTGGCCAGGGTGGTTCCCAATCAGAGGCAGCTGTAGCTCGTTGTCTCTGATTGGGGACCATACTTAGGCAGCCTGTTTGGCACCAGTCGGTGTGGGATCTTGTTCCGGATAGGTATGTTATTTAGTCTACCTAGGACTTCACGTATCGTTTGTTTGTTGTTTTGTTCGTGTTGTGTACTTCAATAAATATGTACGCTTATCACGCTGCGCCTTGGTCCGTCTCATCAGTAAACGATCGTGACAGAAGATCCCACCAATCCTGGATCAAGCAGCGTGATGAGGAGAGAGGATGGACTTGGGAGGAGATGAGAGAGAGTCTGGCAAGAGGGAAGGAGGCCATGAGCACGGGGGAGAGACAAGCCCAAAACATTTTTAGGGGGGGGCTCACGCCGTGGACGACGAGGTAGCAGGAGGCCGCGATAGAGCGGTTCAGCCGTTTAGCAGAGGAGGCCGCCAGATTAAGGGGGTCATTGGTGCAGAGGGAGCAGAAGGAAGGTGTAGAGGCACGGCGAGAGGAGCTGGTTAGGCAGCAGAAGGAGCGGGGGTTAATGAAGGAACCCAGTCCCGCTCCTCGCACTAAGCCAGTGGTGGGTGTTCCCAGCCCAGTCCGGCCCGTTCCTGCTCCCCGCACCAAGCCAGTGGTGCGCGTCGTCAGCCCAGTCCGGCCCGTTCCTGCTCCCCGCACCAGGCCAGTGGTGCGTGTTCCCAGTCCGGCCCGGCCCGTTCCTGCTCCCCGCACCAAGCCAGTGGTGCGCGTCGTCAGCCCGGTCTGGCCCGTTCCTGCTCCCCGCACCAGGCCAGTGGTGCGTGTTCCCAGTCCGGCCCGGCCCGTTCCTGCTCCCCGCACCAAGCCAGTGGTGCGCGTCGTCAGCCCGGTCTGGCCCGTTCCTGCTCCCCGCACCAAGCCTGTGGTGCGCGCCGTCAGCCCGGTCCGGCCCATCCTGCTCCCCGCACCAAGCCAGTGGTGCGCGTCGTCAGCCCGGTCCGGCCCGTTCCTGCTCCCCGCACCAAGCCTGTGGTGCGTGTGTCCAGTCCGGCACGGCCCGTGCCTGTTCCACCGGTGCCTGGTCCGGCACCGGTCAGCTGCTCCACTCCGGAGCCAGAGCAATCCGCTCTACCAGTGCCCAGTCCAGCTCCGGCCAGCGGCTCCAGTCCGGAGCCTGTACAGATCGATCCACCGTCGTCGGGTCCAGCTCCAGTCAGCGGTGCCAGACCAGACCAGGGGCGCAACGGGAGGTGGAGAGAAAGTGGTGGTCACGCCCGGAGCCGGATCCGCCTCCGAGGCGGAATGCCCACCCGGCCCCTACCCTGTTGTGTTTGTGTGGCACGGTCGGAGTCCGCGCCTTTGGGGGGGGGGGGGGTGGGTACTGTCACGCCCTGGCTCTGGGGACTCTTAAATGTTGAGCCAGGGTGTGGAGTTTCTATGTTATATTTTCTATGTTAGTTTCTCGATCGTGTGAATCTATGTTGGCCAGGGTGGTTCCCAATCAGAGGCAGCTGGAGCTCGTTGTCTCTGATTGGGGACCATACTTAGGCAGCCTGTTTGGCACCAGTCGGTGTGGGATCTTGTTCCGGATAGGTATGTTATTTAGTCTACCTAGGACTTCACGTATCGTTTGTTTGTTGTTTTGTTCGTGTTGTGTACTTCAATAAATATGTACGCTTATCACGCTGCGCCTTGGTCCGTCTCATCAGTAAACGATCGTGACAATTGCAAACAGTGGTGTTTTGGAATATTTTTATTCTGTACAGCCTTCCTTCTTTTCACTCTGTCAATTAGGTTAGTATTGTGAACTACAATGTTGTTCCATCCTCAGTTTTCTCCTATCACAGCCATTAAACTCTGTAACTGTTTTAAAGTCAACATTGGCCTCATGGTGAAATCCCTGAGTGGTTTCTTTCCTACGGCAACTGAGTTAGGAAGGATACCTGTATCTTTGTAGTGACTGGGTGTATTGATACACCATCCAAAGTGTAATTAAAGTGTAATTCACCATGCTCAATGGGATATTCAATGTGTGATTTTTTTTCTTTCATCGACCAATAGGTGCCCTTCTTTGTGAGCCATTGGAAAACCTCCCTGGTCTGTGTCTGAAATTCACTGCTTGACTAAGGGACCTTACAGATAATTGTATGTGTGGAATCAGTCATTAAAAAATCCAGTTAAACACTATTATTACACACAAAGTGAGTCCATGCAACATATTATGTGACTTGTTAAGCACATATTTACTCCTGAACTTATTTAGGCTTGCCTTAAGAAAGGGGATGAATACTTATTGACTCAAGACGTTTCTTTTTTTCATTTTTTATGAATTTGTAATATAATTGAAAAATATAATTTCACTTTGACTTTATGGAGTATTTTGTGTAGGCAAGTGACCAAAAAAATCTAAATTCAAACCATTTTAAATTCAGGCTGTAACACATACAAATGTGGAAAAAGTCAAGGGGTGTGAATCATTTCTGTAGACACTGTATATAAAGTGCATTCATTTCTAAACGGGGAAACAGGTATGAAAATAACCTCAAATAAAAGGTTACATTCTGTACTGTTGCCTCATATAAAACATTTGCTCTCAAATCCCACATGCTGGAGTATAGAGCCACATTAAAAGTTGTAGTTTCACTGTCTAAATAAATACGTATGGGGAGTGTATATATTTTATCTATTGGCATGTACGCTATTCATAACTAACGATATGCATAATACACTGTCAGAATGTGGAAGCATTATAGAAACATGACAGATATATCATTAGGAGTTCTTTGTCATACCAGAGGGAGGGGGTTTACAGAGTTTATGCATATCATTAGTCTTGATAGACATACGTCATGCTACTCTGGCTCTATACAACTTCACGCCCTAGGTGAAATTAATGCCTAACTGCTTATCTGAAAGGACCTGGGATTTAATTAAAAATGACATTTCCCCAAACACTTAGTTTAGCTTCCACTGCCTGCCATGTTGAAATTAGCTGATGAGAGCCCTCTGAGCAGAAGGGAAATAAGCAAACTGTCAAACACTCACCAAATCACCACTGTTTATCAGCCAGGCTGCGCTTAGGAAAATAAAAGCTAAACTGACATCCTGCAGACTGCAGTGGGATAAGTCATACTCTTATTAGCAAGGGGGTAGAAACAAACCAGTATGATGTGATAAAACAAACAATTAGTTTTTGTATAGCAGTGGATTACATTTTTGAGGATGTCTTATAGCTATTATAGTTGAGAAAGGCTGTATGCACAGCAGACGTTATTCCATTAACTGTTGTTACAAGGCCTTTCCAATTTTCTTGATTGAAGTTGTTGCCAATAATGCACCCTTTAAGGACAGTGAGGTAACTTTAGAATACCACATTGATACTAAGATATTTCAACAGAGATTTAATGTCATCGAATGTCATCTATCTATGTCAAGATAATGTGCAGGATAGTAAAATGTCATCCTGTCTGAATATCCAAATGTTTCTGAGGGGTCCAAGAACCCATTTATTAATCATCATGTGAGAGTGAAGCCCTGTGCTAAAGAGAGTATTAGCTGTCATGTTTTCTGTGATCCTCCAGCTTGACATTTTTATTTAGCTCTTTGTCCTTTGGAGTTTTCACTCAGAATGACAGGGTGTGTTTAGTACGCGCTAGACGTCCCATTTTGACAGGGCCTCTAACTGAAAGCTTTTTACCCTGAGGGGAACACAGAGGCCTACTCCAAAACTGGTCCGGTACCTTCCTAACCCAGGTGGCGCAGATGCCAGTCTTCCTGAAAAGATCTCAGTCTATTTACAGAAGTCACCTTATCAGAACATCTATTTGCTTGGCGATGGTTGCTTCAACTTCTTGCCTGTTTTCCTTGAGGGAGCTCCAAAAAGGATATGGAAATTAAACACTGAATTTCATTTTCTACATAGATCATGCCTGACAAAACACATATGTTTGTACTGCATTTGGAGCATCCAAGTAGCCTGTGACACCGTAGTACTATTTTACGTGTGAATAGAGAGGCATCACCCTGGCCATATCGTCATGGCGCCAACACGGATGACCATAACTCTAGTAGTCTGCCTTCACTCCTGTAGCTAAAATAGTGCTGCTTTTGCTAGTGATAAACCTGTATTGATTTCCAATTTTCTGCATACATGTTCTCTGAGTCCCCCAGGAGTCTGTAAAGCTGTGCCCTGCCATCTCAGTCCAGCTGAAATGAATCAATGTGTTGATAGCCCTGGTAAGAACATCAGTGTTCTACCCTACTCTATTTCCAATTTGGTGCTCTATTGGAAACATCTTTCTTGTGCTGTTTGTCTTCGCAGTGGGTCTTGCCAACACTGTCTGATATGGTCCTGCGTATCTAGGTTACTGGTTAGTAAAATGGAGCGTATTACTGTGCTTTACCTTCATACAGAAGTTGGCACATCAGCTTTACCGACTTCAGACGAGTCATAGAGCAAAATGGAGAACACCACCGTGTTCGTGAGAGTCTCCCCTTTCCATACTGTAGAGTGGTCAACAGTTTGTAGGCCAAACCGTTCGGACGCTACAGATGTTTTTGTGAGAAGGCCGATTTTCTGGATGTCTCCTGGTCTAACAAACACTGCTGTAGCTTGGCCACCTTCCACCGCAGATGTGGAGGCCAACATAGGCTGATGTGGAGGATTGAGACGCAGCCCATGAAAAAAAGCGGATATCTCTAGCCTAAACTGACAGATGTTGATGGGGATATTTTTATTATGTAACTTAGATTGACGCACGGGTGCTTCAATAGACTCTTTTAAAAATGTTGAGTATTATTGCGTATGTATGTTTAGATTATGTGTTTAGTGTTATGTGTCTATTAACTAAATTATATCTCCTCTGTTCCATATGCTGTGATAAGAGATAAAGGTGCCAAATGTGAAAAATATATCTACAAAGATGATTCAAGGCCTTTCAGGGTGTATGGTAGTCCAAACACTAATGATGCATGATGTGCTGTCTATGAATGGTTGATTGCAGCACTCAGCCTGTGACTTTAGATGATATGACAACAAAATGATTTTCCAAAGTCATATTTTACCCTAGATGGCATACAGTTTTTTAGATGTCCTTGATTATTTTGAAGAGAACAAAGTAGTAGAGATTTAAAGTACTTTAGACACGAGGAAGCCAAATACTGAAAACGGAGACTGAAAAAAAATTGTAGATTCTTTCCTAGTATTTGCTATATTTTTTATATTTGCTTTCATTATGGTTTGCTTTGGTGGTGAAAAGGGTTGTATGTTACATCGGTCAAATCTAATGAGTAGAACATAATGGGAATAACCGCAAGGTCATGCGTGATGAAATATTAATGTAGTGGTGTTGCTGCTGAGACTGTTATGCTGAGTTGAAGGACAACTTCACATGCAGACAGCTGCTTGATTTGGTTCTGGGATTAGGACTCGTATGTTGGACGAGTGGCGGAACCAGGGCGAATGCTCTTTGGTAGCAGACAAGTTAGTCTGAATGCTTCAACAATTGTCCATGAACGGTTTTGTATGGGAGGAGGACAGAAAATAATACATTTTATATAATCTAGGGACTACATTTAAAATTCATTTCAAATAAACAGTATATCTAACTTCCAGTTTCATTTGCTGCCCTCAATGCATTTGGGGCCCTCCTTTTCCTTTTTATGTAACGTTTTTTATTACAGTCGTTTGTTATCTGTGTAGCCGTATGCTCAATCGTACAGACAGAACGAAGAGGGAAATGGAATTGGGTCCATATTTCTAAATTTTTGTAATTCTCCAGCCTCACTTTTAGAGGCCCATCCCATCCTGTGTCTGCCAGAAGGAGACTATGCCTGGACACTTACAGAGTAATAGAATCATGTTTTCCCCTGATGTGACCCACCGCACAATATTGGCACAGCTGCAGCTCCAGAATGCCTTATGATTATGAAAATGAGGTGAAACCCAGAGCTGCAAGCTGTCTCCTGTCTCCAGTGGCCTATCACCTCTACTGGCACAGACAGACAGAGACACAGCTAAGTGACGATCCAAACTACTAAACCCGGGCCGATTGATGCATCATTGTTTTTGTTTACCCCCTCTCCGTCCTGTTGTCTCTTTTTATTGTCTTTATAACTCTCATGCGATTGTTCCATTTGAGGAAACCACGGATGAAGTGTGTACATGTTCTGAGTGCTGCCTTTCTGCTTTAAATGCGCTCACATATGGCCCCGGCCGTGACATGTAAGCTAAGCAGCAGGTGCATGCATCCTCCTTGATGCAAGACGACTCTTCAGGTATCCCATGTCAGCACGTGTGCTGTGGAGGGATGTGTTCATGTGATTCTGGTGAGGGTGGCAGGGTTAAAAAGGAAGAGATCCATGAGGCGATTAAATGTAACCCAAAGACACTTCACAGATGGGGCGAAGCAATAGTGCTGCTGTGGCTGTGGGGCTCTGAGGCAGAAGAGTCCCTCCCAGCCAGGGGAAATTGGATACTCTCAGAGCCTGGGGAGTGAAGCCAGGCACAAGGCATGGCAGACCAGACAGAAGGCAGGCCAGGCCTGGAGAAGTACCTATTATGCACTAAGAATGGGGAGATTGGGGCAGCGACCTCTGTAAGCCACACTAAACACTGCAATCACAGGCAATCCTGAGCTAAGATAACTCCCTGTGTCAGTGCAGGAGGAGTCAGTGGCCATTTTACAGAACAGATTGTGAATTTGGTTTTTTACTTCACTCATATTCGTATACGAGTATTTGGAACTCGCCTTGGATAATCCCATCTATTTAAAATGTTGCAATTGTTTTGCTCAATGCGTGTGTCCTTGAGTGCATGGGCAAGCACAATGGAGCAAGCACAAATGTATAAAACCATTTCTGTGAGACATATTCACAGACTATACTGATTGGCACTGAGTGGTTTTTCCCTCAGCATCAATCCAGCAATGTTTACACATGATTTACACAGATAGATGCAGTCCAGCTTGGCTCCCATGGTTGGTCTCTGGTGTCTTCCTCAGTCCAGATACCACACTGCCAAATACTCTGATTCACTCACAGAGAAACATTGGAAGCATATTGAAGAGTTTGGCCCTTGGCTTCTCAATCAAGACTGGTCACTAAAGACAGTTTAATTAAAATTCAGACTGGAGGGTTGCTAGAATAGATCAGTGATTCAATTTTGTATGAATCCAACCACCAATAGATTTCATGGACAAACAATACTTTTTGGAGAAAAATACTACTGTGCTTGAAATATTGCCATGAATTTTTGGTGTTCGATGAAATGGAAGACGTAACAAGTGGAGCAGAATACCGTGATAATAAATCTAATCTAATCAAATTGTATTTGTCACATGCGCCGAATACAACAGGTGTAGACCTTTCTGTGAAATGCTTACTTACAAGCCCTTAACCAACAATGCAGTTCAAAAAATAGAGTTAAGAAAATATTTACTAAATAAACTAAAGTAAAAAATAAAAAAGTAACAATAAAATAACAATAATAAGGCTATATACAGGGGGTACCGGTACCGAGTCAACGTGCAGGGGTACAGGTTAGTCGAGGTAATTTGTACATGTAGGTAGGGGTAAAGTAAAGTGACTATGCATAGCTAATAAACAGTGAGTAGCATCGGGGGGGTCAATGTAAATAGTCCGGACTTTGGGTAGAATGGGTAAGGTATCATAATACAATTCAAAACATAATTTAATTTGATAATTTAACTCCTCTCTCCATGAGGACATCTGATCCTCCCAGATACTAAAAGAGAGGCTTGCGTCTTCTCATCTTCTAATCAGATCAGTTGTATTCCAGGGCCTGTGCGACCACCTGCACGCCTCTCTATGCATCCCATTAATAATAATCAGGACTATTTCCATGTCTTTAATATGCAGGTGCGTAAGGATGCCAATTGAGAAATCATAAATGCAGCTGCTAAATGCTGTAACTGGAAGGTTTAATTCCTTAATGTTCGACTTGTTACTCAGACACCCAAATGAGAGATGATTCGGATAATTGAGAATGCCAAAAAAGTATCTCTGTGTGTCCCTGAGGTGGGGAGACAGGGAGGGAGGGATAAAGGGGGGGGGGGGATGTAGAGATGTAGAGATGTAGAGAGAGAGAGAGAGAGAGAGAGAGAGAGAGAGAGAGAGAGAGAGAGAGAGAAAGAGAGAGAGAGAGAGAGAGAGAGAGAGAGAGAGAGAGAGAGAGGTCATGCACTCTCAGTACAATAGCTCTTCTTAAAGGCCTATCCATATTTCCATTTGCCAATATACACTGAGTATACAAAACATTAAGAACATGCTCTTTCCATGACATAGACTGACCAGGTGAATCCAGGTGAAAGCTATGATCCTTTATTGACGTCACTTGTTAAATGGACTTCAATCAGTGTAGATTAAAGGGAGGAAACCGGTTAAAGAAGAATTGTTAAGCGTTGAGACAATTGAGACATGGATTGTGTATGTGTGCCATTCAGAAGGTGAATGGGCAAGACAAAATATTTAAGTGTCTTTGAATGGAGTATGGTAGTAAGTGCCAGATGCACCGTTTTTTGTCATTTTCACGCTCAACAGATTCCTGTGTGTATCAAGCAGGGGCGCAACTTTGGTTTTAGAAGTGAGGAGGACATAATGTTATTTGTATATATATATTTTTTTATCCAGTCAGATAAACACTCCAAACAGCCTACCCGGCCGCTGGGTGGCGTCCGCATGGTCCTAAAGCACACCGTTGCCTTGTTTTGTATCACATTCCAATGATAAAACTGGGGTGGACAAAAATTCAATTTCAGAATGTGTGGGGGGCGGGGGGTGGGGGGACATGTCCCCAGTGAGAGTTGCGCCCCTGGTATCAAGAATGGTCCACCACGCAAAGGACATCCAGCCAACTTGACACAACTGTGGGAAGCATTGGAGTCAACATGGGCCAGCATCCCTGTGGAACTCTTTTGACACCTTGTAGAGTCCATGCCCCGATTAATTGAGGCTGTTCTGAGGGCAAAAGTGTTCCTAATGTTTGATATACTCAGTGTATGTGTCAACAGGCAAGTAAGAAAATATACCATTTCAAGAATATGATTTGGCTTTTTTGTTATTTTCTAGGCCAACTAGGAACAAACAGTTTACATAAGTTTATGTGGATCCAAAACTAGTGTCAACATATTATTGTTTGATGACAAGCATTATTGAACCCAAGCTGCTATGAGCAATATTTGTGTTGTATCTTACTCTGTTCGCGCTCCTATTAGCTACGTACTTCTCCCTTCTTGTACTAAAAACAGCTAGCTCAAGCTTTTCCTCCCTTAGGCCACATTTCCAATAAAGGACAAACTGATTCTTTCATTACCGCTGAACCATGATGTATGACGTTATCTGATTGTTACAATCTGAGATTTCATAAATCATCTCTTTGCAGAAGAGTAATATCAGCTGATACGTAAAATACTTACAGCAATGTAAGTGACACCATTTCTCTTGTTTTGCTTATGACATTCTGGTTATTGACTATTTATTGTTGTACACCATTGCGTTATAGTTATCAGCACATGGAATACATATCAATATATTATGACACTATATGAATGGGGTCAGTTGAATTAGATGCTGTGGTTCAGTTCCAATGTCCACACTAGAATACTATTTAATTAGACGCAATGTATTGGGAATGCATTCTTAGTAGTATGCTAGTGTGGGTATAGTAACAGAGACAGTGTTTACTCCACTCTATAATTGTGTATTTAATGTACAGTGAGCCTACAGCTAGCCTGTAGCTACTGTATTTAGATTTACGTAAAGAGAACCACCCGAGGCAGCAGTCAATGTTTATCTTTTTTACATTTCTCGCCGGTTTTGTTGAAGCAATGAATCATATCTCTATCTCCACTTAAAGGCAAAATGCAGCCGTTTTTATCTCAATATCAAATCATTTCTGGGTAACAACAATGAAGTACCTTACGGTGATTGTTTTCAATTAAAATGGTCAAAAAGAAACACAAATAGCTTCTTAGAAAAGAGCAATTACTCAAGCAATAATTTTGGTAGGACTGCCTGGGAGTGGTCTGAGTGGGCAGGGGAAAACTGTAAACTAGCTGTTATTGGCAGAGACCTTTGGAACTCTCTTTCTTATCTGTCAATTAACTAATTAACCACCTTGAAAACTCCATCCCACCAAAACAGTCTGAAATTTCAGGTGGTCTTTTCAAACAGCTCTTACACTAAAAGGGCATTATCATAATTTTCACAATTTCACAGTATTATTCCAACCACATACACTCTAAAAAGAAAAGGTTCCTGGAGTATCCTTTAAGGGTTCTTCAAATCGAAACTGTGGGGAACCGCTATTCTTCAAAGAACCCCTTTTAATGGATCCTCGAAGAACCTTTTGGGGATTTTTTTAAACTACCCCCCCTCCCCTATTATTATTATTATTACTATTAATAATACGCATAACAATAACAACAATAACACAATATTTTAGTTGTCAGTGTTTATGATTTTAGTGGCAAAGCAGAATAGAAATATCAAAATATGAGGTAAACTCCCAGCAGAGCCCCAATTCCAATGGGTATATCCTCTGGCATGTTGATGTTAATGTGTTGATGTTCTCCGTATCCATAGCCAGAATGATTTTGCAGTGCATGGTGATTGAACAGGTTTCCTGTTATATTCATCAGAGGTGTAGGGAGGGTGTCTGTGAATCCCCAAAATAGTAATTATACAGATGGTTAACAAAACATGCACATGACAGTATTCATACCTTGGTTTTGTGGTAAATGTGAATGAAAAAAACTGTTTTGATAATGGTTTTCATACACATACCTTGTCCATAATGTAGAGGCCTATGGGGTTTTCATTGAATAGGTAAGGGAGGAGAATGGTACATGTGATCTGCATAACATACCAATACCAATTGACATACCTTTGTATGTGTCAAGGGTGCTGAAGGTGGGTGTGGTGAATGAATCAAGCGCAGGAGGCAGAGGTACAGTCCAAAAGACTTTAGTGCAATATCCACAAGAGAAAAGCACATAATAGCCCGAAGGCGAAAATCACGGCGCACACAGGCGTCAAATAAACAGCGCACAAACAAACCTCTCCAAAACACTGGAGGGAGGAACAAAGCTCCAACACGAAAACAGAATGGGCAATCACACACAAACACAGACACACACAACGAGAACTAAATAGAACACTAACGAGGACTAACTAGACACAGGTGTACAAAATCAAGACAAAACCAAACGAACATGAAACATAGATCGGTGGCAGCTAGTACTCCGGGGACGACGACCGCCGAAGCCTGCCCGAACCAGGAGGAGGAGCAGCCTCGGCCGAAACCGTGACAGTACCCCCCCCTTGACGCGCGGCTCCAGCCGTGCGCCGACCCCGGCCTCGGGGACGACCAGGAGGACGCGGAGCAGGGCGCGCGGGATGGTCCCGGTGGAACTCCGACAGGAGAGATGGGTCTAGGATGTCCCTCCGCGGCACCCAGCACCGCTCCTCCGGGCCGTACCCCTCCCACTCCACGAGATACTGGAGACCCCCCATCCGGCGTCTGGAGTCCAAGATGGACCGAACGGTGTACGCCGGAGCCCCCTCGATGTCCAATGGGGGCGGAGGAGTCTCTCCTATCTCATTGTCCTGGAGTGGACCAGCTACCACCGGCCTGAGAAGAGACACATGGAACGAGGGGTTAATATTCTTATATTCAACAGGTAGATGTAACTTATAACACACCTCGTTCAATCTTCTCAGGACTTTAAAGGGCCCCACAAACCGCCGACCCAGCTTCCGGCAGGGCAGGCGGAGGGGTAGGTTTCTGGTAGAGAGCCAGACTCGATCTCCGGGTGCGTACACCGGCCCCTCACTGCGGTGGAGATCGGCGCTCGCCTTGTGACGAAGGACGGCCCGCTGCAGGTGGACGTGGGCAGCGTTCCACGTCTCTTCCGAGCGCCTCATCCAATCATCCACCGCAGGGGCCTCGATCTGGCTCTGCTGCCATGGTGCCAGAACCGGCTGGTAACCTAATACACATTGGAAAGGGGTTAGGTTGGTAGAGGAGTGGCGGAGAGAGTTCTGGGCCATCTCGGCCCAGGGAATGTAACGCGCCCACTCCTCAGGCCGGTCCTGGCAATACGACCTCAGAAACCTACCCACATCCTGGTTGACACGTTCTACCTGCCCGTTACTCTCCGGGTGGTACCCCGAGGTAAGGCTAACCGAGACCCCCAAACGCTCCATAAACGCTCTCCACACCCGGGAGGTAAACTGGTGGCCTCGATCAGACACTATATCCTCGGGGACCCCGTAATGCCGGAAGACGTGGGTAAATAGGGCCTCAGCGGTCTGTAGGGCAGTAGGAAGACCCGACATAGGGAGAAGACGACAGGCCTTAGAGAACCGGTCCACAACGACCAGGATGGTGGTATTCCCCTGAGAGAGGGGAAGGTCTGTTACAAAATCCACCGAGAGGTGGGACCATGGTCGTTGTGGAACGGGTAGGGGCTGTAACTTACCCCTGGGCAGATGTCGGGGCGCCTTACACTGGGCGCACACCGAGCAGGAGGAGACGTAAACCCTCACATCCCTAGCCAAAGTAGGCCACCAGTATTTAGTGCTAAGGCAATGCACTGTCCGGCCAATACCCGGATGTCCAGAGGAGGGTGACGTGTGAGCCCAGTAAATGAGTCGATCCCGAATCTCGAGCGGAACGTACCTCCGACCCTCAGGACATTGTGGAGGACTGGGGTCGGTACGCAACGCTCGCTCGATCTCGGCATCGACCTCCCACACCACCGGTGCCACAAGGCAAGACTCCGGTAGTATGGGAGTAGGCTCAACGGACCTCTCCTCCGTGTCATACCGCCGGGACAGTGCATCTGCCTTACCATTCTGGGACCCAGGGATGTACGTGATTTTAAATACGAAACTGGTGAGAAACATACTCCATCGAGCCTGGCGAGGGTTCAGTCTCCTCGCTGCCCGGATGTACTCCAGGTTCCGATGGTCAGTCAAAATGAGGAAAGGGTGTTGAGCCCCCTCAAGCCAATGCCTCCACACCTTAAGGGCTTGAACTACAGCTAACAGCTCCCTGTCCCCAACGTCATAGTTACGCTCCGCCGGGCTGAGCTTTTTGGAGTAAAAAGCACAGGGGCGGAGTTTAGGTGGCGAGCCGGACCGTTGAGAGAGAACGGCCCCTATACCAGCCTCAGACGCGTCCACCTCAACCTGAAAGGGAATTGTGGGATCCGGATGCGCCAGCACCGGAGCTGACGTAAACAGGTCCTTCAGTCTCCCAAAGGCCCTGTCCGCATCAGCTGACCACTGCAGGCGCACCGGACCCCCTTTCAGAAGGGACGTGATGGGAGCTGCCACCTGTCCAAAACCCCGGATAAACCTCCGGTAGTAATTCGCAAAGCCCAAGAACTGCTGCACCTCTTTTACAGTGGTTGGAGTTTGCCAATTACGCACAGCGGACACACGATCCACCTCCATTCTCACCCCTGACGCGGACAACCGATACCCCAAAAAGGAGACCGACTCCTGGAAAAACAGACATTTCTCTGCCTTGACATATAGGTCGTGCTCCAACAGCCTCCTCAATACACGTCGCACCAGGGTTACATGCTCGGCTCGGGTAGACGAGTACACCAGAATATCATCAATGTACACGACCACCCCTTGTCCCTGCATATCCCGGAAAATGTCGTCTACGAAAGATTGGAAGACTGATGGAGCATTCATCAACCCATATGGCATGACAAGATACTCGAAATGACCTGACGTGGTACTAAACGCTGTTTTCCATTCATCGCCCTCCCTAATGCGCACCAAGTTATACGCGCTCCTGAGATCCAATTTTGTGAAAAACCGCGCTCCATGCAATTACTCCGTCATGGTCGCAATCAGAGGGAGTGGATAACTGTATTTCACAGTAATCTGATTGAGACCACGGTTATCAATGCACGGGCGCAACCCTCCATCTTTCTTTTTCACAAAAAAGAAACTCGAAGAGGCGGGGGAAGTGGAAGGCCGAATGTATCCCTGTCTCAAAGATTCGGCTATGTACGTCTCCATAGCTTTTCTCTCCTCTTGAGACAAAGGATACACATGGCTCCGTGGGAGCGCTGCTCCTGCCTGGAGATCAATCGCACAATCCCCCTGTCTATGGGGAGGCAACTGCGTCGCCCTAGTCTTGCTAAACACGAGAGCTAAATCCCCATATTCAGGCGGAATGTGCAGTGCGGGCACTTGGTTTGGACTTTCCACCGAAGTCGCCCCCACGGAAACACCCAGACATCGCCCCTCACACTGAGCAGACCACCTATCGAGAGCCCTCTGTTGCCACGAAATAGCAGGGTTATGGGTGCTTAACCAGGGAATTCCCAGCACCACTGGGTACGCAGGAGAGTCGATCAGATACAGCTGTATAGTCTCTTCATGACCCCCCTGCGCACACATCCTAAGTGGCGCTGTGACTTCCCCGATCAACCCCGACCCCAACGGGCGGCTATCTAAGGCATGAACGGGAAAAGGTTTGTCAACAGGTAGGAGAGGGATCCCTAACTCTAAACAAAACTTTCGATCAACAAAATTCCCAGCTGCGCCTGAATCTACTAGCGCCTTATGCTGGGAATGAGGTGCGACCTGTGGAAAACCAACAGGTATACAAAAGTGCGCAACAGAAAGCTCTGGGTAAGTGGGGCGTCTACTCACCTGGGAGGCCCCCCCAGTGCGTGGCCTGTTGTCTTCTCCCCCGGAGAACCCTCCCCAGCACCTGGCCGCAGTGTGCCCTCCACGACCGCACTTGGTGCAGGAGACAGGCCCCCCCGGGCTCTTCCTCCTCCGCTCTTCTCTAGCGCCGGCACCCCCGAGCTCCATAGGGCTCGGCTCGGAGGTGCCGGAGGGCGGAATGGACGGACCCCCCTCGGGACGTCCACGGGTGGCCAGCAGGGTGTCTAAACGGATGGACATATCGACCAACTGGTCGAAAGTCAGATGGGTATCCCTGCAGGCCAACTCTCGTTGAACGTCCTCCCGGAGGCTACACCGAAAATGGTCAATGAGAGCCCGTTCATTCCACCCTGCATCCGCCGCTAGAGTCCGGTACTCCAAAGCAAACGCCTGTGCGCTCCTCCTCCCCTGTCTCAAGTGGACTAGCCGCTCCCCCGCCGCTTTGCCCTCAGGTGGATGGTCAAACACGGCCTTGAAGCGGCGGGAGAACTCGGCGTAGGAGATGGTGTTGGCGTCCATCTTCCTCCACTCAGCGTTAGCCCACTCCAACGCCTTACCGGTGAGACAGGAGATGAGGGCGGAAACGCTCTCGTGTCCCGAGGGCGCCGGGTGTACGGTGGCAAGGTAGAGTTCCACTTGTAACAGGAACCCCTGACACCCGGCAGCGGTGCCGTCGTATGCCCTCGGGAGCGAGAGCCGAATCCCACTGGGTTCCGGTAGTTGGACGTGCGGGCTGACCGATGGTGATGGTGCGGTAGGTGGGGGTGTGGGTACCCCGCTGGTCTCCCATCTATGGAGGGTGTTCATCACTCGGTCCAGGGCGTGCCCGATTTGGTTGATACGATCCTCCTGACCACGAAGGCGCTCCTCCATGATCTGAGTGGGTACGGGTGCTCCTGCTGATTCCATAAGATGGTGTGTGATTCTGTCAAGGGTGCTGAAGGTGGGTGTGGTGAATGAATCAAGCGCAGGAGGCAGAGGTACAGTCCAAAAGACTTTAGTGCAATATCCACAAGAGAAAAGCACATAATAGCCCGAAGGCGAAAATCACGGCGCACACAGGCGTCAAATAAACAGCGCACAAACATGTGCAAACAAACCTCTCCAAAACACTGGAGGGAGGAACAAAGCTCCAACACGAAAACAGAATGGGCAATCACACACAAACACAGACACACACAACGAGAACTAAATAGAACACTAACGAGGACTAACTAGACACAGGTGTACAACATCAAGACAAAACCAAACGAACATGAAACATAGATCGGTGGCAGCTAGTACTCCGGGGACGACGACCGCCGAAGCCTGCCCGAACCAGGAGGAGGAGCAGCCTCGGCCGAAACCGTGACAGTATGCCTCCTCGTCTATATGTCTCCCGAGTGGCGCAGTGTTCTAAGACACTGCATTGCAGTGCTAGAGGTGTCATTACAGACCTGGGTCTGTTTCACAACCGGCCGTTATTGTGAGTCCCGTAGGGTGGCGTACAATTGGCCCAGTGTCGTTAGGGGATGGTTTGGTTGGGGGGGCTTTACAAGTAGGCTGTCATTGTAAATAAGAATTTGTTCTTAACTGACTTGCCTAGTTAAATAAATACAAAAGTGAGCAGTTCAGTCAGCTGCACCCAATACAGCTAGCCTTCAACATATTCTTATAGCATATATATCCTTACCTTTATGTTGATTGATATCCATTGAATTGTGTCCATTTTCTGTTTTAGAAAGATTTGCACAAATATGAAAAGATAAACGATATCATCATAAAACAATATCAATTTAGATCACACAAGGGACAAACCTTACCTTAAATTGAGATCTTTACATTTTTCAGTTAAGTGCCTGCACCTGCTATCCTTTCAAATTCAAATCATAATGTTTCAGTTGGGCAGTTAGGTTCCTGCAAGAACCCCCACCAACTAAGGAGGTTCCTCGACGAAACCCACCTCCTATGGGGTTCTTGGAAGAACCTTTAGGGGGCAATTTTCAGTTCCAAGAACCCTAATGTTATTCAAAGAAGATTCGAAGATTTTAGAAGAACCCTTGTTGAACCCCCTTTTTAGAGTGTAGTGTGGAAATACACTGAGTATACAAAACATTCAGAACACCTTCTCTTTCCATGACATAGACTGACCAGGTGAATCCAGGCGAAAGCTATGATCCCTTATTGATGTCACTTGTTAAATCCACTTCAAGCCGTGTAGATGAAGGGAGGAGACAGGTAAAATAAGGATTTCTTAAGCCTTGAGACAACTGAGACATGGATTGTGTATGTATGCCATACAGAGGGTGAATGGGCAAGAAAAAATATTAAAGTGCCTTTGAAAGGGGTATTGTAGTAGGTGCAAGGCACACCGATTTGTGTCAAAAACAGCAACGCTGCTGGGTGTTTCACGCACAACAGTTTCCCGTGTGTATCAAGAATGGCAACTCATGATTATGACTGCACTGGGCCTTTAAATCATTCCGTAGTCTTGTGTGTTTAGCTGTAATAATTTAGCTCTATCATGCAGAGACAGTCCCTGCTATGATTAATGTGGAAAGTCGATGAGAAACGGAAAACAAACCAAATGTGATTGGACTGCATTGGATAAGCTGCAGTTCTTATTGTGTTGTCTGCCGTTCTTGACATGTTTTTATATTTCCTCTAATCTCTCATATTTGATGCCCACTGTATCAGTTCATTTCCACTTTTTCAAACAGAGACATATATTGTATCTCTACAGGCATTGGATGAGTCAGACATCCCAAGTACTTCCCTTGCATAGACGCAGGGTGCAAAAAAACACTTTGCAATTGTGTTCCAAATGGGGCTCTACCGTATGCATCCAGTTAGATCAGATATAATCTAAAGGATTGGAAGAAGAGAGAAAGAAATGAAGGGAGATAAAGAAAGAATGGTAGAGAGGTCAAAAGGAGCCCAAAAGAGAGCAATATATTGTTTTAGGAGTAGAAACTGGGCTGAGGTCTGCTTCACTTTGTGGGGATAGCAGGTGATGCTGGACAGCTCTATCACACAGATGTGTGTCATAAAATCATGCGAGCGAAGGGCTCCTGGGATTGGAGACCAATAACAAAATAGAAACGTAATATTTGCATATCTCCAAAAGACATCACACAACAGGGTTTTAGAAAGCCTGTTTGTGTATTGAGAGGAATCGCTACAACTGCTGGAAAATGCTGGTTTAATGCCATTTTAAGGGAAACAAAGGTCACAGTGAAAATATAAAACACGATGTAAATGTTTGTTTGAATCTAGTTTAAATTTGAACACTCCTGAACACACCCTGTCACTCACAGATGTAGTCACACAAATCTATACAAATCCAATGTACTCACACTGTCAGAAGGTGATGTGTACGCGGCGAGTGAAGTCAGACGCAGGACACAGAGATTCAGGTAGACTACTTTACTCAATGTAAAGTGCAAAACAAACGCCTCCACAACTGGAGGGAAAAACACCATATACGTAATATGGAAAAATAGCTAGGCCGAACATCGACTTAGACATACAACAATAACACACAAATAGCAAACGTGAGACAAGGGAAATTATAGGCTAAACAATCAAACATAATAGACAACAGGTGTACTACTCCAGACAAAACAAGACAAACACCGAAACATCGATCGGCAGTAGCTAGTACTCCGGGGACGACGAACGCCGAAGCCTGCCCGAGCAAGGAGGAGGAGCAGCCTCGGCAGAATCCGTGACAGTACCCCCCCCTTGACCTCGGGGACGGCCAGGAGGACGCGGAGCAGGGCGAGTTGGATGACTCCGGTGGAACTCCGTCAAGAGGGAGGGATCTAAGATGTCCCTCCTAGGCACCCAGCACCGTTCCTCCGGACCGTACCCCTCCCACTCCACGAGATACTGCAGACCCCCCATCCGACGTCTCGAATCCACGATGGACCGGACTGAGTACGCCGGAGCCCCCTCGATGTCCCGTATCTCATTCTCCTGGAGTGGACCAGCTACCACCGGCCTGAGGAGAGACACATGGAACGAGGGGTTAATGCGGTAATCATTGGGCAGTTGTAACCTGTAACATACCTCGTTCAATCTCCTCAGGACTTTAAATGGCCCCACAAACCGCCGACCCAGCTTCCGGCAGGGCAGGCGAAGGGGCAGGTTTCGAGTCGAGAGCCAGACTCGATCTCCAGGTGCATAAACTGGACCCTCACTGCGGTGGCGATCGGCGCTCGCCTTATGCCTACGGATAGCCCGCTGCAGATTAACATGCGCAGCGTTCCATGTTTCCTCCGAGCGCCAAAACCATTCATCCACCGCAGGAGCCTCGATCTGGCTCTGATGCCAGGGTGCCAGAACCGGCTGATACCCCAACACACACTGAAAAGGAGTCAGATTAGTGGAGGAGTGGCGAAGTGAGTTCTGGGCAATCTCTGCCCAGGGGATATACCCCGACCACTCCTCCTGCCAGTCCTGGCAATAGGAACTCAGAAACCTACCCACATCCTGGTTTACTCTCTCCACCTGCCCATTACTCTCAGGGTGGAAACCCGAGGTAAGGCTAATCGAGACCCCCAAGCGTTCCATAAACGCCCTCCAGACTCTAGAGGTGAACTGGGGACCCTGATCAGACACTATATCCTCAGGTACCCCGTAGTGCCGGAAGACGTGTGTAAACAGGGCCTCAGCAGTTTGTAGGGCAGTAGGGAGACCTGGCATGGGAACGAGACGGCAGGCCTTAGAAAACCGATCCACAACGACCAAAATTGTGGTATTCCCCTGGGAGGGGGGAAGGTCCGTGACAAAGTCCACCGATAGATGAGACCACGGCCGTTGTGGAACGGGTAGGGGTTGTAACTTCCCCCTGGGCAGGTGTCTAGGTGCCTTACACTGGGCGCACACCAAGGAGGAGGAGACATAAACCCTCACGTCCTTAGCCAAGGTTGGCCACCAGTACTTCTCACTAAGGCAGTGCACTGTCCGGCCAATACCAGGATGACCAGAGGAGGGTGACGTGTGAGCCAGTAAATCAGTCGATCACGGATCTCGAGCGGCACGTACTTCCGCCCCTCCGGACACTCTGGAGGAGTAGGGTCGGTACGTAACGCCCGCTCGATCTCCGCATCGACCTCCCACACCACCGGTGCCACCAGACAAGACTCCGGAAGTATGGGAGTGGGCTCAATGGACCTCTCCTCTGTGTCATATCGCCGGGACAGGGCATCTGTCTTAACGTTCTGTGACCCTGGTATATACGTGAGCTTAAAGACAAACCGGGCCAGAAACATGGCCCACCTAGCCTGACGAGGGTTCAGTCTCCTAGCTGCCCGGATGTACTCCAGGTTACGATGGTCAGTCAGAATGAGAAAAGGGTGTTTAGCCCCCTCAAGCCAATGTCTCCACACCTTTAGGGCCTGAACTACCGCTAGCAGCTCCCTGTCCCCCACGTCATAATTACGCTCCGCCGGGCTGAGCTTCTTAGAATAAAAGGCACAGGGACAGAGTTTAGGAGGCGTGCCCGAGCGTTGAGACAGTACAGCCCCAATCCCCGCCTCTGACGCGTCCACCTCCACTTGGAACGCCAAAGAGGGGTCTGGATGTGCCAGCACCGGAACCGAGGTGAACAGGTCCTTCAGATGTCTAAACGCTCTGTCCGCCTCAGCCGACCACTGCAAACGCACCGGGCCCCCCTTTAGCAGGGAGGTGATGGGAGCTGCTACCTGTCCAAAACCCCTGATAAACCTCCGGTAGTAATTGGCAAAACCCAAAAACCGCTGCACCTCCTTAACCGTGGTAGGAGTCTGCCAATTACGCACGGCTGAAATGCGGTCAATCTCCATCTCCACCCCTGACGCGGACAACCGATGTCCCAGGAAGGAGATGGACTCCTGGAAAAACAGGCATTTTTCCGCCTTCACATACAAGTCATGCTCCAACAGCCTACCCAACACCCGACGCACCAGGGCCACATGCTCGGCTCGTGTAGCAGAGTATATTAGAATGTCGTCAATATACACCACTACACCCTGTCCATGCAAATCCCGGAAAATCTCGTCCACAAATGATTGGAAGACTGAAGGAGCATTCATTAACCCGTATGGCATGACGAGATACTCATAGTGACCCGAGGTGGTACTAAATGCTGTTTTCCATTCATCTCCTTTCCTAATGCGCACCAGGTTGTAAGCGCTCCTGAGATCCAATTTTGTGAAGAATCGCGCTCCGTGTAATGACTCCGTCATACTCGCAATCAGAGGGAGAGGATAACTGTATTTAATGGTAATCTGATTGAGACTACGGTAATCAATAAACGGGCGCAAACCTCCATCTTTCTTCTTCACAAAAAAGAAACTCGAGGACGCAGGAGAAGTGGAGGGCCGTATGTATCCCTGTCCCAGAGATTCGGCGATGTATGTCTCCATAGCCGCCGTCTCCTCTTGAGACAGAGGATGCACATGACTACGCGGAAGTGCAGCGCCTGCCTGGAGGTCTATCGCACAATCCCCCTGTCTATGAGGTGGTAATTGAGTCGCCCTCTTCTTACTGAAGACGAGTGCCAAATCATTATACTCAGGAGGAATGTGCAGTGTGGGCATTTGGTTCGGACTTTCCACCGTTGTCGCCCCTACGGAAACACCTATACACCGCCCGACACACTGATCAGACCACTCCCTGAGAGCCCTCTGTTGCCACGAAATGTTGGGGTCATGAGAAGTTAACCAAGGAAGCCCCAACACCACGGGAAACGCAGGAGAGTCGATCAAATACAATTGTATAATTTCCTCATGACCCCCCTGCGTCTTCATCTTAAGTGGCGCCGTGACCTCCTTAATCAATCCCGACCCCAAAGGGCGGCTGTCTAGGGCATGGATAGGGAAGGGCACATCTACTGGTATGAGGGGAATCCTTAACCTATAACAGAAACTACGATCAATAAAATTCCCAGCTGCGCCTGAATCGACTAGCGCCTTATGCTGGGAGTGAGAAGAAACCTGGGGAAACACAACTTGGATACACAAGTGGACAACAGAGAGCTCTGGGTGAGTTGGGCGCATACTCACCTGGAATGACTCATCAGTGCGTGACCTGCTGCCTCGATCCCTAGGAGACCCTCCCCAGCACCGAACCGCAGTGTGTCCTCTACGGCCACAGTTAGTGCAGGGGACGGCCTCTCTCCGGGTCTCTCTCCTCCTCTCTCTAGCACCAGCACCTCCGAGCTCCATAGGGCTCGGCTCGGAGGTGCTGGGGGATGGAATGGACGGCCCCAGCTCCGGACGTCGGCGGGTAGCCAGCAGGGTATCCAGACGGATCGACATGTCCACCAACTGATCGAAGCTTAAGTTGGTGTCCCTGCAGGCCAACTCTCGGCGAACGTCCTCCCGTAGGCTGCACCTATAGTGGTCGATGAGGGCCCTCTCATTCCATCCCGCATTGGCCGCCAGAGTCCGGAAATCCAGTGCGAATTCCTGCGCGCTCCTCTTCCCCTGTCTGAGGTGGAACAGACGCTCCTCCGCCGCTTTCCCCTCTGGGGGATGTTCGAAAACCGCCCTGAAGCGGCGGGAGAACTCTGCATAACTGACGGTGGCGGCGTCTATTCCCCTCCATTCGGCATTGGCCCACTCCAATGCCTTGCCGGACAGACAGGAGATGAGGGCGGAAACGCTCTCGTATCCCGAGGGCGCCGGGTGAATGGTTGCCAGGTAGAGTTCCGCGGTGCCATCATAAGCCCTCGGGAGCGAGAGCCGAATCCCACTGGACTCCGGAGATGGAACGATGGGTCTGGCCGATGGTGGTGGTATTGTTGGAGGAGGTGTGGGCAAACCTCCTCTTTCCCATCGGCTCAAAGTGTCCATTACATCCTGCATGGGGGTGCCGAGTCTCTGGATCATGGCGTCTTGGCTGCTTACGCGCTCCTCCAATGACCCCGTCGGTACCGCTGATCCTGCTGACTCCATGGTGGTGTGTTATTCTGTCAGAAGGTGATGTGTACGTGGCGAGTGAAGTCAGACGCAGGACACAGAGATTCAGGTAGACTACTTTACTCAATGTAAAGTGCAAAACAAACGCCTCCACAACTGGAGGGAAAAACACCATATACGTAATATGGAAAAATAGCTAGGCCGAACATCGACTTAGACATACAACAATAACACACAAATAGCAAACGTGAGACAAGGGAAATTATAGGCTAAACAATCAAACATAATAGACAACAGGTGTACTACTCCAGACAAAACAAGACAAACACCGAAACATCGATCGGCAGTAGCTAGTACTCCGGGGACGACGAACGCCGAAGCCTGCCCGAGCAAGGAGGAGGAGCAGCCTCGGCAGAATCCGTGACACACACAAATATACAGTAGGCCTATGAGAGAGTTCTTGGTCTAGACCATTGTCTTATGTCAGACAGTGCATTGATTCCACCTGCACTGATCTGTCTCGTATCTAGCAAAGAGCAATGGGATGGATCAAAATTTGTTTGGCCACAATGTGATGTCTAACATTTGAAAATATTACCTAGGTGACATCGTCTGCTGAACCCCATTTCTGATTCATAACAGTCTGAATTAATCTAAGCTAAAACAATAAATCTGTCCATAATTTTGTGTTTTTTTAATTGGAAGACTTAGTCGACCCATTTTACATCTAGTTAAAGATTTGTGTGGTTCAAAAAGCAGCATTTCTCAAGTTTGACAATGGGCACTAAACCTAGCATAAATGTATCCAACATTAGCAGCCTGCTAGCTGAGCCAGTCACTGAAACGATGCTGCTAACCAACCTACCTGTTTAGTGCTGCACACACAATGTTGAATGCTTTCAAACAAAGCTAGCTAGTTAGCAAGCTACTGTAGTAGTGCTAATTCTAACATTATTATGCGTTTTCATGAAGCAGCTGTTCTGCCGCGAGTCATTGAGTAGCCTCCAGTCCAGAGTCAACGATACAAAGTAACCTTTGCGATCACGGAGAAACATGATCTACAGACTGATTTCTGATAACAATCCCTCCTAATTGTGGGGCTGCATGTCTACAACATCAGGGTAATTTAAACAGGCTAAGCAAGCTTTTTATGTCAGTAAAGCAAGGTAGAGCTAACTAGCTACAGTATGTCAGTAAACTAGCTAGCTAACGTTTACAACAGCAAACTAAGCAGCTGATCAAGTTATCACTGCACTGATGACCAATGTCCTGGCACATACTTTTTGCAGGAGATAGCCACCACTTTGTTTTTATTTTCTCACAATGGCAAATTATTATATCACTGTCACAACGTTTTTAATAATTTAGCTAGTTATTCTGCCTATTCCATGGAGACTCATACGGGAGCACAGTGATATAAGAAATTAGGAAGTATGTTTTAATTTTTTTTATGGCAGATGCTCAATATAAAAATGTGAATATGAGTTTCACGTCCTACAAGACAGATTGGTTGAGGGACGAGCGTCGCGTAGGAGTGACACTATCTGACGTAAGACAATGGGTCTAGACTGATGTGGACAGCTATTATTTACCATAGAAAGACCACTTAGGTAGTGTCAATACTTTTTGTGAAGGTATTTGAATTGAGAGCCATTAGGCCTAGACCCATTGTCAAGATATGTACAAAACAGGTTTTGTTAGACTGCAATGTCTCAATTAAAGGTTTCCTTTGGATCTCATCTCTCACTGACTGAAGTCCTGCATGTGATTTCCCTCCTTGACTAGCCAGACACCTCTCAGAATAATGGGATCATCTTGTTTCAATTTGATTAAAATAGATTAATTAATTACTCTGCTCGGATGCTGTTGTTCCTGATTAATGAAGCTTAATAAAGCCCCAATTGGCTTGTAAACCATGAAGCCCAATTGGCTTGGCTTTTCACCTGACTGCAGTCTGTGAACAATAGCAGTCCTTTCTTTGGTGAATCACTTGAACAATAGGCCACCACTGCTTTTCACTTGCCTTATTATGACATTATAAAGGCTCACAAGTGTTTATAACAAGTTATGAAGCTTTATACCTGCAGGCTTTAAGTAAAGTGTTGCCAAAAGGCAAAAATGGCAGGTCACTCAAAAGTATTAATCTTCAACAGCTTCAAGACCAGTTTGGCTTGTGAAAAGTATTTGAAAAGTTTAATTCCAAAACCCTATATATCCATTTTCAGAAATGTTGGTAAATTAGCTTTTATTCGTTAAAGAAATTATGAAAGAGATTAGTGTGTTTTTTCACTATCAAATCATGACATGGGGGTGTTTAATGACAGACATGTATTTGTTTAAAATCTATCATTTGATGGTTTCATTTCAGAGAGACAAATAATCATGTATTATTTTGCAAAATGCTGTATATTCGCCTCACTCTCAGAGAAATAAATAGTACTGCTAGGTTTTACACAGTCAAATGTAACAAATAACTACATGTTCAATAAAGAACTCTACAATTGATACATTAGTGACATCAATATTTAAAAGCTGTAAAAATACAAATAAAATCCAATACAGTAATATGAGATCTGTATGTAACACATTTACATTTTACATTTTTTTTAGCAGATGCTCTTATCCAGAGCGACTTAAGATAGCTAGGCGAGACAACCACATATCACAGTCAAATATACAGGATACTGTCACACACTGATCTGTAGTCCCGTGTAGCTCAGTTGGTAGTGCATGGTGTTTTCAACGCCAGGGTTGTGGGTTCGATTCCCACGGGGGGCCAGTATGAAAATGTATGCATTCACTGACTGTTTCCCACAGGGGGTATGAAAAAAATAATAATAATGTAAGTCGCTCTGGATAAGAGCGTCTGCTAAATGACGTAAATGTAATGTAATGTAAATGACTGTAAATTGCTCTGGATAAGAGCATCTGCTAAATGAAAAACGTAAAAAAAATCTGTTTCACCTGTCTTTGTGATTGTCTCCACCCCCCTCCAGGTGTCGCCCATCTTCCCCATTATACCTGTGTTCTCTGTTTGTCTGTTGCCAGTTCGCTTTGTTTCGTCAAGCCTACCAGCGGTTTTCCCCTTGCTCCTGGCTTTCTCAAGTTCCTGTTTTCCTGGTTTTGTCCATTCTGCCTGCCCTGACCTTGAGCCTGCCTGCCCTGACCCTGAGCCTTCCTGCCGTTCTGTACCTTGTCACACCACCCTGGATTATTGACCTCTGCCTGCCCTGATCCTGAGACTGCCTGCCGTTCTGTACCTTTTGGACTCTGATCTAGATTACTGACCTCTGCCTGCCCTTGATCTGTCATTTGCCTGCCCCCTGTTTTTGTAATAAACTTTTGTTACTTCGACACTCTCTGCATCTGGGTCTTCTCCTGAAACGTGATAGATACAAACATCCCATTCCAGCTAAACAATGGATATATATTATTTAGCAAAAAAAAAAAACATATTCATACACATCTAAAATCATAAGGAATCATTTCTGATGAAAAAACACATGTGAAAACATTTGTGGATATAGTGCTTTGTAAATAAATTCTTCATTTGTATGTAGATATGATGTGTAGGTTTTCCTCTGTAACCTCCATGTTTTATTGTAGACAGAGCTCCTGGCAAAAATACAAATAGTATTATGCAGAAACGGATAACAAATGCTTACATTAACTCAGTGGCCTTTTAGAACAACACCTTTCAGTTTACAATTTTCTCTGTTTTAAATTTAAAGTCGAACAAACTGCACACTCTAGCCTCGCCCTATGTTTATCTAACCATCTCAAGTCTCTCAGGGAGAGAGAGGAGGGAGGGGAAAAAAGCAGGTTACTAGCGTTGCGTTTTATAGAGCAGTTATGAGCTGGCCTTTTGGGTTTGAGCAATGTTCCAGAACTGCTTTGTCATTTCTCACATGTTGACTTTAAAATCTCATGACGGATGGCCACGTTCAGCCGACTCCAAATTAAACTGGAAATGGTATCAGTCAAAGTTGGCCTGTAATGCACAAATAACCGGGAGACATTTAAAATGCATTGCTGCCTTGGCACTGCAGACCTCTGAATGAACCCAGGCCTTCTGTTTCATATTTGGATTATGCCCCTGCCATAGAAAGTATATGGGCTCCTCTTTTCCTTCCAGCTGTCTCTACTATGTGGATACTATATGTGGGCTCTCTGATCACATAATTGACCAGGTTCAGTCATTATCATGCAGTATTACTTGTTATTGTTAACCCCTATCTGAGGAGGAGGAAGACATATTTCATTCTTCTTACACATCCAAGTCTAGAAAAACATATTCTATCTGGATCTGTTTCTTTTTTGTTATGGCTGCTTCTCTATCATGTGACTTGCTGGCATTATGGCTGTGTTTACACAGGCAGACCAATTCTGATATTTTTTCCACTAATTGGTCTTTTGACCAATCACATCAGATTTTCTGTCTCACACAGAGCTGATCTGATTGGTCAAAATACCAATTAGTGAATTGGGCTGCCTGTGTAAAATCAGCCAATGAGTAAAAGACTGTGCCTTAAAAACCTGAAAACATTTCAGGACCTTATCTTTTTTGCTCATTAGGAATGCAGTTGTGGTTGTAATCTGCCATTTAGCATTTGACTTATTAAACCAAATGACGATAATGTTGAGGCTTAGCAATATAGCAATAGAAGCGGCATTTGAGTTATATATGAACTGTTTCTGCACACTGTGTGACTGGTATAGAGCACAGGTTTCAAACTCATTCCATGGAGGGCCGAGTGTCTGCAGGATTTCACTCCTTCCTTGTACTAGATTGATAAATTAAGGTCACTGATTAGTTAGGAACTCCCCTCAACTGGTTGTCTAGGTCTTAATTAGACACAAATTGAAAGGAAATAACAAAAACCTGCAGACACTCAGCCCTCCATGCAATGAGTTTGACACCCCTTTTATAGAGTATCGGCTTAGATGGAGGAAATAGCTATTGTCCATCTCATTTGTGGTCATTGATTCAGCGTAGGGCTACCTGTCTTATGTTCTATATAGACTATTCATTACTTAGAGCGCCTGTGGAATGACTTAGCCTGATGTCTACAACAATCCTCCATCCAGACACTGTAATCTGTGTCCCCACTTTGCCTTAAAAAAAACATGTCCCTTCCTCATCATCATTGCAAAGACATATCGAGCTACTGGGGTAAGCTAAGCACATCATACATAACTTAGAGAGCACCTTGTTTTTAGCATTGACAAATTATTCAATCAGCTGCCTAATGGAACCACAACATAATGGGTCTGGCTGCATTATGTGTACAGCATTACAGCCCAAAGTGTGACTACGCCATCCGTTGCAATGAGGGCTGTAGGGAGTATACTTCTCATTTCGGGGTCTACATTTCCTCTGTCTCCTCTACTAATTCTCTCTGACATGGACTGGGAGCCATAATACAGCAGTGAGGCACTTCTGGTGAAATATCCTTCCACTAAAGGATCCTATGTCTGCCCATTTTTCCATCCCATGCAATCTCACTAAAGCTCCCCTGTAGAACATCTGAGGTGATATTTTGTGACAGAATTTCGCAGGCTATTAGCTGCAGAGGCTCTGAGAGGCATGGGGGCGGAGACACTCATACATCTATAGCCTGGAAAGACAACAAATCTCTGCAATAGTAGCCTAAGTATATTTCCGTCTTACAATAAGTGCTGTTGTTGGTATAGTCTGGCTAGTGCAGTTCTAGTTAAACTCTAAAGGATCTGACCCTTTTTTCAATTTTTGCCTAAAATGACATACCCAAATCTAATTGCCTGTAGCTCAGGACCTGAAGCAATGATGTGCATATTCTTGATACCATTTGAAAGGAAACACTTTGAAGTTTGTGGAAATGTGAAATTAATGTAGGAGAATATAACGCATTAGATCTGGTAAAAGATAATACAAACAAAAAAGCATGCATTTTCTATTTATTTTTTGGTTCCATCATCTTTGAAATGCAACTCCTGAGTGGCGCAGTGGTCTAAGGCACTGCATCGCAGTGCTAACTGTGCCACTAGAGATCCTGGTTCGAATACAGGCTCTGTCGCAGCCGGCCGCGACTGGGAGACTCATGGGCGGCGCACAATTGGCCCAGCGTCGTCCAGGGTAGGGGAGGGAATGGCCGGCAGGGATGTAGCTCAGTTGATAGAGCATGGCGTTTGCATCGCCAGGGTTGTGGGTTCGATTCCCACGGGGGGCCAGTATAAAAAGAACAAAAAAATAAAAAAAAGTATCTATTCACTAACTGTAAGTCGCTCTGGATAAGAGCGTCTGCTAAATGACTTAAATGTAAGAGAAAGGCCACAATATAATATTGCAGTTTAGGCGCAATTTAGATTTTGGCCACTAGATGGAAGCAGTGAATGTGCAAAGTTTCAGATTGATTCAGTAAAGCATTGCAATACTGGACTATTTTGTATCAAGTCTGCCCAAATGTGCCAAATTGGTCAATTGATACATTTTCAAGTACATAACTATAGAGAACATACAAAAATGATATGGTAATACAAAATGTAAGTTTACACACTCCCAGGAATATCATACATGATGGATCATTAGCTTATACACTAACTTTCACACATCTAGATGGCCGGGCGGGGTGGGTGTGGAGCCAGAGACAGCAGGGGTTCAAACTGTAGAACCCAGTTCCTACATTTTAATATAAAAATTGATTTGATCAAACAAAACTATGCTACATTTGAACTCTGGGACCCTTAGGATGACAAATCAGAGCAAGATTACTGAATGTAAGTACATTATTTACCTTCAGATGTGAATAAATCAAACCAGTTACTGTGATACGTTTTTTGTTGTTGTGCACTCTCCTCAAACAATAGCATGGTATTTTTTCACTGTAATAGCTACAGTGGCTTGCGAAAGTATTCACCCCCCTTGGCATTTTTCCTATTTTGTTGCCTTACAACCTGGAATTAAAATTGATTTTTGGGGGGCTTTGTATCATTTGATTTACACAACATGCATACCACTTTGAAGATGCAAAATATTTTTTATTGTGAAACAAACAAGAAATAACACAAAAAAACAGAAAACTTGAGAGTGCATAACTATTCACCCCCCCAAAGTCAATACTTTGTAGAGCCACCTTTTGCAGCAATTACAGCTGCAAGTCTCTTGGGGTATGTCTCTATAAGCTTGGCATATCTAGCCACTCAGATTTTTGCCCATTCTTCAAGGCAAAACTGCTCCAGCTTCTTCAAGTTGGATGGGTTCCGCTGGTGTACAGCAATCTTTAAGTCATACCACAGATTCTCAGTTGGATTGAGGTCTGGGCTTTGACTAGGCCATTCCAAGACATTTAAATGCTTCCCCTTAAACCACTTGAGTGTTGCTTTAGCAGTGTGCTTAGGGTCATTGTCCTGATGGAAGGTGAACCTCCGTCCCAGTCTCAAATCTCTGGAAGACTGAAACAGGTTTCCCTCCATCATTCCTTCAATTCTGACCAGTTTCCCAGTCTCTGCTGATGAAAAACATCCCACAGCATGATGCTGCCACCACCATGCTTCACTGTGGGGATGGTGTTCCCGGGGTGATGAGAGGTGTTGGGTTTCGCCAGACATAGCGTTTTTTTCCTTGATGGCCAAAAAGCTCAATTTTAGTCTCATCTGACCAGAGTACCTACTTCCATGTGTTTGGGGAGTCTCCCACATGCCTTTGGGGAACACCAAACATGTTTGCTTATTTTTTTCTTTAACCCTCCCGTTGTTCTAGGGTCAAAATGACCCGCCACTGTGTTGAACCAACTTTATTTAATTTTTATATTTTTGGGATCATTTGTGAGAAGGAGGCAGTGATACTTTCTTTAAAGTCTCACTGCCTCCTTCTCACAAATGATCCCAAAAATATAAAAATTAAATAAAGTTGGTTCAACACAGTGGCGGGTCATTTTGACCCTAGGACAACGGGAGGGTTAAGCAAAGGCTTTTTTCTGGCCACTCTTCCGTATAGCCCAGCTCTGTGAAGGGTACGGCTTAAAGTCGTCCTATGGACAAATACTCCAATCTCCGCTGTGGAGCTTTGCAGCTCCTTTAGGGTTATCTTTGGTCTCTTTGTTGCCTCTCTGATTAATTCCCTCCTTGCCTGGTCCATGAGTTTTGGTGGGCGGCCCTCTCTTGGAAGGTTTGTTGTGGTGCCATATTCTTTCCATTTTTTAATAATGGATGTAATGGTGCTCCGTGGGATGTTCAAAGTTTCTGATAATTTTTTATAACCCAACCCTGATCTGTACTTCTCCACAACTTTGTCCCTGACCTGTTTGGAGAGCTCCTTGGTCTTCATGGTGCCACCTGCTTGATGGTGCCTCTTGCTTAGTGGTGTTGCAGACTCTGGGGCCTTTCAGAACAGGTGTATATATACAGTGGGGGAAAAAACTATTTAGTCAGCCACCAATTGTGCAAGTTCTCCCACTTAAAAACATGAGAGAGGCCTGTAATTTTCATCAAAGGTACACGTCAACTATGACAGACAAATTGAGATTTTTTTTTCCTGAAAATCACATTGTAGGATTTTTAATGAATTTATTTGCAAATTATGGTGGAAAATAAGTATTTGGTCACCTACAAACAAGCAGGATTTCTGGCTCTCACAGACCTGTAACTTCTTCTTTAAGAGGCTCCTCTGTCCTCCACTCGTTACCTGTATTAATGGCACCTGTTTGAACTTGTTATCAGTATAAATGACACCTGTCCACAACCTCAAACAGTCACACTCCAAACTCCACTATGGCCAAGACCAAAGAGCTGTCAAAGGACACCAGAAACAAAATTGTAGACCTGCACCAGGCTGGGAAGACTGAATCTGCAATAGGTAAGCAGCTTGGTTTGAAGAAATCAACTGTGGGAGCAATTATTATGAAATGGAAGACATACAAGACCACTGATAATCTCCCTCGATCTGGGGCTCCACGCAAGATCTCACCCCGTGGGGTCAAAATGATCACAAGAACGGTGAGCAAAAATCCCAGAACCACACGGGGGGACCTAGTGAATGACCTGCAGAGAGCTGGGACCAAAGTAACAAAGCCTACCATCAGTAACACACTACGCCGCCAGGGACTCAAATCCTGCAGTGCCAGACGTGTCCCCCTGCTTAAGCCAGTACATGTCCAGGCCCGTCTGAAGTTTGCTAGAGTGCATTTGGATGATCCAGAAGAGGATTGGGAGAATGTCATATGTTCAGATGAAAACAAAATATAACTTTTAGGCAAAACCTCAACTCGTCGTGTTTGGAGGACAAAGAATGCTGAGTTGCATCCAAAGAACACCATACCTATTGTGAAGCATGGGGGTGGAAACATCATGCTTTGGGGCTGTTATTCTGCAAAGGGACCAGGACGACTGATCCGTGTAAAGGAAAGAATGAATGGGGCCATGTATCGTGAGATTTTGAGTGAAAACCTCCTTCCATCAGCAAGGGCATTGAAGATGAAACGTGGCTGGGTCTTTCAGCATGACAATGATCCCAAACACACCGCCCGGGCAACGAAGGAGTGGCTTCGTAAGAAGCATTTCAAGGTCCTGGAGTGGCCTAGCCAGTCTCCAGATCTCAACCCCATAGAAAATCTTTGGAGGGAGTTAAAAGTCAGTGTTGCCCAGCGATAGCCCCAAAACATCACTGCTCTAGAGGAGATCTGCATGGAGGAATGGGCCAAAATACCAGCAACAGTGTGTGAAAACCTTGTGAAGACTTACAGAAAACGTTTGACCTGTGTCATTGCCAACAAAGGGTATATAACAAAGTATTGAGAAACTTTTGTTATTGACCAAATACTTATTTTCCACCATAATTTGCAAATAAATTCATTAAAAATCCTACAATGTGATTTTCTGGATTTTTTTTCTCATTTTGTCTGTCATAGTTGACGTGTACCTATGATGAAAATTACAGGCCTCTCTCATCTTTTTAAGTGGGAGAACTTGCACAATTGGTGGCTGACTAAATACTTTTTTCCCCCACTGTACTGAGATCATGTGACACATCATGTGACACTTAGATTGCACACAGGTGGACTTTATTTAACTAATTATGTGACTTCTGAAGGTAATTAGTTGCATCAGATCTTATTTAGGGGCTTCATTGCAAAGGTGGTGAATACATATGCACGCACCACTTTTCCGTTATATCTTTTTTTGAATGTTTTGAGACAAGTTTTTTTTTTTTTTACTTCACCAATTTGGACTATTTTGTGTATGTCCATTACATGAAATCACAGGTTGTAATGCAACTAAATAGGAAAAATGCCAAGGGGAATGAATACTTTTGCAAGGCACTGTAAATTGGACAGTACAGTTAGATTAACAAGAATATAAGACATGTCAATGTCCTGGAAAGTTTGCTGTTACTTACAACAGTCATGCTAATCACATTAGTGCACGTTAGCTCATCCGTCCCGTCCCGTATACGGGACACCGATCCTGTAGAGGTTAAGTGCTGTCCCTCTACCTAGTAGCCTACTTAATCGTTGCTTTGAACTGCTGAATGCTCAGTACTTGTGACTGTGAAGTGTTGGAACATTTACTTGGACTGGATTCAGGTGAATTTGTGATAGCTTTGTGATGATTGGTGGGTGTGCCTGTTGGAGGGGCTATTTCTCTTCACCTCTGCTAGGCAATCAGCAAATAGTGTTAGTACTTCAATCTCCCCTAGTTTTTCAGCGAGGTCTTGTCAAGCGGCGGTGTTGTCGCACAAAACAAAGACTGTCGCCGAAACAAAGACATTCAGCCGAGTTGTTCAGCAGAGTTATTTGAGGAAGGAAAGAGAGGAAGGCTTCCCACCACTCTCTCACTTAAGTATTTTACCTAGTTATTTTCAGATTAGTAGCTTTAGTAGCTTTGTCAAGTATGTGTGTGATTTCTATACCTGTTTCCTCCTCTCCATGTAGGCTTTATAGATGCTCCCCATCCCGGGGCTACAACCCTTCTAATCTAGTGTAACCTGCTCGCACAACCCATGTGGAATTCCTAGTCTCCAGCATGCTTTGGACCTGCCAATCGGTGGTCAACAAGGCTGAGTTCATCTCCCTAGACTTTTTGGCCCTGACGGAGACATGGATTACCTGCAAGAACAATGCTACTCAAGCTGCTCTCTCGTCATCTGACTATGTGTTTTCTCATAGTCTGAGAGCATTTGGTTGTCACGGTGGTGGCACAGGGCTACTGATTTCTCCTAAATGGAGATTCTTTATTATCCCCCTCTCTCACCTGTCCATCTCTTCATTTGAATTCTATGCTGTCACTGTCACTTGTCCACTCACGCTTAACATTGTTACCATCTGTGTCCTACCAGGTGCCCTTGGAGATTTCCTCAATGAGCTTGACACCTTGATGAGCTCATTTTCCGATGATGGTTCACCACTCATCATACTGGGAGACTTTAACCTCCCAACACCTGACTTCGACACATTTCTTTCCAACTCTTTCTTTCCCCTCCTTGCATCTTTTGACCTCACCCTTTCCAGGCCCCTCCCACTCCTAAGGCAGTCAATACGCTTGACCTCATCTTTACTAGAGGTTGTTCGCCTACTAATCTCACTGCAACCTCCCTCCAGTTCTCTGATCTCTACTCACTCAGCCCCTACCCAGATGGTAATGCACCGTCGCAATCTTCGATCTCTCTCGCCGACTACTCTCTCCTCTTCTATCCTATCATCTCTCCCTTCTGCTAAATCCTTATTTGTGACCCTACTCTCCTCCCTTTCCGCCTCATTTGACTCCCACTGTCCCCTTTCCGCCCGGCCAGCTCAACCCTCCCCTCCTGCTCTGTGGCTGAGTGACTCACTGTGTGCTCACAGAACAGGCTGAGCGAAAATGGAGGAAAACTCAACTTCTGGAGGACCTATCATCCTTCCACTCCCTCCTCTCTACCTTATTTTCTTCTGTATCCACTGCTAAAGCGGCTTTCTAGCACTCTAAATTCCAAACATGGGGAGCAGACGGAGACACTCTCAGAGCCCCAGCTGTTATCTTTGAGCCGAGGTGAAGAACACACACACACACCTTAGACACATAGACACGCATACGCACGCACGCAAGCACGCACACACATGAATCATAGACATGCACACACACACACACACACACACACACACACACAAACCCACACACAAGCACACACTATACAAGCACACACTCACACACACTACAGACACACACACACACACACACACACACACACAGTCTTGTAAAACTAACCTTGTGGGGACACACAATTCAGTCCCATTCAAAATCCTACTTTCCCTAACCCCTAAGCCTAACCCTAACCTTAAACCTAGCCCTAGCTCCTAACCCTAACCCTAAACCTAATTCTAACCCTAAGACTAATTCTAACCTTAACCCTAAACCCCCTAGAAATAGCATTTGACCTTGTGGGGACCAACACAATGTCCCCAGTTGTTCAAAATTTTGTTTGTTTACTATGCACACAAAACACACACACACACACACACACACACACACACACACACACACACCACACCTCTGGCAACAGTAAACTCTGCGACTCTTCATGAAATGCTGCATCTCATTTTGAGAAGCTGCAAGAATGGTTCTGGGGGTCTGCAGTGCTATAGCTGGAGTCTGCCACTGCAGCTTAACACACCCATTTTCCACTGTAAAAGCAATAAGTGAAGTATCAGAGCAGGGCGCATGTTCAGAAACACCTCCGGTCCTCCTCATAGGAAGGCAGAGAGATGTACCACTGCATACTCACAGCCCTAATCTGGCCTCCAGGTTTGGAAGACAGCAGAGGAGAAAAGGCCTCTCAAAGATTGAAGAAAATCACATGAATAAACTCAAGGTCTGAAATTTGAAAACCTTTCAGACATTCCTCAGTCGAGGAGCGTGAGTGTTAGTCTGAACTCTGAACAGTACGACTGCTTCACTGTGTTCCTGTCATTTAAAGTAATGTGAATTAAAAACGTGTTTTGAGATACTCAAGAGGATGGTGTTAAAGACAGACTATGGGTAGAAGTGAAAACTGAATCAGTTTCAGTGCCAGGAGCAGAGATGTGCTGTGTTGTGCTGGCTCCAGGCATTACAATGGATCTGTGGGAGCACGAGTCCTCCAATCACAATGAAGGATCTACTCTCTGAGAGGCCAAAGTCGTGGCTGGTGGCTGGTGGGTTGGTACAGTGGGTAGGTGAGATATGTCGCTGCCCTCTGGGTGGGTTGATCAGCTGACTCAGGGTACTGATGCATTCCTCTGCCCATCTATCGACTGTGATTGGCTACAAGATCTCAGGGGCTAATTATGGCTCTCCGGATCTGAGGACAATAGTTTCTACACACAGGTGTAGCCAATATCAAAGGGATACTTGACTATAGACAGTGGATTGTAGGCAATGTATAATGATCCCTTTGCTATAGTAGAATAGAATACATTGGAGGTTCATGGAGAATAGTCCCTGTAAGTTTCATATTCCCAACCATATCCTTGATACGATATTGCATGTATGCGTATGTCTCTGATTAGAATAGGTTTATTAAAAGAGTAGTTTTTTCTTGAGTAAATGGAAACAAATACTGTAATTAGCTAATAGGTGTTGAAAAAAACCCAAAGAAAAAATCAAAGAAAAACACACAGGGACAAAATCAGTGTTGTTGACCTGCAATAATTCCCTTGTGTCTCTAGGGAAGGAATCAGGGAAAGGCCTCTATAAACTAATGGATGAAGTGCCTTGTTTTCCAGCGTAGAACAATTAAGTAGCCTGAAGCACATCTGCATGCACATCCACTTTCATCAGCTAGCTGTTTCTTTACAGCTTTGAATATGAGGGAATTGATTTATCCAACGGAAAATGTGCTGTATATGAATTGCCTAGTTGCTGACAGAAAATAAATAAATGGCGTATTAATATTTTAGTGGTAATAAAAATGAGTGTGGGATTTGTTTAGGGGCTGAGGGGAAAGTTACATATTTCACCACCTCACGTGAAGGAGGTAATCATGCCTCGACAATGACTGCTGACTAATCACACATAAACATGTCAGTCTGATGATGTAGTCATATATAAAAAAATCATATTGACCATTGAATTCTTCAGAAAGTATGATGAGTTGAAGTGGGAGTTGCTGATCAGGTCGTTCAGATATGCAGAGGCAGGTACAAAAAGGGCGTTGTGAATGGAAACTTTTTGCTACAAAAGTCGAGCTGTTTTTATCGATATAAACAGTCAGACTGATAAAGTAAATCGGATTGGGAAGGTACCACAACATCTAAATCTAAGATAGCCAAAACTCCCCAACAATCCTCTCCCCCCCTAATTCCATCCTCCCTTCAACACTTCCTAAACCTCAATTGAGTCTGTTGCTGCATCTCTCTTGTCGCAGACATTTGTCAGACAAAACAGAAGTCACAGCAGAGGATCGACTATTCCCCATAGCTATATAAACGACGCCTTCAACAGACAAATTAATATTCCACATAACTATCAGTAGCATCTGGTTTGAAGAAGAAAAAAATACACTATTTGAAGCAACTAGAGTCAAAATCTCAAGAATCAACCACAGGGCTTTGGGGAGGGGAGGGAGATGTTCATGTTTCAACATGTCAGTGATGATAGCAAATAACAACAACAGCACTGTACTACCAGTCTGCACTACACACTCCAACATTTAATGAACTATAAATAGTTATATGAACGGGCGGCCATGTTTGGCACTCCACTGACTTATGATGTATAATGTAATGGCTCTCTGAGATGAAGAAGAAGATCCAGATTTTCGGCCCCTCCACTTTACCAGCAGACTCTGAGGCCTATGATTTTATCCCGGCGTGCGCCAATGTCATATTAAACAACAGCTTGTCTAACGAAAAAAGGTCTGGGGCTGTTAGTTTCTCTCTCTCTCTCTCTCTCTCTCCTCTCTCTCTCTCTCTCTCTCTCTCTACCTCTCTACCTCTCTACCTCTCTACCTCATCTCTCTACCTCTCTACCTCTCTACCTCTCTACCTCTCTCTTATCCACTGGGTTCTTAGATTTTTCTTGCTCTTTTCGTTGTATTATCTTTTGTATCTTGCTTTGTTGGATGTTAATTTTCTACCTGCATTGACTGTCTGAAATGCCAAACACATTTTGCTGGAAACCAAAATGTCCCTTGTGATTCAACTGAGAAAAGGGTCTACACCTACAGTACACTACCGTTCAAAAGTTTGGGGTCACTTAGAAATGTCCTTGTTTTCGAAAGGAAAGCAATTTTTTGTCCATTAAAATAACATCAAATGATCAGAAATACAGTGTAGACATTGTTAATGTTGTAAATGGCTATTGTAGCTGGAAACAGCTGATTTTTTATAGCATATCCACATAGGCGTACAGAGGCCCATTATCGGCGACCATCAGTCCTGTGTTCCAATGGCACGTTGTGTTTGCTAATCCAAGTTGATCATTTTAAAAGATTAATTGATCATAGAAAACCCTTTTGCAATTATGTTAGCACAGCTGAAAACTGTTGTGCTGATTAAATAAGCAATAAAACTGGCCTTCTTGAGACTAGTTGAGTATCTGAGCATTAGCAATTGTGGGTTCGATTACAGGGCTCAAATGGCCAGAAACAAATAACTTTCTTCTGAAACTCGTCAGTCTATTCATGTTCTGAGAAATGAAGGCTATTCAATGTGAGAAATTTGAAGATCTCGTACAATGCTGAGGAGAGAGAGAGAGAGAGAGAGAGAGAAGAGAGAGAGAGAGAGAGAGAGAGAGAGAGAGAGAGAGAGAGAGAGAGAGAGAGAGAGGAGAGAGAGATGAGGAGAGAGAGAGAGAGAGAGAGAGAGAAGAGAGAGAGAGAGAGAGAGAGAGAGAGAGAGAGAGAGAGAGAGAGAGAGAGAGAGAGAGAGAGGAGAGAGAGATGAGAGAGAGAGAGAGAGAGAGAGAGAGAGAGAGAGAGAGAGAGAGAGGAGAAGAGAGAGAGAGAGAGAGAGAGAGAGAGAGAGAGAAGAGAGAGAGAGAGAGAGAGAGAGAGAGAGAGAGAGAGAGAGAGAGGCGCTGCAGCAGAGCTGCCTTTGTGTCTGTTGGCTGCTCCTTGAGTGTTTCTCCTCTGGGCCTGTCATGGCTTCCCTCCTCCAGAACACACAGTGTGTCCCATGTGCCTCACTATTGATTGGGAAATTACTGGCCTGCATATTCACACCATCTGCTCTGCTAACTGCAAATGCCAGGGAACATGTTCATGATGGGGATGGGAGGAGAGAGAATTTTCCCTCCTCGCTTCTCTACTCTTTCCTTCCTTTTTTTCTCTAGAAACATTAACAATAAAGCAGCCTTCAGGTTTTTAGATTCTCTAGTGGTGGTGAGGTGATGTGGGGAATATACTATTGATGTTGAGTTGGAAGAAGTGTAGGAAAGGATAAGACAGGCATTGAAACAAATGTCCCAATCATACTGCGACATTTGGTATTGAATCTGCATAGTAGTAGTAGTAGTCATAGTGAAGTAGTAGTTTGAATTGACATAGCGTGAACATCATGTTAATAATTGAAAGAATGGGCTGGATGATATTTTGTTTTCAGGGAGGGATGAATTGAATATCCATCATTAAATTGTTGTGTGGTGTGTTGAGAGGATAATAACCTTGAAATGAGCAGATTGGAATTCATATTCCTCTCAGCTTCACTGGCTGTGCAGTCATCAACTCTCCTCAAGGGAGAGCACACAAACCAGTTCAAACCTGGTCAAATCTGCATGCCTAGTGTAGCCTATCTGGAGGGAAAAACACATACGCTGTGCTACACACTCATGCAAAACCACACACTCACACCACACACTGACACAAACACATTGGTACACACTATCATGCTTACACATATGCTTGATTATAACAAAATAGGAAATTATGGTTGGTACGCTTGAGTAAGTTTGATTGTGGGTGTGTGTGTAACCAGTTTTATCTTCTTTCCTACTCACCCTCCTCCCCTGCTCCATCCTCTCCTCCACCCCTCTCCCCTGCTCCATCCTCTCCTCCACCCCTCTCTCCTGCTCCATCCTCTCCTCCATCCCTCTCCCCTGCTCCATCCTCTCCTCCATCCCTCTCCCCTGCTCCATCCTCTCCTCCATCCCTCTCCCCTGCTCCATCCTCTCCTCCATCCCTCTCCCCTGCTCCATCCTCTCCTCCATCCCTCTCACCTGCTCCATCCTCTCCTCCATCCCTCTCCCCTGCTCCATCCTCTCCTCCATCCATCTCCCCTGCTCCATCCTCTCCTCCATCCCTCTCCCCTGCTCCATCCTCTCCTCCATCCCTCTCCTCCCTCCAACCCTCGGCCTGACAGGGTGGTGTGACAGGTCGATAATCCGTGCTGATGTGTGCTGCTGACCCTGTGATGTTTCTGCATGCTGTGCCTGCTAGAGGACCCCAGCCTGTCCCTCCCTGGTCTCTGCTGTGTGTGTGTGTGTTTGTGCACGCGAGTGTGCGCGAGTGTGTGTATGTGTGCAATAGTGTGTGTTTGTGTGCTTTTGTGTATTTGTATATATGTGTGTGTGTCTGCGTGCACACCTACGTGTGTGTGTGCGTGTATCCTAAACCCTCTCTTCTCTTATCACAGAAACACCAATGTGCATCTGTCGAAATTTGATGTTTGGAGAAACGAGGACAAACGTCAGAATCTGAAGTCAAATTGGTAAAACCGTGAGATCTTGTTGGTAGCTGGTTACTTTAATACTTTCAGACGTAACACTACAAAAATCTGTCTCTCTCTCTCGCGCTCTCTCTCGCGTTCTCTCTCTCTCTTTCTTTCTCTCTCTTTCTCATCTTTCTGTCTCTCTCTCACACTCTTTATTTCTCCCGCTCTCCCTCTCCTTCATGCATTTCCATTCAGACATTGAGAGATAGCAGGACCACCAGCTAGAGGAAGCCAGGCCTAGTAGAAGCAATCAAGATGCTAGACTGGCATGTGTAGACGTAACCAATGGCATTGGACACACACCATCTCAATGGCTGAGCCCTGACTGCACCATCAGTGAAACCCTTAGAGCAACTGTACAGGAAAATAAATCTGGTTATGCCTATTATCGTCATGGAAACCGGGGAGACGGCAGCATAAAGCACCATGCATGCACACACACACACACACACACACACACACACACACACACACACACACACACATCCAGACAAACATATGTACGCACGCACCCACGCTCGCAAGCACGTGCACACACACACACTCCCAGTGAAAGAAAAAAAGAGGCTGCTGCTCATGGAATGGGTAGAAAGTAAATGCATTATAGTGTTGGACCGATTCCAAGCATTTCCCTCCCACCTCCTGTGCCCCCTCTAGCACGCACACAACACACACTCTCTCTCTCTTCCTTGTCTACACATACACCCCCCCCTCCACACACACACACTCTGTGTAGATGTACACTCAGTAAGACCTCCCTCTAGTGGCTCAGTGTGTATCCTCACTTGTTGAGCAACAAGAGCTCACGGTTTGACACGACTTGACTTCAGTATTCAACGTTTGTCCATGGAGGGATAAACATCAAATTTATACAGTTAAGTTTCGGCATTATTTCCGAATGGTTAAGGTAAGGGTTAAGGTTTGGGATAGAGTTAAAACAGAAACATCTCAAAGGTTACGTTAAGGGATTCATATTGAATGGATAATGTAACGGTTAAGGTTTGGGATACAGTTAAAACAGAAACATCTCAAAGGTTACGTTAAGGGATTCATATTGAATGGATAATGTAAGGGCTAAGGTTTGGGATAGTGTTAAAACAGAAACATCTCGAAAGTTACGTTAAGGGATTCAATCTGAATGGTTAATGTAAGGGTTAAGGTTTGGGATAGAGTTAAAACAGAAACATCTCGAAGGTTAAGTTTAGGCAATAATTCCAAATGGTTAAAGTAAGAGTTAAGGTTTGGGATAGGGTTAAAACAAAACAACTAAAAATGTACAGTGGGGAAAAAAAGTATTTAGTCAGCCACCAATTGTGCAAGTTCTCCCACTTAAAAAGATGAGAGAGGCCTGTCATTTTCATCATAGGTACACGTCAACTATGACAGACAAATTGAGAATTTTTTTTTCTCCAGAAAATCACATTTGTAGGATTTTTAATGAATTTATTTGCAAATTATGGTAGAAAATAAGTATTTGGTCACCTACAAACAAGCAAGATTTCTGGCTCTCACAGACCTGTAACTTCTTCTTTAAGAGGCTCCTCTATCCTCCACTCGTTACCTGTATTAATGGCACCTGTTTGAACTTGTTATCAGTATAAAAGACACCTGTCCACAACCTCAAACAGTCACACTCCAAACTCCACTATGGCCAAGACCAAAGAGCTGTCAAAGGACACCAGAAACAAAATTGTAGACCTGCACCAGGCTGGGAAGACTGAATCTGCAATAAGTAAGCAGCTTGGTTTGAAGAAATCAACTGTGGGAGCAATTATTAGGAAATGGAAGACATACAAGACCACTGATAATCTCCCTCGAATCTGGGGCTCCACGCAAGATCTCACCCCGTGGGGTCAAAATGATCACAAGAACCACACGGGGGGACCTAGTGAATGACCTGCAGAGAGCTGGGACCAAAGTAACAAAGCCTACCATCAGTAACACACTACGCTGCCAGGGACTCAAATCCTGCAGTGCCAGACGTGTCCCCCTGCTTAAGCCAGTACATGTCCAGGCCCGTCTGAAGTTTGCTAGAGTGCATTTGGATGATCCAGAAGAGGATTGGGAGAATGTCATATGGTCAGATGAAACCAAAATATAACTTTTTGGTAAAAACTCAACTCGTCGTGTTTGGAGGACAAAGAAGGCTGAGTTGCATCCAAAGAATATAATAAGGTACCATACCTACTGTGAAGCATGGGGGTAGCAATGTGATTTTCTGGAATTGTTTTTCTCATTTTGTCTGTCATAGTTGACGTGTACCTATGATGAAAATTACAGGCCTCTCTCATCTTTTTAAGTGGGAGAACTTGCACAATTGGTGGCTGACTAAATACTTTTTTTCCCCACTGTATAGTACTGGGAGTGAACACACAACCCTTGGAGCCGGAGCTCGCGGTTTACACCCATCCACCATCCCCGTTCACAACGCTATTGCAAGCTGCATGCCTACATGATGGTAATAGAGTTCACTGTTGTAGTGGCTGGTTTTGAAGGCATCTCCCGACGTCCGCGGGACCTGGACAAACGTTGAATATCGCCTTCGATCTCGAGTGACCTGGCTGTGTTGAAAGACACACCATAGGTAGAATAGTTCTCCCTATCATCAGATGGGACAAAACGTCCCTCCACTACCCATTTATACCTGTCCCCCAAAATCCCCTCGCCTCCACAGGCAAGCAGGAAGAACACACACACTCTCTCACAAACACACACACACATACACACACACATACACACACACACATACACACACACACACACACACACACAAACAGACACCCTGATACAGTAACCCACTCCGTCTTCAGGGCTCTGCGTCGGCATCTGCCCACTAATCATCCACAGACGAGGGACATTTTTATTCAAGTTAATGTAATAAAATTCAATCCGTATGGCTGCACAGTGACTGACACACCTTTTTATCCTATGCAGCTAGTTAGCTGGATCAGTGTAGCTGTAGATTACAACATTGCACTAAATGATCCAGACAAAGACATTTTGCCAACACCAGTTATTTCAGTGAGGAAAAACCTTGATTCACCAAGAATACATGTATACGTAAGTGTAAATGTATATTATTGTGTGTACAAGTAATTGTAAATGTGTATTATTGTGTGTACATGTTGGTGTAAATGTGTATTATTGTGTGTACATGTTAGTGTAAATGTGTATTATTGTGTGTATATGTTCATGTAAATGTGAGTTATTGTGTGTATTTTCTTTGTAAATGTAGCATAGAAATATTGAAAATAGAAAATATAAACATAGCACTTTATAATAACTCCACATAAGAAAGCATTCATAAAGGATTAAGAAGTAGTTTAATTAACAATCTATCAACATTACTCCATTCATAAGATGTTTAATACAGGTCCTTATAAACCATTTACTAATCAATAGTTACATATTTTTGCATGGCCTCATCTAAAGTGTGGGCTATTTATACTTTATAAATACTTTATAAATGTTTTGAGTGACCAGTGTAATTTCTCACAAAAAGATGGACATGCCATTGGTAAACATTCCAGCAGCGCCTGATACTCCTTAAGGTCTCAAAATGGCCCCTAGAACATGTCAATGGTTAAACAATAAGCACATAATACAGAGGATGTTCAAGAAAACATATTGAACACTCAGAATTATATTATTATATTATATTATATTATATTACATATTATGTATCATTTAATAGGTTTTCTTAAACATCCTCTGTATTATGTGCTTATTGTTTAACCATTTATATTTTCTAGGCGCCATTTTGAGACCTTAAGGAGTATCAGGTACTGCTTATATTATTAAAGTATTTATAAAGTATAAATAGCACATACTTTAGATGAGGCCAAGCAAAAATACTTAACTAATGATTAGTACATGGTTTATAAGGACCGCTATTAAACATCTTATGAATGATCAAATGCATCATTATTAAAAAATGAAGTTAAAAGTTGTTTATAAATGTGTGAATAACTAACATTTACAAATGTGAGAGTAATGATTAATGAATGATTAATGAATGATGAATAAACAATTTACAAGTCCATTATAAATGCTTTATTATGTGGAGTTATTTTAAAGTGCTATGCATATAAGAACTGTGAATATAAGAATATTTTAGCCATGAATATAGATAGGTTACTGTAGGTTACAGTAACTGCACTTCAGTAACATTCTGTAACTTTAGTTCTAACTCCAGTTGATGTAATAATCACTGTCTGAATCTGTAAGTATTGAATGATCATCAATAGTATTGAAAATATATAATCATCATCACGGTCTTGACATATGCAATATTAGAAACTTCTTAGGCCGGTTTCCCAGATTAAGCTTAGTCCTGAGCTAAAAAGAGCTGTCAATTTTCAATCTCCATTGTTTGTCCAGTATTTCAGTGTCTCAAAATATTACTGATATATTTCACGTCAGTGTGCCAGACAGGAAGAAATTAGAAGCCCTAGAAGTTAGAAAAGAAACTGTAAACAAACAGCATTTCAGAGAGATTCTGGAACGCGTCAGATTGAATCATATCTCTTTCACATGCCAGCCATGTCAGCACCAGCACACACACGTATGCAAGAGTACACACACACACTTACACACACACGCATGTTTAAACACACACACACAAACGCACACACGCACACACACATGCACACACACACACCCACACAGACACACATGCACAGACACACAAACGCAGTTGCCGCAGCAGAACCAGCAACATAGTGTTGATTACAAACAGCCCCCGGGTTACAAACCACTGCCTTCCTTTTATTCTGCCGAGAGATTTATTCTCCGTGTCAGAGAGAGGAGGAGAAAGCATTCATACATTCATACTTCCAAAAAACATGCATAACCAACCAAACTGAATGAAAAGTGTGTTTGCTAAAAAGCCATGCAACATAATTACGCTTCTAAAATGAAAGAGAGGAAAATAAAATACAACACAGGATATGCTTCTTATTGAGGTCTGTGTTCGCTTATAGAAGAGGTGAAGCAAAGGATCACTCTGATTTACAGCCCAGGGAGAAATGGATGAGTTTTTGACCAGTTGGAGGAATAGATAAGTGTTTGACCAGTGGGCCCTCCCTCCCTCCCTCCCTCCCTCCCTCCCTCCCTCCCTCCCTCCCTCCCTCCCTCCCTCGCCCAGCCTCCCTCCCTCTCTTTATAGGCCAGTGGGAAGATGAGCCCTGGCTCTCCCTCCATCCATCAGACTCTTACTGGTCTCATTGGGCTTGTAAATGATTGTGTTGCTGTTCGTAGTTTCATTAGTTCATTATGGCATCCTTCACCCTTCTCTTTGATTTCTACCAGGCTAACTTTAGTTTACACCTGAGAATCACAGTTATACTGCAGCAGGTGAAGCTCAACATAGGTGAGAGGTGCATCTTGAAAACAAAGAAGACAGTGACCTATTTTTATTCTGTTGAAAGTAAACAGCAACCTCTTATGTTGTTTGTGTATTTGTGGGGGTCACATTTTAACATTGACACGCACACACATGCATGCAGGCACCCACACGAACACACACACACACACTTTTGATATTGAGATGTCCTGATCCTGATCCTTCCTAGCCACCATTGTTTCCTTTTCCTACCTCTCATTACTTCAAAGTGCCTGGCTGTATTTGAAGTGCTTTTTAATCAGCCTGCTTCCACTCTGGTTGAAGATGAAGGCAGAAAGATGAAAATAAAAGAGTAGGCCAGGGTCCTCTTTCATTCCCTGTAGAGCCTGGATTCTGCTGCCACAACTCCTTGGCCTATACTACCTCTTTATTAATCACAGTGGTAGTGAGTTTGAACCTCACCTCAGCAGCTCTGTCATTTAACAGAAAGGTGGTATGATTGAAGATGTCATAAATATAATGTTTTTAATCAAGGAAGATCGATTTAAAGAAAATACCAAATTAAATAAACTCCTGTCCTATCAGGATATGTGAATGGTGATAAGTGAATCAGGATAAGTAAATCCCTATTCCTTATACTGCAAGTCTAATCTCGAAACATTTGGCCTCCCTTGCAGGTTTCCCTGTGAAAAGAGGGGGGGGCCGGGGTGGAGGGGTAAGGTAGGGGAGAGGACGAGGGGGGAAGAGAGGAGAGAAGGGGCGAAAGAGGGGAGGAGGGGAGAAGAAGAGAGGAGGGAAGGAGGGGGGAGCAGAGGAAGGAGGAGTGGAGGACAGGGGAGGAAGAAGGAGGTGGGGAAGATGGGAGGGGGCAGATGAGGAGAAGAGGAGATGAGGGAGGAGGGGAGAAGAGGAGCAGTATAGGCGGAGGGGAGGAAAGGACAGAGGAGAAGAGGGGGCTGAGTTGAGGAGATGAGTGGCAGGTTGATTGACCATCTCGATTGATGTGCACTCTGCTATTGCAGTGTGCTTGGGCCACCTCGGCTAATAGTGCCATTTGCACAGCCCAGCTCCAAGATCAATAGATGGAAAGCTATTACAATACACACATCTCTGATTACTAAAGGGACAGTTAAACACGCATCCCAATTAGATTTTTACCCCATTATTGCAAACTTTTTTTTACCGTATTGCAGATAGACAGACAGGGAGAAGAATGCATGGATGGGTGGATATAGAATAACTGGAATCGGTAAGATCACAGTGTACACAGAAAGCCACAGTCGCTCAATAGACTGTGTAGTCTGGCTGTAAGATCAGCACCCCCTGTACTGTGGACAGCTCCTCTCCTCTTCTACCCTGTGGTGTATACTTAGCAAGTGGTTTCACATGGGGCTGCTAGATAATATGACTGGAGATGAGCTAACACAGCGGCTGACTGGCTCTGGCTGATCTGATGTGGACTTGAAAGTGGACCGCACATCAAATCCATCGATATGAGGCTTCAGATGAAATTACACCCCGACTGAGAGAAGATTTCAATCAGTAGAGCATGCCTGCTATATAGTGACAAAAACATACTGTATAATGAAAAAAGACACACAATGGATAATATATTAAATATGGAATAAGACAGATAAAAATAATTTACAGTCAAAAACTAAAGCAAAGCAAATTTCTCCTCTATAGGACATTTAATTATTACTCTTTCTACTCTACCTTTGCTCTCTACTTCTTTCTGACCTGTTGAACAGAAATATCAATCTGTGACTTAAACACCGAACTTTCTGTTCTTCCTCAAACTTGGCCTATGATTCCCAGACGACTGACTTTCTGGCAGACGGTCACATTATTTCATCTAGACGTTAATATTTGACTGAAGATGAATCTCCATGGTTTCTCCAGTAACCCCTGACTCCTTAAACCCTTTGGGATCAGAACTCGTCTCCCGCTGTCCTCGTTCCCTACACTTCCAACGTGCCTTGATCACTGATGAGACAATAGAGAAAAATCAAAATGTTGGGTGATTATATGGCAACAGATGAAGGAACCTTATCCTACCCTGTGTGTATGTGTGTGTGTGCTGCATGAGTGTGTGTCACCCCAAAGCCATTGGTCATTAGTGGAGGGTGTGCTCCCTGGTTGCCATCAGTATGATGCCCCTGGTGCCTCACTCACCCCTGTTGCCCCCCCCCCCCCCCCCCCCCCCCACCCACACACACACACACACACAATCCCTCCCCCTTGCCTCCCCCTGGAGACAGAAGCTTTTGTTTCTTAATGTTCCAAGTCGATTAAGAGATGATCAGGTGATAATTAAAAAGGACCAGGTGCTGGAGAGTAATTAGACGGTGGCACCATGGAGAGGAGACAAGAGGACACTCATTAGACACACACACATGCACTGCTACAGTTAGAGAAAGACCAGACAAGAGGGAGGAGAGAGCTAGGGGAGCTGGGGCTGATCATCCATCACCCAACACTCAGTAGCTCTCATAAACCCAAAAAGGCAGAGACACATTAAACCTAATGGAGATTTACTCCCTCCCCACAGAGGTGCCTGAATGACCGCATCATGTCACGTCACCGACCCCACAGACCAAAGGCAGACAACAGGAAGGGAGGAGGGGAGATGGAGAGGAGAGGAGGTAAACGAGGGTGACAAGATGAGGAAACCTTTGTACCTCAGAGTACTGCTCGGAACTCATTCTCACTGGCCACCGAAGGAAGGAAAACTCACAATCTATTTGTGACAAAGTGAACGTCATCTGAAGGCAATTTATGACTGCAGAGAGGGGGGAAACATTCAATTCACCCAGGATATTGTGAGTAGAAGGCTGTCATCTGGCCTGTAGTTAGCTGAAGGACAAGCTACTGGCTCTGAATGTTTCCACAGCTGAGGGGGAATAGAAAGGCCATGACAGACACAGCTTTCTGAAACAGGACAAGGATAACCTTGTTTGCCGTAATACCAGCATTATGTTGCTACTGTGTTATGTTGCTACCGCGTTGTTGTCATGTTGTGTTGCTACTTGCTACCATGCTGTGTTGTCATGTGTTGCTGCCATTTTGTCTTGTTGTCTTAGGTCTCGCTTTATGTAGTGTTGTGGTGTCTCTCTTGTCAGGATGTGTGTTTTGTCCTACATTTTTATTTTTAATCCCAGCCCCCATCCCCGCAGGAGGCCTTTTGTAAATAGGAATTTGTTCTTAATTGACTTGCCTAGTTAAATAAAGGTTAAATAAATAAACAACTTTCCAGAAGTTGTTTATATTTTGTTAAAGGCCGAGTACAGTCTGAAACGTGATTTTCCTTGTGTCTTATATATATTTCTGCACTATGAGGTTGGAATAATACTGTGTAATTGTGAAAATGATGCTAATGCCCTTCTAGTGTGAGACTGTTTGAAAAGACCGGCAGAAAATTCTACCTGTTTTGGTGGGATGGAGTTTTGGCCTGCCTGTTGACATCACCAGGCGGTAAGTTAGTTAATAGACAAATAAGAAAGAGAGTTCCAAACCTCTAGTTTTCAGTTTTCCCGTCCCCACTGAGACCACTCCCAGACAGACCTGGAAAGATTATTGTTTGAGAAATTGCTCTTTGTTAAGAAGCTATTTTGGTTTATTTTTGACCACTTTAATTGAAAACAATAAGGTACTTAATTGTTACCCAGAAATGTTTAGATATTGAGATAAAAATTGCTGCATTGGACCTTTAAGCTGACCAATTCTAGACCTTTTAAGAGACACTTAGTTCAAAATGTGGATTGCATATTTTCTAATGTACGGAATAGCAGTGCCATCAATTTGCAACTGAAATTGTTTTACACACTTAACATCAGGTAATTCATATGTATACCAACAGTTCACGAGAAAAGCAACGGAGGCTCTTTTTATATCTTTTTTTAATGAATAATATTCATATTATGAGAATTCAGATTTATTCTACATTCATTACTACGTGAGAAGAAAAATACATTTGCGAAGAGCTTTCTCTCAACTGTAGAAAGAGCATGAGCCCCCATGCTCCCCCTTCACACATGCACATGCACACCACACACACACACACACACATACTGTACACACACACAAACACACCCGCACACAGGCACACAGGCACACACACACAAACACACCCCACATGCACACACATTCCCCTCTCTAACCCACTCACTCAGTAAGACACACTCGGATGGACATATGTTTCTCTGTGGACTACGCCATGACCTAATCAATACTGTGAATGACTACCCTATCTCTCATAGATCAGTAATGTACACGCTCTAATGTGGCCATCCATCATTATGAAGACATCATTTGTTAAAGGCAAGCGCTGAATAATATTTATCTTCCTTGCACAGCACGGGAGGTATAATTCCTGGGCAGGCCATGCACCATGCACCATTGGCTAGGGGATGAGAGACACGGTTTTAATAACAGATATGACTCCTGAGCAAAGAAACCCAATTTGTTTTAATAATACACCACCTCATCTGAGTCCAATCAATGCTGTGATAGGAGGGCCAGTTTGGGGTTACGGATGGTATGGATGGTGAGGTTGCAGAGAAGGGAAACCGTAGCCCGCAGAGTGCAACGAAGCATCAGTAATTGCCACTCAATGGAGATCACATGATGCAAGCAGCGAGTGGGTGTTGCAAATCTGACCTTTAAAAGTTCGACAATTAAAATTGCATCACTGGCTGACACGGAGACTGGGGTGGGAACACGTTGATGTGCCTAAGCACAAACAGCCAGTCCCCTGTGGCTGCTATACAGTGGGCTAGTGATGGGGTGATAGGCTATAGGGACAGACAGAACGACATGGGTGCACAGAGACAGTCAAATAAAATAAAATGTTATTTGTCACATACTTCGTAAACAACAGGTGTAGACTAACAGTGAAATGCTTACTTACGAGCCCTTCCAAACAATGGCAATTTTTTAAAAATATATATATAATAACTCAAGGAATAAATACACAATGAGTAACGATATCTTGCACGGGGTACAAGTACAGAGTCGATGTGCAGGGGTACAAGGAAATTGAGGTAGATATGTACATATAGGTAGGGATAAAGTGACTAGGCAACAGGATAGATAATAAACAGTAACAGCAGCGTATGTGATGAGTCAAAAGAGATTAGTGCAAAAAAGGTCAATGCAGATATTATGGGTAGCTATTGGTTAACTAATGTTTAACTAACTATTTAGCAGTCTTATCGCTTGGGGGTAGAAGCTGTTCAGGGTCCTGTTGGTTCCAGACTTGGTGCATCAGTACCGCTTGCCGTGTGGTAGTAGAGAGAACAGTCTATGACTTGGGTGGCTGGAGTCTTTGACAATTATTTGGGCCTTCCTCTGACACCGCCTGGTATAGAGGTCCTGGGTGGCAGGGAGCTCAGCTCTAGTGATGTACTGGGCGATACGCACTACCCTCTGTAGCGCCTTGCGGTTGGATGCCAAACAGTTGCCATACCAAGCGGTGATGCAGCCAGTCAAGATGGAGCAGCTGTAGAGCTTTTTGAGGATGACCCAATGAGGGTGCAGAACGCCTTCCAGAATCGGGACGAGAACTGAGGACCACTATCGGAGACCATGTCGACCGGAAGTCCATGGATCCGGAAGACGTGCTGAACCATGAGCTGGGCCGTCTCCTTGGCTGAGGGTAACTTGGGAAGGGGAATGAAATGGGCGGCTTTGGAAAACCTATTCACCACCGTAAGGATGGTGGTGTTGCCATCGGACGGAGGTAGACCAGTGACAAAGTCCAGGGATATATGGGACCAGGAGTGGTGAGGAACAGGGAGTGGTTTGAGGAGGCCTGCCGCAGCTTGCCGCGGAGCGCTGCGCCTTGCGGCCAGGCTCTCGTTACCCCAGACGAGTGTAGCTGCCAGACAGGAGGTAGGGAGGATGGTCACTGGGTCAGACGGTGTAGCTGCAACGCTATGCAAGCGAGAGAGGGCATCAGGCTTCACATTCTTGGACCCAGGGCAGTAGGAGATGGTCAAATTAAGACAAGTGAATAACAGAGCCCAACGAGCCTGCCTTGAGTTGAGGTGCTTGGCAGTGTGGAGATATTCCAGATTCTTACGGTTGGTCCACACTAAGAATGGATGTTCCGCCCCTTCTAGCCAGTGTCTCCACTCCTCCAGCGCCATCTTGACCGCAAGAAGTTCCCGATTTCCCACGTCGTAGTTCCTCTCAGAGGGATTAAGACGATGGGAACCATATTGGTCCTTTATTGACACTTTGCCTGTTTGATGGTTCGTTGTAGGGGACGTAGCAGGATTTAGTGTCCCGCTCATTGAAAGTGGCTTGTGGTAATGGCTGGAGCGGAATCATACATCAAACACATGGTTTTCATGTGTTTGATGCCATTCCATTTGCTCCGTTCCAGACATTATTATGAGCCGTTTTCCCATCAGCAGCCTCCGCTGGTACAAAAAATGTTAAGATCAGTGAAAAAAAAGAAGAAAAAATAGCACAATTGGTCAGGAGCACATAAAACGTCTGCCATTCCCTTCGGCACCACAGTGGGCTGGTGATGGTGTGTGTGGGTGTGTGTGTTGTTTGTTTGTATTTGTGTGTGTGTGTGTATGTGTGTGTGTGTCTGTGTGTGTGTGTGTGTGTGTGTGTGTGTGTGTGCGTGTGCATGTGTGGTGTGTGTGAATGCAATAGTGTGTGTGTTTCAAGTTTTATTTGTTGTATGTATGGGATAAACATGGCATACACCATCCAACGAAATGCTTACTTGCAGGTTCCTTCTCGATAAAATGAATACGAACAGAAATTAAATGGCTCAGTAGAATAGAATAAACAATATATCATAAGTATAATATAGGAAGGCACAATTTATAGTCCAATATTTACTTTGGGGGCAGTATTTAGCAATCATGTTAAGAGTCTGGTAGCAGCAGTTGTGATGTGTGTGTAGCATGAATGTACTGTAAATGTGTGTTTGTGTGTGGATGTCTATGTCTGTGTGGGTGTGAGTGCATATGTGCTAAGGTGTGGAGAGTCAGTGCAGGTGGTCAGTCCAGTTCAAGTGTTCAGTAGTCTGATGGCTTGTAGATAGAAACTGTTTCTGAGTCTATTGGTATCAGACCTCATGCTCCGATACAGTCTGCCCGATGGTAAGGAAGTGAACAGCTCGTGGCTGGGGTGTGTAGGATCCTTGATGATGCTGTGGCCTTCCTCAGACACAGTTTCGAGTAGATGTTCTGGATGGGTGAGAGCACAGTCCCAGTGATGTACTGGGCCATCTTCATCACCAGCTGGAGGGCCTTACGGTCGTGGACGGAGCAATTCCCGTTCCTGACTGATGCAACCGGTCAGGGCGCTCTAGGTGCAGCGGTAGCATTTGGAGAGGGCCCGGGGTGGCATGCCGAATTTCTTCAGCCACCTTAGTGGTGTTGTTGGTCCATGTCAAGTCCTCGGAGATGTGGACGCAGAGGAACTTAAAACTGCTGACTGTCTCTACTGCAGTCCTGTTGTTGTGCATCGGGGTATGTTGCCTCCTCTGCTTCCTGAAGTGGTCATTTCCATGTAAAAGGACCCATGAGCACCAACATGTGAAGTTCATAGGAGCAGGGGCGGATTGGCCATCTGGAAATTCTCGCAAATGCCAAATGGGCTGGACCATTTTTTTGTTGGGTGGGCTGGTCAAACTGTACACACAACAATATATTTGTATATATAAAAATAAAACAATGAAAAAGGTGACATGGCCGGCGGCCCATGGCCCTGTTTAGATTTTTTTTAAATATGTTTGCGCAATTTGTAAAAAAGTATTAATCTGTAATGAGCCTTTGGCTGATCAATGGGCAATGGCTGGCCCCACTACCAAGACGGGCTGGCCTGGTTTTCTGATAGGCTGAGTGGAGGTCACGCAAACTCACATTCAAATTCAAACGTGGCATCAGCAAAGAGACCTGCTCTGACTCTGTCATCAGTTAGATAGCCAAGATCATGGATCATAAATAACAGTAAGGGTGCCTATAAACGTAGAAATTGGCCATTCTACATTGTCATCTCACTCAAAACGTCCCATGATTTGATCAAACAGTAAAGTGCATTATCCTCATGATTCCTGTAATGAAAGTGTCTGCCCCTGTGCCTCTTCCCTCGCTGGTGCCTGCTGCTGTGATGAGCGAGCCACTCTCATCTCCTCCCATGCGCTCGAGTGAAAATAGCATTCTGATTGTATAACATTTCAAAATGCAAGCCAGAGAAATACACATATTTGAAAGCTTTGTCCATTTGCCCTTGTCAAATAGAGGAGGGCCTCAGCTTTCTGTAGGTATATGAAGCAGACATTTGTATTTGCCAATGATCATCTGGATGATCCAGAGGAGGAATGGGAGAAGGTCATGTGGTCTGATGAGACAAAAATAGAGCTTTTTGGTCTAAACTCCACTCGCCGTGTTTGGAGGAAGAAGAAGGATGAGTACAACCCCAAGAACACCATCCCAACCGTGAAGCATGGAGGTGGAAACATCATTCTTTGGGGATGCTTTTCTGCAAAGGGAGCAGGACGACTGCACCGTATTGAGGGGAGGATGGATGGGGCCATGTATCGCGAGATCTTGGCCAACAACCTCCTTCCCTCAGTAAGAGCATTGAAGATGGGTCGTGGCTGGGTCTTCCAGCATGACAACGACCCGAAACACACAGCCAGGGCAACTAAGGAGTGGCTCCGTAAGAAGCATCTCAAGGTCCTGGAGTGGCCTAGCCAGTCTCCAGACCTGAACCCAATAGAAAATCTTTGGAGGGAGCTGAAAGTCCTTATTGCCCAGCGACAGCCCCGAAACCTGAAGGATCTGGAGAAGGTCTGTATGGAGGAGCCAAAATCCCTGCTGCAGTGTGTGCAAACCTGGTCAAGACCTACAGGAAACGGATGATCTCTGTAATTGCAAACAAAGGTTTCTGTACCAAATATTAAGTTCTGCTTTTCTGATGTATCAAATACTTACGTCATGCAATAAAATGCAAATTAATTACTTAAAAATCATACAATGTGATTTTCTGGATTTTTGTTTTAGATTCCGTCTCTCACAGTTGAAGTGTACCTATGATAACAATTACAGACCTCTACATGCTTTGTAAGTAGAAATACCTGCAAAATTGGCAGTGTATCAAATACTTGTTCTCCCCACTATCTGTGCTATCTGGGTCCCAATTTCGATGTCTACGATCTACGGCCGACTCTGTGATGCTGAGCGCATGCATTTCGACCTCCCACATTCACAGCCGCCCTCCTGCAGACCTTCTAATTGGAATGCGATCTACTAACGATATAGCGCTGTCAGGCCGACGTCGGCGAGATGTATGTGTGCTGTCTGGGCAGGTGTTGAACCTCAAATTAATTAGCCTATGATATTAGTTAGTGCATTTACAGTAATTAATCTCTAATGAACAAAAAATATCTGGACATTCTGGAGTCCTATTTTGACAGTATGTCACGCCCTGATCGAGATAACTCTTGTTGGTTGGGTCAAGGTGTGAGTTTCTGTTGAATTCTATGTTATTGTATTTTTAGGTTGTAGATCTAGTTTGAGATTTCTATGTTTGGCCGGGTGTGATTCCCAATCAGAGGCAGCTGTCGCTCGTTGTCTCTGATTGGGGATCATACTTAGGTAGCCTGGTTGCCTACCTTAGTTGTGGGATCTTGACTCGCGTTTGGCTTGTTGTGTTGTAGCCACTGTTTGAGCTTCACATTTCGTTGTTTTGTTATTTTGTCAAGTGTTTATTCGTATTAATAAACATGTACGCATACCACGCTGCACCTTGGTCTGACCCGTCTCTCAACAATCGTGACAAAGTAAAATATAGCAACTATAGTCTAATTGTCAACCCAAAATTCATGACAATCACTGGATTAGGTTGCACATAAAAATATCTTGAATCATGCATTCCTGCTTGGACATGTTAGATTAAACAAGTTATTTCTTGAATAACTCAGTAGTCTATTTATTACGCTTCTTAATAAAACACTATGAATTACTTTATAAGATGGAAACTCATGATTTGAATCATGGGCTGGTGCCACCAACTGTAAAAGTTTGTGGCACCAGTGACACCAGGGGAAAATTTTAGCCTGGAGCCCTGCAAGCTCTTTCTCAGACACTTCTGCCCAATTGCACAAAGAGTCTGGTGGACCAACGCATCAAACTTGGCCTTCGTTAGCCAATACAGAAAGACCGGGAGAAACTCCCGGCGCATAGGCCTTCACAAAAATTAAATGATGACAAATACTTTACTCAGTAAGTCACTCCGGTAGAATTCTATGGTCACTCCCACTAAGGCTAACTTTGAATTGTTGATATCCCAGGCTTATATGTGGTGTGCGCAATAGCCTTGGGACGAGGTTAGGAGCCCTGTTATAGTAATTAACATTTAGGGTAGGTGTTGATTCAGGGGAAAACATATGACAGGCAATCATTTGCAATATACAGTGCCTTGCAAAAGTATTCATCCCCCTTGGCGTTTTTCCTATTTTGTTGCATTACGACCTGTCATTTAAATTCATTTTTATTTGGATTTCATGTAATGGACATTGGTGAAGTGAAATGAAAAAAATAACTTTTTTCAAAAAAATAAAAAATAAAAATAACAGAAAAGTGGTGTGGGCATATGTATTCACCCCCTTTGCTATGAAGCCCCTAAATAAGATCTGGTGCAACCAATTACCTTCAGAAGTCACATAATTAGTTAAATAAAGTCCACCTGTGTGCAATCTAAGTGTCACATGATCTGTCACATGATCTCAGTATGTATACACCTGTTCTGAAAGGCCCCATAGTCTGCAACACCACTAAGCAAGGGGCACCACCAAGCAAGCGGCACCATGAAGACCAAGGAGCTCTCCAAACAGGTCAGGGACAAAGTTGTGGAGAAGTACAGATCAGGGTTGGGTTATAAAAAATATCTAAAACTTTGAACATCCTACGGAGCACCATTAAATCCATTATTAAAAAATGGAAAGAATATGGCACCACAACACCACAACAAACCTGACAAGAGAGGGCCGCCCACCAAAACTCACGGACCAGGCAAGGAGGGAATTAATCAGAGAGGCAACAAAAAGACCAAAGATAACCCTGAAGGAGCTGCAAAGCTCCACAGCGGAGATTGGAGTATCTGTCCATAGGACCACTTTAAGCCGTACACTCCACAGAGCTGGGCTATACGGAAGAGTGGCCAGAAAAAAGCAATTGCTTAAAGAAAAAAATAAGCAAACACGTTTGGTGTTCGCCAAAAGGCATGTGGGAGACTCCCCAAACAAATGGAAGAAGGTACTCTGGTCAGATGAGACTAAAATTGAGCTTTTTGGCCATCAAGGAAAACGCTATGTCTGGCGAAAACCCAACACCTCTCATCACCCCGAGAACACCATCCCCACAGTGAAGCATGGTGGTGGCAGCATCATGCTGTGGGGATATTTTTCATCGGCAAGGACTGGGAAACTGGTCAGAATTGAAGGAATGATGGATGGCGCTAAATACAGGGAAATTCTTGAGGGAAACCTGTTTCAGTCTTCCAGAGATTTGAGACTGGGACGGAGGTTCACCTTCCAGCAGGACAATGACCCTAAGCATACTGCTAAAGCAACACTCAAGTGGTTTAAGGGGAAACATTTAAATGTATCGGAATGGCCTAGTCAAAGCCCAGACCTCAATCCAATTGAGAATCTGTGGTATGACTTAAAGTTTGCTGTACACCAGCGGAACCCATCCAACTTGAAGGAGCTGGAGCAGTTTTGCCAGTTATATGTGCCAAGCTTATAGAGACATACCCCCAAGAGACTTGCAGCTGTAATTGCTGCAAAAGGTGGCTCTACAAAGTATTGACTTTGAATAGTTATGCACACTCAAGTTTAGTGTTTTTCTGTCCTATTTTTTGTTTGTTTCACAATAAAAAATATTTTCCATCTTCAAAGTGGTAGGTGTGTTGTGTAAATCAAATGGCAACAAAATAGGAAAAATGCCAAAGGGGGTGAATACTTTCGCAAGCCACTGTACATATTCTGTATAGTACAGATCAGGGACAGATGATTAAATTCTGTTACCAAAATTCTGTTACCGGGTGTAAATCCACTTCACTAACTAAAATATATATATTTTTAACTCAAGGTATCATGTCATAGCTGACACCCCATTCTTTCTGCAGACACCTTTTAATCTTAATTAGTTCACAAGTTCACACAAAAAACTGAGGGCGATTTTACCGAAATTCTGTTACCAAACTTTGCATCTGCACAGTTCTTCTAGTAAATGTGTTTTTGTAAAATGTTTAGGGGAAATTGTTAAAAGTAGTCCTTGTGCATAGAGTTTGTTAAACTTTGAAATCAATGCTTTTTGTTTGGCATACATTTACATTTAAAAATCTGAGTCTCAGCACATTCCGTTAATGTGGAATTACCCAAGTCAATGATCAACTCCTTTGTTTTGCTGACGTTGAGGGAGAGGTTGTTGTCCTGGCACCACAATGCCAGCTCACTTACCTCCTCCCTATAGGCTGACTCACCGTTGTTGGTTTTCAGGCCTACAACCGTGGTGCTGCCAGCAGCTTGATGGTGGAGTTGGTGTTGTGTGTGCGTGTGTGTGCATGTGTGTGTGTGTGTGTGTGTGTATCACATGGGTGCACGGTGAGTAGCCGATGGGCTACAGACTTCAATCCAACATGATCACAGAAAGAACGCTCAGTCACATTGCTGCTTCCGAAAGCAGGTCCATGCTGTTTCAAGATGCTTTCCTCCTCCTCATGCACTCTGGCAAGAGTTATTTTACTTAAATACATGTGTTTTTATGAATGTATTCATATTAAAAGTGATTTGCTAGTACTTGTAACCATTAACAGGGAGTAAATGCTATTAACATGGAGTTTATGTTTCAACGGCCATGAGCAGAACATTATGGGTAACCAGAGCCTAGACTCTTCCATTTACATGTCAAACTGAACGGGGGTGGGATTGAAGGACTGAAGCATACAAGTGAACGGCTGCCATGTTGGACACCACTGAAATGAGCTTACCAAGTGTAAAACCTCACAGATTCCCTCTTGGATCCAGCTCTGAGCAGAGTATGGGCGTGGGAGGAGAGAGTGAAGGGGGGTTGTGGTAATGGTTGCCAAAATGTGCACGTGTGCTGAGGAGAGTAGAGGGCTTCTCAAAGAGAAAGCGTGAAGTCAGATTTGTATGATAATTGACCTTGTGAGTCGCAAAGGCATTAGCTGTGAGAGATTCTCGATTCTCTCTCTCTGCAGCTCCAGGTCCAACAGATTTCTCTGCTAAAAGCCACAAATGCACACGCACACACTCATGCACATGTACACACACAAACACAACACACACATGAGCCTGCATACACACACACACACGGACACACTTGCGTACACACATACACTCTCTCTCGTATACACACACATCACTTCATCAAAGAAGGATGCGTGGTATTTGTGGCTTGGCATCTTCAAACCCCAACATGCCGACACTGCCCTTCAATTAAAGGGAGGGGAAGAGCAATAAAGGACAATCCACTCTGTTGAAGAGCCTACACACATACACACACACACAAACACACACACACACACACACACACACACACACACACACACACACACACACACACACATACACACACTCGTACACTCACTATGTTGGAGAGCATACAAAATCACAGGTTCATTACTCAATTATTTCTCCTTGTTTGTGAAAGCTGTAATTAGGATGTGTGGGGTAACACTTCAAACCCACCAAGTATGAGCTGCCTGGTCCCACAGCCGTAGCTACCAGCACAAAGACATCGTGAAATGTTTCAACCAGTTGTCTCCAATATCAATACTGTGCATTCAGTAAACTCTCAATGCCATTCTTTTTATCAATGCATACTGGGATGTAAATTGAACATCATTTTGGGTTTCATAATCGGCGTGGAATATTTAGCTGCAAAGCAACAACTACAGGAGTGCGTGTGTGTGTGCTTGTGCGTGTGTATGTGTGCACATGTTACCATTGCTTGGCCCTTAGGGACTATCCAGGTCGCGCAAGATCCACTGTTAAGTTTATGGACAAACGTTGGTTTCTGCGGTAAGACGTCATCCCCACAGTGACCGTACGTACACACCCCAACCAGAAGCCATGGTTTACAGGCAACATCCGCACTGAGCTAAAGGGTAGAGCTGCCGCTTTCAAGAAGCGGGACTCTAACCCGGGCGCTTATAAGAAATCCCGCTATGCCCTCCGATGAACCATCAAACAGGCAAAGAGTCAACACAGGACTAAGATTGAATCGTACTACACCGGATCTGACGCTCGTCGGATGTGGCAGGGCTTGCAAACTATTACAGACTACAAAGGGAAGCACAGCCGTGAGCTGCCCAGTGACACAAGCCTACCAGACGAACTAAGCCACTTCTATGTTCGCTTCGAGGCAAGCAACACTGAAGCATGCATGAGAGCACCAGCTGTTCCGGATGACTATGTGATCATGCTCTCCGTAGCCGATATGAGTAAGACTTTTAAGCAGGTCAACATTCACAAGGCCGCAGGGCCAGACGGATTACCAGGATGTGTACTCTGAGCATGTGCTGACCAACTGGCAAGTGTCTTCACTGACATTTTCAACATGTCCCTGACTGAGTCTATAATACCAACATGTTTCAAGCAGACCACCATAGTCCTCGTGCCCAAGGACACTAAGATAACCTGCCTAAATGACTACCGACCCGTAGCACTGACGTCTGTAGCCATGAAGTGCTTTGAAAGGCTGGTCATGGCTCACATCAACATCATTATCCCAGAAACCATAGACCCACGCCAATTTGCATACCGCCCCAACAGATCAACAGATGATGCAATCTCTATTGCACTCCACACTGCCCTTCCCCACCTGGACAAAGGTACACCTACGTGAGAATGCTATTCATTGACTACAGCTCAGCGTTCAACACCATAGTGCCCTCAAAGCTCATCACTAAGCTAAGGATCCTGGGACTAAACACCTCCCTCTGCAACTGGATCCTGGACTTCCTGACGGGCTGCCCCCAGGTGGTAAGGGTAGGTAACAACACATCTGCCACGCTGATCCTCAACACGGGGGCCCCTAAGGGGTGCGTGCTCAGTCCCCTCCTGTACTCCCTGTTCACCCATGACTGCATGGCCAGGCACGACTCCAACACCATCATTAAGTTTGCCGACGACACAACAGTGGTAGGCCTGATCACCGACAATGATGAGACAGCCTATAGGGAGGAGGTCAGAGACCTGGCCGTGTGGTGCCAGGATAACAACCTCACCCTCAACGTGACCAAGACAAAGGAGATGATTGTGGACAACAGGAAAAAAAAGAGGACTGAGCATGCCCCCATTCTCATCGACAGGGCTGTAGTGGAACAGGTTGAGAGCTTCAAGTTCCTTGGTGTCCACATCACCAACAAACTATCATGGTCCAAACACACCAAGACAGTCGTGAAGAGGGCATGACAAAACCTATTCCCCCTCAGGAGACTGAAAAGATTTGGCATGGGTCTTCAGATCCTCAAAAAGTTATACAGCTGCACCATCAAGAGCATCCTGACTGGTTGCATCACCGCCTGGTATGGCAACTGCTCGGCCTCCGACCGCAAGGCACTACAGAGGGTAGTGCGTACGGCCCAGTACATCACTGGGGCCAAGCTTCCTGCCATCCAGGACCTCTATACCAGGCGGTGTCTGAGGAAGGCCCTCAAAATTGTCAAAGACTCCAGCAACCCTAGTCATAGACTGTGGCAAGCGGTACCGGAGCGCCAAGTCTAGGTCCAAAAGGCTTCTCAACAGCTTCTACCCCCAAGCCATAAGACTCCTGAACAGCTAATCATGGCTACCCGAACTATTTGCACTGCCCCCCCACCCCCACCCCATCTTTTTACGTTGCTGCTACTCTGTTAATTATTTATGCATAGTCACTTTAACTCTACCCACATGTACATATTACCTCAACTACCTCAACTAGCCGGTGCCCCCGCACATTGACTCTGCACCGGTACCCCCCTGTATATAGCCTCCCTACTGTTATTCTATTTTACTTCTGCTCTTTTTTTCTTAACACTTTTTTGTTGTTTTGTTTTATTTTACTTTTTTATTAAAAAATAAATGCATTGTTGGTTAAGGGCTGTAAGTAAGCATTTCACAGTAATGTCTACACCTGTTGTATTCGGCGCATGTGGCAAATAAAATTTGATTTGATTTTTATTTGAAGACAGTGACCTTGTTGTGGGGACACTGCAGTAAGCTGATAGCAACAGTAAACATTTCATAGGAACATTAAACAACATGTTTGTGTCATTAAGGCGATGCTGCAGAGCTTTTGTATAATTTCAGCCAGTAGTTTTGAAAGTAGTGCTCACGAGCCAAAACAGGTCCCCGAAAATGTTTGACAATTATGTCCTAGGTTATCCATTTCATATGATATGTTATGCCCTGCAAAAATAAAATGTATACTGTATATATTTACATTTTAGTCATTTAGCAGATGCTCTTATCCAGAGCGACTTACAGTTAATGCATACATTATTATTATTTTTTTCATACCCCCTGTGGGAATCAAACCCACAACCCTGGCATTGCAAACGCCATGCTCTATCAACTGAGCTACATCTCTGCCGGCCATTCCCTCCCCTACCCTGGACGACGCTGGGCCAATTGCGCACCGCCCCATTGGTCTCCCGGTCGCGGCCGGCTATGACAGAGCCTGGATTCGAACCAGGATCTCTAGTGGCACAGCTAGCACTGTGATGCAGTGCCTTAGACCACTGCGCCACTCGGGAGATAAATATTTGTTTTGCAATTCGTATAATAGGATACGAATTCCAATTCGTACAATATGTTACAAATTTCCAAGTGCTTAAGATCCGGGGCTGCATCTTTAAGTACACTACAGATAATCACCCATTTCAGAAACCACATATGGCTTTGACCACCATGCCACATAGCATGTGGAGACCGTATTGTCTTATAGCCCCTTAGAAACTGAAGAGTGAGAGAGTGTGAGAGAGAGAGAGAGAGAGAGAGAGAGAGAGAGAGAGAGAGAGAGAGAGAGAGAGAGAGAGAGAGAGAGAGAGAGAGAGAGAGAGAGAGAGAGAGTTTTTGAAACTTCTGAGTGTAATGTTTACTGTTAATATTTATTGTTTATTTCACTTTTGTTTACTATCTACTTCACTTGCTTTGGCAATGTTAACACACGTTTCCCATGCCAATAAAGCCCTTAAATTGAAATTGAATTGAGTGTATGTGAACTAGCGAGCGAGCGCACATGTGTTCGACTAATAGCCCATCTGAAGCATGGTGATGTCGACGCAGCAGGGAAAACCATACATCTGATCCCTGTGCCCTACCTCATCCAAGACACATACTCTCTCTCTCACACACACACACACACACACACGCACAAACACACACACACGCACGCACACACACACACACACACACACACACACTCAGGGAGTTCATGTCACAAGTGGATTGCAGAGCTCTCTCTCTCTCACTCTTTTCATGAATAATTTTCCCTATGACTTTGATGGTTATGGGGGCTACCTCATGTCTCCATATGCTTACTGAAGAGAAAAATAAGTGCTGTCAATGTTGCGTGCAATGAGGGGAGGTTGGAGTTGTAGCAGGGGGTAGGAGGAGTTCAGACATTGTATTTCACAAGGAGCGTCAGCCAGTGTAAGTTCATGCTAGCACAACAAAACCCCATTGTGATCCTTTAGAAGAGATTTCATAAACAATGACTTCAGTAGCGGAGAGTGACATTTCAATATAATGGCTTTGTGCTCTCCTATTTGCACCCTGAGTTCAATTTATAAATCCTCAAATCAAGTGTTGTATAACCGTATAAACACTCTTTCATGTGAATCCTATTGGAATATACACTACATGACCAAAAGTATGTGGGCACTTGCTCGTCGAACATCTCATTCCAAAATCATGGGCAATAATATGGAGTTGATCCCCCCTTTGCTGCTATAACAGCCTCCAATCTTCTGTGAAGGCTTTCCACTAGATGTTGGAACATTGCTGTGGGGACTTGCTTCCATTCAGCCACAAGAGCATTAGTGAGTTCGGCCACTGATGTTGGGCAATTAGGCCTGGCACCCAGTCTGTGTTCCAATTCATCCCAAAGGTGTTCGATGGGGTTGAGGTCAGGGCTCTGTGCAGGCCAGCCAAGTTCTTCCACACCGATCTCGACAAACCATTTCTGTATGGAATTCGCAATGTGCACTGGGGATTTGTCATGCTGAAACAGGAAAGGACCTTCCCCAAAGTTGGAAGCACAGAATCGTCTAGAATGTCATTGTATGCTGTATCGTTAAGAATTCCCTTCACTGGAGCTAAGGGGCCTAGCCCGAACCATGCAAAACAGCCCCAGACCATTATTCCTCCTCCACCAAACTTTACAGTTGGCACTATGCATTGGGGCAGGTAGCGTTCTCCTGGCATCCGCCAAACCCAGATTAGTCCGTCGGAGTCTAATGGCGGTGAGCTTTACACCACTCCAGCCCTCACTTCGCATTGCGCATGGTGATCTTAAGCTTGTGTGGGCGGCTGCTCGGCCATGGAAACCCATTTCATGAAGCTCCCGACGAACAGTTATTGCGCTGACGTTGCTTCCAGAGGCAGTTTGGAACTCGGTAGTGAGTGTTGCAACCAAAGACAGACGCTAAGCGCTTCAGCACTCGGCGGTCTCGTTCTGTGAGCTTGTGTGGCCTACCACTTCGCGGCTGAGCCGTTGTTGCTCTTAGACATTTCCACTTCACAATAACAGCACTTACAGTTGACCGGGGCAGCTCTAGCAGGGCAGAAATTTGATGAACTGCCACGTTGAAAGTCACTGAGCTCTTCAGTAAGGCCATTCTACTGCCAATGTTTGTCTATGGAGATTGCATGGCGGTGTGCTCGATTTGATACTCCTGTCAGCAACGGGTGTGGCTGAAATAGCCGAATCCACTAATTTGAAGGGGTGTCCACATACTTTTGTATATATAGTGTAGCTGTTTACCTCTTCTTCGTGCAGGTTGTGTGTGTGTGTGCGTGTGCATCTGTGTGTGCTTGTGATTTTGCTTGTGCGTAAGTCTAAATGTGTCACAAGACCACTTTCAATGATTGTTTCTAGAACTGGTATCAATGTCACCAAGTCCGAGAATACTACTGTGACCTTTTCATTGACTCCTGCATTGATCGGTTGGATTGATCAATTGATCAATTAATTCATTAATTTCCTTCCTCATGTATTAATCCATTGTTTTGGTGTTTGCTATGCAAGGTGATTTCCAACCTCCAAAACCACACCGCTCTCTGCCACATACTGTAAATACATACTGTCAATCAAAACACAAGAAAAAACCAATGACATCCTCTGCGACACTCCTCAGCTTAAGGCAGACATAACATTACACAATATTAAGCTGTCAGTCAACAGAATGACAAACATCTCCATAATACATGGCTTTGGGCCAGAGACTCCTGTATTGGAAGGGTCCACAGGCAAGGTGTTTGTTATGAGATGCCACTGCAGTACACAGAATGGAGAGATGAGTGATGATAGTCAACTGAGAGGCTGTGAATGTTCTCCTCTGGTCCTGAGTGACCCTGTTTCATAATCGTGTGTGTTTGTGTGTGTGTGTGTGCAGCAAGTCTCTCAAACAGCTGTGAGACTCGAAGGCCAGTGTTGAAGAGACCCAGCGAACCACATCTTAAACTATATCTCCCCATCACCCCCACACACACACAACCCTAGACAGACAGGTCTGCCTGTCGCCTCATCCAACAACCCCAACAGTTTCTTCTTTAAGTGTTTGTCTCGAAGACCCTGCTGCCTGCTGCCACCCGCAGACCTGAGAACCTGACACACTCTGATCCCTCCTTGGGATCCCTCTCTGTCTCTCTGAAATGCAATCTCAGTCACTCACTGGATAGGACACTGGGATCCCAGGAGGGAGGCTGAGATTTAGAGAAAGGAGACAGAATAAATCCACTGGAAGGAAATGGAAAATATGTAAGCTGAACTGAGCTGAAGGATGGAGAAGTGAAGAGCAGCAGTCCCTCCCATTGCAGAGGCCCAATATGATTCTTATACAGGGAGCCTACAAGGCATATATGTGGATGGCAATTAAACAGATTCTGAAATTAGAAATGGGAAATATGTGAACTTACTGAAATAATACTGCATTATTATTTAATTTCTGCTTGTCAACCCCCCTCCCCAGTTCATTAACACTGCCAGTATGGTTTTACTTATTAAATCTCTCTCTCTCTTTCTCTCTCTCCCCTCACTCTCTCTCTCTCTCTCTCTCTCTCTCTCTCTCTCTCTCTCTCTCTGTCTCTCTCTCTCTCTCTCTCTCTCTGTCTTTCTCTCTCTCTCTTTCTCTCTCTCCCCTCTCTCTCTCTCTCTCTCTCTCTCTCTCTCTCTCTCTCTCTCTCTCTCTCTCTCTCTCTCTCTCTGTCTTTCTCTCTCTCTCTTTCTTTCTCTCCCCTCTCTCTCTCTCTCTCTCTCTCTCTGTCTTTCTCTCTCTCTCTTTCTCTCTCTCCCCTCTCTCTCTCTCTCTCTCTCTCTCTGTCTTTCTCTCTCTCCCCTCTCTCTCTCTCTCTCAGCAGGAAAGCAAGGTCAATGCTGAGGTAGAAATGTAATGTAAAGCTCAATTAAGGGCTGCACCATTGACAGTAAGGTACTGAATTGCAAACACACATGAATGTCTTTCCTTTCCTAGTTATGTCTGTTTAGTATAAATATGTCTGAGGAATGAAGGAGAGCTCATCGGAGAGAGGGAGAGACAGCTTGCGATCGCACCGTGGGTGACAGTATCTCCCTCCGCCAGGTGATACCTGGAGTGACGGTAGATTAGTCCTCTGTAGGTGGGACGTGTTAATCAAAAGAGTCACACTGTAACACATCACCCATCATCCTCCCTTCCCCTCTTCCCCTCGTCTGTCCCTTCATCTCTCCTTGAGCTCCAGTGTTGGCAGGACCCATGGCTACAGGATGGAAGTTAGTCTCATCTCACATTCTCCCTGAAGCTGTATAGCATAGAGTAAAACTAAACTAAATGAGGGGCTCTTTCACCATCACACAGCAAACAATGGAGTTCTGCAATCTACTGTGCCTGCCTGCTGATTAATATAGAACACACAGCCAGGGCATGCGCTCAAGTATAGGGTTTGTTCAATGCTAGCAGCAATATTCTCAATATTTATTTAACCTTTATTTAACTAGGCAAGTCAGTTAAGAACAAATTCTAATTTACAATGACGGCCTACGCCGGCCAAACCCAGACAACGCTGGGCCAATTGTGCGCCGCCCTATGGGACTCCCAATCACGGCCAGTTATGATACAGCCTGGAATCGAACCAGGGGATCTGTAGTGACGCCTCAAGCACTGAGATGCAGTGCCTTAGACCGCTGCGCCACTCGTGAGCCCAATATGAGTCATCATATAAGGAAAAACACACAGTATACAGTATATGTTTTTAATTAAAATGTAATCCAGTATAATCTAATATTGCGTTTGGAATGGTTCTATAGATAGGCTGCCATCTATAACATTTGAATATATTCTCCTCACCTCTCACTAATGACATAGACGAAACATGTATAGTGTATTTTTTTCTGCATTTTATATAGTTCTGCGTTTTGAAGATAAAAAAATCAGAGTGATTAAAATACTCATGAACCTAGGTTGTCATGGCATTGTAATTGCTACAGGCTCAGTCATTTGAATCTGTCTCATGAGGTTCTCATCAATGCCCTGTGTTCTTGGCTTGTAAATTAGCTTTATTGCCCACTATCACTTAAAGTCATCATGATTAAATAAGCCATCTTAGAGTGTATGTACAGTATGGGTTTAAATCTTGAACGATGGACCTTTCAACCTCATGCGATCATAACTTAGACAGAATAAAAATCTGTGGACATTACATCATCAACTAAATATGTTTTGTGGCTGGATGGTCCATTAACATCCATGAGAGGATTTTCAGATGATTTGGTCTCAATCTAGATATACTCTATGTTAATATTATGAACACCAAGGAGGTCTGAAATATCCTCTAAACCATTTTAATTTCTACAGTCTCAAAAATAGCCGATCATTTCCATATTTGTAAACCTTTTAGTACAAAATCTGTGTTACTGTACAATATCGTGCAAAGTCAAAAGTGTAAGTTACTATTTAAAATTACATTCAGGTGTCCAACTTTAGCCTGTATGATTTCTTGAAGGAAAATCAAGTGCTCTTTCAACCATCTAAGTTACATTCACTGTGAGTCGCTAAATGCTTTGAAGCATATTGATTTGCTCCCCCTCAACGTCACATCAGTACTTCTACCTCAACAAACATCGCTGTGGCATGACAGAATGAGAGGCCGCTCATCAATAGCTCTACTTGTCCTGTCTGTGTGTGTCTGTGTGTGTGCATGCCAAAATGCACACTATTCACTATATAGTGCACTACTTTTGACCAAGAACCATAGGGCTCTGGTCAAAAGCAGTGCACTATAAAGGGAATAGGGTGCCATTTGAGACTCAACTCTGCGTCTATCTGAATGCATTTAACAAGCCGCTGCCTGGAATATAGGACCTTTTCGAGCGGAATAACTCAATGCCACATGAAAACAGCTTACCTACAATTATTGCGTCTGAACTATAATTTCCCCCCTCTGGTTTTGTTAGCTTTATAAACCTAGGGGGAAAAAATCTGGATTTTGACAGGTATTAAATAGACACAGGTATGCTAGTACTAAATACTCCCTCAGTACAGTTGAGAAGAGACTGCATTGTGCATCTAATACATGTACAGTAGGTATATCTATAGGTATTAAGACAATGTAATTTATAGCAGTGAGCAGATAACACAACTGAATAGCCACTGTCTGCCCTACAGACTTTTTCTTTCCCCAAAGGGACAAAAAACATAAGTGTTCTCAGGAAAAAGGGCTTAGCAAAGCCATGGAAGTTCAAAATATGAAGTTGTGGAAACCATTGAACAGTATGAAAATGAAAAGATATGCACTCACTAACTGTAAGTCGCTCTGGATAAGAGCGTCTGCTAAATGACTAAAATGTAACGTGTATTGATAACTGCTAGGATTATATGTATATGTGTATTGAAGAGAGGGAAGAGGTTTAAATGGTTAAATATCATATGGAAACTATGGAAACTATAAGAACTTTAGAAAGTATATGAATATATGGAGATTACAGATAATTATCTAATTCCCATTCAGTTAGTTAGTGTCAATAAACTCTGCTCTGCTTTCAACACTCTGTGGTCTCTGGCTCCAGATAACTTTTATTTTTCATTATAGAGAACTTGAATGAGCATGTAATCTGTCAACTCCATTTTGGAGGCTGCAATAAAGTGTGCATTCAGGTATGACAAACCTGTTGTTGATGAGAATGTGTTTCTATGACAACGGCATACCCAAGGGAATTTGCCCAGTTTAAGTGACCTTAGATACCACTGTTGATGTCTATTCAGCTCAAATAATTTTTTGTATTTCATATTTATTTTTAGAAAGACAGCTTACCATAATCAAAACATATCCATAGGTACCATGTAACATAATAATAACACTGAACAGTTTATATTTTTATGTTATATTGATAATTCATGAACACATTTTATACAGATATAAGAGACTCTTGTACCCTGACTGGTGTGGGCACAAGGGGGAATCCAAGAAGGGCATTTTCAAGACATAGCCTCTCGTTGCAACAGTGGGATTCAACTGAGCATAAAAGATGGGTCCTCTCCCTGCAAGACATCCATTTGGAACTAAGAGTCTCAACAGGCCTCTCTGGTGAAGCAAAGTCAATAGAGTGGGCGCTGAATTGTGGTTGTCCAAAACTTTGCAGGGCCCAAAGTATCGTTTCACCACAAGTTGACATCCCAGATGCCAGGACATCCATTGTGGTATTAGATGTCAGTGACCGGATGCTGGTGTTTAAAGTGATGTGTGGCCCACGACTTGTTGATGCCAGCTTTTAGAGGTAGGCCCAGGCTACGCCTATTGCTG